>NC_061122.1:53882744-54077365 GCF_002878395.1 Capsicum annuum
TTCTCATTTATCAAATCATAATCAATTTATGGATTATGATTTGATAAATGAGAAAGAGATTTGATTTGGTCTTCATGATAGACCCTTGTGATGTTTGTGGTGGATTTCCTAACGCGTCCTGAGCTTGTGTCTGGGAGTAGTATTTAGCACCGAGCAGGAAATGTGGTATTTCTTCGAAACTACGTGCCACCATAGGATTGATATTGATAATTGTGGGCCAGATGCCGAGTATGAGATTGTGATCACTAAATTAGGTTGTACTCCCTGGAAAGAGTACGACGCTCCCGCCAATGTGGGGTTCTCTCCTTTGGAGGGCAAAACGTTGGACTCTATGTAGCTCACATAGTTTATGTCGGTTATAAGAACCTCCTATGTCCATAAGAGTTGAGTTTCTTGAATTATCGAGTCACTTTGAGTCTTGAGTTGAAGAGTTGAGTTGTTTATGATGATTTATGAGGTTTTTATCATATGATTTATTTACTATGAGATCATGAAAAGTATGTTTTAGTCTAACTCAAGCCAAGTGAGCCATCATTGTACATATGCATATTTTATGAAATTGATGATGATATTTGCATTGTTGCATGCACCCCCACATACTTAGTACATTCCAAAGTGCTGACCCACATATTTTCCTATGGGCTACATTTTCTCATAATGTTGGTTTAGGTACTCAGCCGCAGCTGCGTTAACGATATTCGAGTGCCTCAACTACGTTCCCTCAGTGGTGAGTCCTCATGGTTTGAGGATCGTGTCTATATTTTTGTGATATCGTTCTGTTGTTATGGCTTTCAGTACTGTTTGAGTTAGTTGGGGGTTTGTCTTAATGGCTCCTTGATTTTGATGTATAGAGTCTTTGTTAGACTAGAGGGTTGGTATGTACAGACATTTAATATATTTTGGTTATACAGTCTAGTATTCTCTAATATTTCTCTTGAACTCGATGTGGTATATCTCTTTGTTATGCATGACTATTCTTGAATTGAATTCCTTGAGGTAGTGTCTGGCTCCGAGGGTTAGCTTGGGGCTACGTGTAGCCCTAAGCACCATATGGCATCTCGAGATGAAATTTTGGGGCGTTACAGATACTCTGTTACAATTCAATAACGGTTGTTGCTAATGTTTATGTGCGTCAAGTTTTGAGAAGGGATCAATGTTTGGTGTCATTGTAGAGATCCAATAGAGATTGGACTAACTTACGGGTGCACTGGAATTTGAGAAGGACTTTGAAGCCTCCCACTGCAGCAAATAAGAGCAAAAAACCAATAGAAATTCCCCTAGCCCAAATTTATATGGATGAGTTGTTCGAGAAGATGATTATACGCCAAAAGGAGCCGTAGGAGAATACCTGCTAAGGAAATAGTAGTTGATGAAAGACTGTATCATCTGAGACCTAATTGAAGAGGAAACATAGGGCAGCAAGCAAGGAACTTCTAGTGAATCTGGCTGATGAAATTGACTTAAAACATGAGAAATCTGAATCAAGTGCAAATATAAAAGAGTATCCAAAAATAAAAATTCTTCAGTCGTCTCTCTCAAAGAAAAATACTGCAGCTGGACACTTTGTTAGGGAAATGCAACTAGTTAGCGTGGTCGAAATGATCACCAACATAGAAAATAACATAATACCAAAAAAGCAGCTTTGCGGGCACCAACGCTTGAAATGATGTAAGTAAAGAATGAAATTTTGCACCAAGAACTTCCGAAGTTAAAATAAGGAATCAAGCCAAGAAGACATTTTTCTGAATTTTAAATTGCATCCCATGCCTTCTGTTTGTGGTTTCGATCAGGTGAATAGCAGTGGAAACAAAAAGGTATGAAGTCGGGCAGAAATCCCAAGCCTTTTTGTTTTTACTGTGACTGACATGACCAGAACCACAAACTGAAGTCCTCGGATGCAAGTGTAACTTCTAAAATTGCCGGCTTGGATTTATCTCTTAATTCAACTTCAGAATTCCTTGGTGCAAGTTTCAGTCTTTAATGTACAGCATTTCAACCCACGGTGTCCGCAAAGTTGCTTCCTTGGTGTTCTGTTATTTTCTCTGGAGATGATCATTTTGACCACTCTAACTAGTCGCAGTTACCTAGCAAAGTATCCAGCAAGACTATTTTTCTTTGAGAGAGACGACTGACGGATTTACATGTTTTGATACACTTTCATATTTGCATTTGATTCAGATTTCTCATATTTTAAGTTAATTTCATTGACTAGATTCGCTACACGTTCCTTGGTACCCTGTGTTTCTATTTTAATAAGGTTCGAGATGATATAATCTTTATCAACTCCTTTTTTCCTCACAGGTATTCTTCTACCGTACCTTCTGTTGTATAGTTATCACCCCAAGCAACCCAACCATATAAAATTGGGCTAGGACAATAACTATTTTGATTTTCATTCTTGGTTGCAGCAGTGTGATGCTTCGGAGGCCTTTCAAAAGTCCATTGAACCTTCAAAATTAGTCCAATCACTATTGAATTTTTTTAAAATGCCACCAAAACTTGATTCATTTACGAAACTTGACACATAAACATTTGCAAAACCATCATTAAACCGTAATAGGTTATCGACACCACTTACAGGGTCCCTCAGCCTTATCGGTTTGGACCTATCAAACTTAACTGCAAAATTACAGATATCATATTTGAATGATCAATGACTAATCAATGAAAAATAATATTCACAAAATCAGTGTACTCTATGTGTGTTTTCACGATAACATGATCAATAATACATACCTCTCTCATATGAAGTGGTTCCATCTGCAAGCAGTTTATTCCTCCTAACCCATCTTTACTCTAGCCTTTTATGTTGGTCGGGCAAAAGTTGATCAACTTTCACTTCCTTATATCTACAAACAAGACAAAAAGAATTGATGTCAAACAAGAGAAGAACAAGAAAAGCATTACAATTGATGTTTGTACAATTTTAAAAAAGGGCAACATAAAATTAAATAAATACAACACATTACAACAAGTGTTCCAACATATGACTCATCTGTTGTAACTGATTCCCCATTTTGTTCAACAGATAAGTAATCTGTTGTAACAGGCTATAAATCTATTGCAACAGATTATCGATATGTTGCAACAGATGGGTCTTCTCTTGGAAGAGTTGTTGGATTTATTCAAATAACTGATTTATCAGTTGCAATAATTGGGGAATCTGTTGCAACACCAATAACAAAATTAACAGCAGCATCAACAATAAAAAAATAACACCATATGTTCCAACACCATCAATAACACCAACACCACACGTTCCAACAACACTACCCCCACCAACAACATTAATAATAATATCAACAACAAAGAAATAAACAAAAGAGATTAGAAAAAATGATACTGCCAATAAGGCTTTTTAAGTTCTCCTAATAGATGACTTTTTCGCATATTTTAATAAAAATAATGGTTTGTTCATTCAAGAACCTTTCCTTTAATTCTTTCAATAAATAGGATATAGGTATTAGGTAAATAAATAAAAACAACATATGCAAATAACTAATTTAAATAACATGCAAAGAAAAAGACGAGAATGAAAGAGCAATAGTGAACCATACCTGCAATGTCAAAAGCAAGGGGATCAAAACACCAATTTCAATCGATAAAAGATAAATTGGTTGAGATCCGACAGGATTCTCATGCGAAAGAGGAGAGAAGAAAGAAAAGAGAGAAAAAAAATTATTGTGATTACCCTAAAAAGGAGAGAAAAAATAAGAAAGATGAATTAATTTATTGCTGAAGGAGAGATAATTATATAGATGAGTTTAAATATTCATTAATAACTTTGAGGGACACGAGGGACGGGTGACATTGAATAGACAAGAAATGACAACTCAAGGAGGAGAGTTTTGAGTTATTTAAGAAATATTTTTTATCGCCTTAGTAGTTTATCTTTTTTTATTTCAAACAGAAAAATTGCTTTAAAATAAAAAAAAGATCTTAAAACAGATAAGTCATCTATTGTAATAGATATAAATATCTGTTTAAAATTTTTCAACAGCTTAGTCATCTGTTGCAACTGATGAAAATGTCCATTTGATAATTTCTAATAGATAAGTAATCTGTTGTAATAGATTTCTCTATCTGTTTGAAAATTTCCAATAGATAATCATCTATGGCAGCAGGTTTTTTATCTGTTTGATATTTTCCAACAAATAAGTTATCTATTGCAATAGGTTAAGCTTCTATTTTAGTATAATTTCAATTGAGTTCATACGTTCAACTTCATACCTAAATTGATTTTGCTAGAACTAGGATGAGATCATAGGGTTAACTATAATTTCAATTGAGTCATTGCAATTGCATGATGTTGATATCGCATTCTTCCTGACCTAAGTCATCAATAGATCAATTTGAGTTAAAATGATTCATATCAATCCATTATTTGAAATAACTAAATTGATTTTACTAGAACTAGGGATTAGTTCATAGGGTCAACTACAATTTTAATTGAGTCTTTGCAATTGCATGATGTTGGAAATATTGCATTCCTCCTGACCTGAGTCGTCAATCGATTAATCTTAGTTGAAACGATTCATATCAAGCCATTGTTTGAAATAACTAAATTGATTTTGCTAGAATTAGGGATGAGTTCATAGGGTCAATTACAATTTCAATTGAATCAATGAAATTGCATGATGTTGGTATTGCGTTCCTCCTAATCTGAGTCGTCAATTAATCAATTTATATTGAAACGATTCATATCAAGTCATTGTTTGAAATAACTAATTGATTTTGCTAGAACTAGGGATGAGTTCATAGGATCAACTACAATTTCAATTGAGTCATTGCAATTACATGATGTTGGTATTACGTTCCTCCGGACCTAAGTCGTCAATCGATAAATTTTAGTTGAAACAATTCATATCAAGCCATTGTTTAAAATACCTAAATTGATTTTGCTAGAACTAGGGGTGTACATAGGTTGGGTTGGTTCAATTTTTATTAAAAATAAATCAAATCAATCATGTCGGTTTATTAAAACTATAAACCAAATCAAACCAACATAAAATTATTCTTTTCGGTTTAGGTTTCAGTTAATTTTTTTGATCTTTTCAGCTTTTTTTTAATAATCTTTAGTTTTTACAATTATATTGTGGTCGAAGACTAGATCAAATATATTTTCACTCATGTGCTAATGAAAAACCACAATTATGAAAAAATGGGGAGCGAAAAACTCTCTTGAAACTAAAAAGTGAGATGAAGAGTGCAAAGTTTAGGTTTTATGTTTATATTGGATTTTTGATTATTTAATTAGCAATTAATGGACAAATATTACAACTTAAAGGCCTAAATTTTTTCCAACTCCCCTTAATTATGAGTTTCATAGCAACAGTTTCATAATTAAATAATATAGCAAGTTGTATTTTATATTTTTACAAACTGTTGCTACAAAAATACAAATACGTATAATTTTTTTACTGCCCTTATGATCGATATGTATTTTGTATTTTTGCAAACTGTTGTTACAAAAATACAAATACATACAAATACATATGCTACAAAATGTAATTTGATAAAAGTGTTGCTATTTTTTGTAATTTAATACTTAAGTATGCTACTTTATGTATTTTTTCCAATATATATCTACATCTACTTTCAAATTATTGAAAATTACTAAAACTAGTTGAAAAAGTATTCAAAAGTGGATTCTAATTAATATTTTATGTATAAAAAAGTTCGAATATTATATATATATATATATATATATATATTATGTCGGTTTGATTCGGGTTTGGTTTGACTTTTTTTTGGTTAACACCAAACCAAATCAAGAATGGTCATTTTTTTCTAACGCCAAACCAATCAAACCAAACCATAAGTCGATTTTTTTTCTCAGTTTGGTTTGGTTCGTCGGTTTGGTTTGACTTGGCGGTTTGGTCTGTACACCCCTAGCTAGAACTAAGAATAAGTTCATAGGGTCAACTATATTTTCAATTGAGTCGTTGCAATTGCATGATATTGGTATTGTGCTCCTCCTGATCTGAGTCATCAATCAATCAATCTTAGTTGAAATGAGGCATATCAAGCCATTATTTGAAATACCTAACTCTATTTTGCTAGAATAAGGGATGAGTTTATAGGGTCAACTATAATTTCAATTAAGTTTTTGCAATTGCATGATATTGGTATTGCGTTCCTCCTAACCTAAGTCATCAATCGATCAATTTGAGTTGAATCAATTCATATCAAGCCATTGTTTGAAATACCTAAATTAATTTTTCTAGAACTAGGGATGAGTTCATAGGATCAACTACAATTTCAATTGAGTCGTTGCAATTGCATGATGTTGGTATTGCGTTCCTTCTGACTTGAGTCATCAATCAATAAATATGAGTTGAAACAATTCATATCAAGCTATTATTTAAGCTATCATTAAATTCATCAGTGTTTCGGTTAAACTTAATACAGTTTATTATGATGAAATGGTTAAAATTTATCTCTTTTAAAAAATTAATTAAGATCAATTCTAACCAAATTAACATTTTCAAAACTTATCATTCTTTTTAAAAATACAAATCAACCCATACAAATCATCCATTTGCGAGAAAATCATTTCATCATTTCAAATCTTGAGTTCTCTCTCTTTTCATTCTCTCTCAATAATACAACCAACAACTACTCAATATGTTGCTCAACCCTTCACAATAGATTAATTTTCTTCCCATTTCACACCATATAATTGTTATTTTTTACTTCATTCTTACTTGTATTCATTGTTTTCTCTGTCTTTACAGGTAACAGAGTTCGAGAAGAGTTCTACATTTGTTTTTTTTTTATATAAAAATTATGACTTTTTAGTTAATGAAGAAAAAGAACACTTTTAATTACATTATCTTCGAGAATGGATTAACAATTTAGAGTTTTGATGCTAAAAATGTAGGAAGAACTCAAGAAAATCCTAGTTTTTATTATAGTGTTTCATTGACTTCGTGGTATTATAGGATGGTGTTGACTGTGGTGTTGGTGGTCTTGTTAATGGTCTTGGTAGTGGTGGTTGTGGTAGTGGTGTTAGTGGTCTTGGTGGTGGTGTTGGTGGTATTGGTTGGGTTGGTGGTCTTGTTGTCGATATTGGTGGCATTGGTGTTGGTGTTAGTGGTCTTAGTGGTTGTGTTGGTGGTCTTGGTGATAGTGATGGTGGTGATGGTGGTGGTGGCATTAGTGTTGGTGGTTCATCTGTTACAACAGGTGGAACATCTATTGGGAGATATTAACATAGGTCTTTAAACATATTCCCCATCTGTTTCGACAAATGTTTCAGTTGTTGGCATAAGACAAGCCAGTAGCAAGACTGTTTTGATCTCATTCATCAGATTGTTCATTTGTTGCAACATGTTACGCATCTGTCATAACAGATGATTCATCTGTTCCAACGGATGGGTTATCGACTAGAATATTTTTTTGTAATGTGGTGTATAAAAAATTATTAAAATCTGTCTTAAATTTTTTTTCAAATTATGCAGACATCAATTGTAATGTAGTTTTTATTTTTTCTGTTGTTTGTATTAAAAGATGTCTTCAAAAGAAAAGAAACTGAAAGTGAATCAACTTCTGATCACTTAGCAAAAAAGACTCGAGTACAAATGGATTTAGAGGAACATCCTGAATAATCTCAGTTAGGGAAAAGTAAAGTCGTGAAAAGTTTTGAAAATGATATTGAGAGAGGTAGAGAAGGGTATGTAGAGGCTGGCGAGGAAAAAAAGTGAGGAGGAAGAAGAAAAAGATAAACAAGAAGAGGAGGAAATAGAAAGTGAGAAAGATGATGATGATAATGCATCGCCAATGGGGCGTGAATTAAGATCAAAATCCCAGCATGATCCTGTCAAAACTATTAGTATTGACAAGTTTCAAGTTGAGATACCGATAGATAACTCTACTGAACTAGCTGGTGATTTTGTAGTCAAATCTCAGTTGGTAAAACCTTTTGATGAATTTAGGGATACTATGAAGAATGAAACACTAGAGAAATTTTTTAAGAAGAGCTTTTTGGACACTTTCTTGAGACAATAATGCCTGTTTCTAAATGAGCATAGTATATGGTCTTCTCAAGTACAGGATCAAGTACGGTGGAGATGATAAAGATTTGAAGGAGGAAGGCAAAAAGATGGATGAAATCTGGGTCAACTACTATGGCATGCCAATTTGTTTTAGCATGCAAGAGTTTGCCATAGTGACAGGCTTGAGATACGATCGTCCAAAAGAACCTTTCATCAAGGAAGCAACCCACAAAAATTTAAAGGTAAGTAGGACATCCAAGCCACCACCATCAAATAAAGGCAAGGCATTGTCTAAGCGACCACCCTCCAAAACCAACAAACATAAGAAAAAAATGGAGGAGTTTTTGGACATTGATGGACGTGGCTACAGAGCCACGATGTTGTTACAACATCTTAAGGATAAAGCCATACCAAAGAAGTACAAAAATAACCTGTGCTTGGTTTGGTTTGCCCATTCCATTATATTGGCAAGAGACGTCAACAAAGTCATAGAAGATGATTGGTTGGAGCTTGTTGAGGATCTTAAGAAATTCAATAATTATCCCTGGGGATATGACAACTATAAGTTGTTTGTTAAATATTTATTGACAAATCCATCCCTAATGATGATCACCTTGTACGACTTTTCTTGGGCTTTCATGGTAAATTTAATCACTATTTTTATACTTTTGCATTAGTTTATATTAAATAATTATTATGACTTATTTTGGTTTGCTTCCTGTTTACATTTTTAGGCTTGGGCATTTGAAGTCATTCCTTCCCTCCAAAAGCAGGTCAAGAATTACTCGGATGAGATTTCTCATCTAAGGATACTTTGGCGATTGGTTGCAAAGAGCAATATAAGAATTAAGGAGGGTGATCTCTTTAACCCTCTGGATAATGCAGTAAGTCTTCTTTCAAGTAAAATAATTTGAATCAAAGAAAGATATTGAAATAGATGATTTATATATTACAATAGATTGGTAATCTATTACAATTTATCTTAACAGATTACCCATTTGATGAATCATATTATTAATCTGTTGCGATAGATAAGTCATTTTTCACAACAAATTAACCATTTGTTGCTTTGGTTCTCTAAACCAAACTTTTTTGATTACCCATCCATTGCAACTTATGGGTAATATGATGCAACAAAAGGTTAATCTGTTGCCACATATGAATTATCTGTTGCACCATAAATATCATCTGTTACATATGTTGTTTGTATTAACACATTACCCAACCGACTGCAAATTATTATTTGATTTAAATGCATCCACCCTTTATTTTAGGTTGTACATCCATGGATCGTGCTTACTCAACAGGAGTTGGGAATGACTTTATTTATTACTTTAGGTCTTTTTGATGCCATCACAGACCCAACGGTGGAGTTAATAAAGAAGGAATTGGCTGAAGCAATAACCATAAGAAGGGCAGTTAGACAAGGTTAGGCTAATGTTGAAGCTCTTCATGACCAACATGTTGCAACAGATTCGGGTGCTGCTTTTGGGAGTATTGCTAGTGAAGTTGTTGATATTGGTGGCAGCCATGCTGTTGCTGCTGCCAGTCATGATGATGAGCATATTGATGTTCAAGAAAAAATAAATATGTTTTAAATCACCTCTTACACTGGTCCCTCTTACCCTTACACCGGTCCCTCTACCCCTTACAGTGGTCCCTCTCACCCCTTTTCACCCTTATATTCTCATTGTAATACAACGAGTGCATGGACAGACAGGATAAACTCTTTGAAAAAGTAGAGGCTATCGCTAAATCAGTCAAGAAATTAAAATCAAAGAGGGGTGTTATACCATCCAAGAAGGTGAGTGCGCCATACACTCCTACAGTGGCGGTTAGGAAGAAGAAAAGAGAAATTAAACATATACTCTTAATTATGAAACCAAAAAACATTGCAACTCCTTTCTCTCCAAAAGATGTTGAAGTTCAGGGACTATTGAAGAGGGTGGACATATATTTGGAACTTGATTCCAAATAGAAGGTTGTTCTGAGAAAGACAATAAATTCCAAGAAACGTATAAAAACCTTCACCATGAATACCTTTTCCCCAGGACTTCAAAAAGGTGGCAGATATGGATCAGTGGTAGTGGACACTGTTGACACCCAATTTTGGCTCTCCGTGCTTAAAATTAATGTCTTCGAGCTTCCTGATCGTTAAAGGGCACAAAAATATAATTTTTACATTTTTTTTACAATTGTTGACAAATTATTAATAATTATCCTTACTTTAGAATTTTTATCAATTCATTATCATTTTTAACATTTTACAATCATCTGCACACACGACATAATGTCACATTTTAATAATATTTTAAAATTAATTATAGATAAAATACCCAATTATTCCACTGAACTATACCCAAAAAGGCTATGACACACCTCAACTTAAAGGAAGTCCTATTACCCGTAATTTTGACACCCTTAGTGCCTATGTGGCACATACGTGGCACACACGTGTGCCTACATGGACACTTCAGTGTGTTGTGCCACGTATGTGCCAGTAGGCACCACGTAGGCACTAAGGGTGTCAAAATTACACTTTTAATTAGTTCAGGGGGTAATAGGACCCCCTTTAAGTTGAGGTGTGTCATAGCCTTTTTGGGTATAGTTCAGGGTGGTAATTGGGTATTATCTCTTAATTATATTTTTTATATTTTCTGTAATTGCATATCAATACATACATTTTTGTACATTTATTACACCCGCAAAAACTGAGTTGGATCAACTATTTTAATACATATTATAATAATTTGATGTCTTGTCATATCTGACGATGACCACACAATAATGTCTTGTCACATACGACATCGACCACATAATAATGTCTTGTTACATTCAACAACGACCACACAATAATGTCTTGTCACATCTGAAAATGACAACTTAATGACATTACCCTTTGGACAATAGCTTTGTATGTTGGTTAAAAGGATGAAAATCCTTTGGTCAATAACCCAAAGTCCAAAGGGTGCTCTCAAAGAAAAAGTAGGGACACCCTTTTATCCTTTGAATAATAAAGGGTGTCCAATTTTATTATAAATAGGTGAGGGGAAGACACAAATTCACACACAAACATTTTCATACACCCACACATATTTTTTCGTTTCTCAAATACATGCACAATAGACACACACACACAAAAGAAAATCTCCCCTCCTTTTCTATTTTTCCCCAAAAATACATAAAAAAATACACACATATTTTTTCTCTTTTCAACTACCCCATACACAAATTTTATTTTCTTTTCTCTTAGAAAACACAAAATAAATTAATACAACACACATACATATAGTAATGTATACACATAGAGATGTGCTATACACATAGAGATGTGCCTTTCTTTCTCTCTCTCCATCTCATACCTCCTTCTCTCTCCCTTTACCACTGTCATGCCTCGATGGAGTTAATCGTCAGTGGGTGAGCTTCGCAACACCAGCAACCAGTCGCCCATCTTTCTCTTTACCCTCTTCCCATTACCGTTATCAGATTTGGCCACTGGACGACCGACAAATAATATCAATATCGGCAGCCTCAGACGTGCTATCCTTTCTCCCCCTCTTTTGTCATGCCATGTCAGAATTGATCGCCAATGAGTGAGCTCCGAAGCCACCACTGCCGGTGCTACCTCTTTTTCTTCTCTCATCCCTCTAGCAAACTTGGCCGAGAAACGCACTACCCTGGACTTCCATCGCTATTAAAGCAGTAGTGGTGTTTGAGTTCTTACTTGCCTCAAATTTTAATTGTGTTACTCTTGATTTACCATTTCAGATTTGGCCAAATTTGTCATTATTGTTGGAGTGTTTCTCTGACATTCCTCATCGTGGAAGCAACCTTTTGGATCTCTCTTACGATTGTATGATATGAACTTGAGTTTAGCAATGAGATCTTCATGTTCTCCAATAAATATTCCTACTTTACTTTTGGTTGACTTACTGACTGTTATGCTACTACTTAGATTGCAATTTTACATTAGTTTGGTAATTTCATGTTGATCTTTGACGGAGTAATTCTACTCCGACAACTTAATTCATGATTTGCTATATTACAGTTGATTTGTTGTTGGTTTTGCACTTTCTAAAACTAATTTCCTTTTTTTTTAAATCTTTTTCTCCTTTTACATTTTTATTACACTGTAACAAACCTATACTATGCTACTTTGATCGATGAAGAAATTCTCCGTCGATTTTCGAGGCCTCCACAAATAAAAAGATGAATTTTACGTATATAAATATGTAATAAAATAAATAAATTCGGGCAATAATGGAATCTTTATAATTTTCTTAAAACTTTATTTGAGCCCGCTTTTAATAAAAAATTCTCTCTCTCTCTCTCTCTCTCTCTCTATATATATATATATATATGTACACATAGTTCTTAATTTATCTTGATCTGTTACTAACATCTTTACCGTGAGTATTTGTACAGGTTCTCGGGAACACTTTTCGGGAATGACATTCAAAGAAAATCTTGAATTATTCGTATTTGTGTTTCTTACATACTTATCATTGCACAAATATTAATCATAGTAAAAACTTTATTTTTTAGGCGTTGGGCGGGATAGTCTTTATTTATGCAATCCACAACATGATTTTAGCCAAATTTAGGTCATAAATATTTATATTAAATATTTATAAATTATTTAATCAAATAATTCACATTTTTTAGACTAAAAAATATTTCGTGATCCTTTTCTTTAAAACAATTTTTTCTTTATTCAAATCTTGTCTTTTCTTTACATACATATACTTATATACTTTTGTTTATATATATTTTACGACAACATACACATTATATTATTTCAATACATATGCTATATTTGTAAACCTTTTTTTTTTCCTTTTATCTTTTAATAAATCCAAGTCTGGCCGGGAATCACCTCTGTGGATTCTGAAGGTGCCTAACCCTTTCCCTTCAGAATAATTTGAACCCTTACCTGAAATCTAAAATGATTTTTTATATTGAAATAAAGTTATACTTGTTAATATATAAATAGGTTTCCTTATTTTCCTTAAAAATTAGGTGGCGACTCTGTACAAAATCAATTCTATTAGAGTCCATAACGTCGTGTTCATTTTGACCTTAGGTAAAAGTCGGGTATGACAGACACAGTAATTTCACTTTTTCTAACCTAGTCTTCTAATTACTCTATGAAAAAGATGACAGATATGGATTATTTGTTGCAACAACTGGGTATTCTGGTGTAACTGGTGGTTCTGTTGCAACAGATTATCCATCTGTTGCATAAGTTGCATTAGATGGGTAATCTGTTAACAGATTTAGAGAATCACGTGCAACAAATAAACCATCGGTTGAATCTTTCCACTTTGATTTTCTTTTGTAAAATTACTAACCTATTTAAAAATTGTCTTCTTACATCACAGTATGTTGATGAAATTCTCTACCTCATAAGGGGCAAGCAATTAGCGTACCTGAAAGCTTATGATGCTGCTGATAGGATAATGGACCTCAACTTCTATAATAATTTTAAGGATAGGTACACTGACCTCATTAAGCTAGCGTCAACTCCCGGTGGCCCGGGATTTGATTTGTTAGTTTCTGGGTTCGAATGGGATGAAGATATGATTAATTATATTAGAGGGAAGAGGCCATATCTATATGGCTAAGACTGGACCAAAGCAAAGAGGATTCTTACAGTCATGAACTTGGAGAAAAAAAAATATTTTTTGGCTTTTGAGATACTGCTCGAGGAGGGAATGATAAAGGTTTATGACTGCAACTTGCCTGTCTTCTAGGAGGCGGATTTGTTTTACCAAGATGCAGCCACTATTGGCATTGTTCCCCAACTTGTTGAGGTAGAGTAGACTGATAAATTATTTGCCATCGAAAGTGTTGAAGCAAACATGGGATTTTGGAGGTCGAAACAAGGATAAGGACATTTCAAAAAATAAAATTGGTGCCGCATGCGAGTCGTACGCACTTGCACACATCGAATGTTTGCTGACCGGCACAAAAATGTCCAACCCAACGGCCTTTCTGTGCGACAATATTGTGGCAAGGATGCAAGAGGTCTGGGCTTATGGCGTACTAACTAAATTATTAGAGCCTGTGTATAAAAAAGATGATGTAGAAACACAAACACCATGGAAATTTTTATTTCATGATAATTTTTTTTATATTTGATGTAAATTAAATTTTTTATAATGCAACAAATTGTCTATTAGTTGTAACAGATAGTCTATCTTTTCTGACAGATAGTTTATTTGTTGTAATCGATTGGTCATTTATTGCATTATGCAAATATTTATATCTAAGTCTATCTGTTGTAACAGATAGGTCATCTATTGGAACAAATCAAAATAGTAGGAAGACCTGTTTGATAATTTCCAATATATGACCTGCATGTTGCAACATATGTCCAAATCTATTTGATAATTTCCAATAAATATGTCGTTTGTTTCAACATATGCATTATCTGTTGCAATATTCGAATCTAGTATTTCATTTCAATTAATAAGTTCAAATATAAGGATAACATAGACAAAATAAAATAAATCGAAGCCTTTAGAAATAATATGAAATAAATCAACTAATAAATAAAATTGTAAAAAAATTGTTATGGTTACATATGATCTACATATCAAATAAATCAACAATTTAAATTTTGCTGCCAACAATTCTTAAGGAGAGGTTATTATTTTGATAGTAAAGATCTGCTCAATATGGACAAGTTGTTCTTCATCCGGTGCTATGAAAATTGACTTGTGTCATCGTAGATCTTTAATGTCTCTTGTGCATGATTTCTGAGCTTTCATTTTACCGTATTTTCATGAAAGAGTAGCATATCTTTTATGGATTAATCCGACTACAAGTCCATCATTTGGTATTTTTAATCCATCGCTTAAATACTCGACGTAAGCAGCAACAAAAAAATCGCAATTTCTGTGTTTGTAAAAATCAGATAATCCATATCTTGTAATTAATGTAAGCGTTGTGAAATTTATGAAATGAAACTAAATAATGATACTTGATTGATACTTACAGGATACCAATGGGTTGTTGAGCAATTCCTTCAACATATTCTACATCAAATGGATTGCCCATTTTATCCCGATATGCTTCAATCGTCGATCAATCAGTACGAACCTTTTGGTCCAAAAAGCCACTTATATCCAGGTAAGTAGGTAATATTTTGGCCAGCTTTTGTATCTCAGAAGACGACCCAGATCATCTCCTTCCCGACATCGAGTGGTAAACTCGGATGCGCCTCTCTTTTAGAGCGACGACAGCCAACACCCAATGGAATTTATCACCGCAATTAATTAGGATGTACACTTCGTCGACCAAATATCAAGGTAAGCCGACTAGAATGCTAAAGCCTTTGGTGATATTGATTAAACATTCATCATTTCGGAAAACTTTCGGCTGTTATTGACAATACCTATCATAGGCATTATTGATATAAACTTTGAACAAATAATTAGCTATTATATATCTGTATTATTCTTGTGTTTGCAACTTGGCCTTTTTTCGAAGGTAGTAAAAATGACATTGATGCGTTGAACATATTATCAAACATTACAGATTACGTGACACTAATTATTCGTTCTGAAATGTGCAATAATAAAGTTGAACATATCAAAACCAAGACCCAATTCGTTCACTTTGTAGTGTTTGTCATTTTATTTTTTGCATGATTTATATGTGTTAATGTCACGTTCTTGCGACAAGAATTGTATAAATCAATATCTTTAAAAATGATTTATGTACCTGTTGGTATGAAGCCTTAACAGCCTATTGGCAATCAATTCTGAATAGTCGTCGATCAACTTTGTTAGTTTTTTTGAAGCCTCATCCAAGATGTTGAACCCTTCAAACGGGTAATTCTTCGTTCTTATGGACTGATAGACTTCATGTTTTATTCATTTTTGGAAGTAGTTAATTGATTATCAACTGTGATATTATGTTGTTCACCAGTAGCTTCTACTGTGACATTCACCTGGAAAGCCAGAATTGTCAATGCTAATCACAGAGATACAAAAAAACAAAAAAAAGATATCTCATATGTTTTACCAAATCAAACAGGTCTTCCTCTTATCTTAAATTATACCAACAGATTACTTATCTGTTGCAACAAATGGATTATTTGTTGGGACAAATTAAAATAAGAGAAGAATTGTATGATAATTTCCAACAGATGACCCATCTATTGCAACATATGACTCATCTATTTGGATAGAATAAAACAGTAGAAAGTCTTGATTTAATTTATCCCAACAGATGAAATATCTATTACAGCAGATTGATCAACTGTTGGTACAAAATAAAATAGTAGGAAGACTTGTTTGATTTTTTAAAATAGACAAGACATATGATGCAACAAATAATACATCTGATGCAACAAGTTAGTCAACTGTTGCAACAGATGGATATATTTGTTTGATTATTTTCAGCAGATATGTCATCTGTTGCAAAAGATATATAGTCTATTTGTTTGTTGGAACAGATGATATATATTCACCTTCTTCGGCTCATGCTGCTCTTCTGTGGCCCTTGTACATTGATCAAAAGTTCAAGACAAAGATAGTGGAGTTGCAATTTTGCTTTTTTCGATGCTTGATGATGCTTTTGAAATTTCTTCCCTCCTCCTCTTAGCCACCTTAATCTCTAATGGAGTGTATGGATATGAATTCCTCTTTGATGGAATGACACCCCTTTTAGATATCAATTTCTTTACATAAGTAGTTAATTCATTAATAACATTAATCACTCCATCATGTTTCACTTTACAGTCTTGGCATTTGCATGTAGAACATTTGCTAGGAGGGGAAAAATCTGTAAAACCAGTATGATCATAATCATAATGGTTTATTGTTTCAAAAACTGCAAGAGGAGTATCATTAGCCCTAACAACAGCACCACTACCACCACCAACAACTCCATCACCACTAACATCATACCCAACAACAAGCCCACCCTTCAAAATTGTTATTTTTCTTGTGATGGTTGTTGCTCCAAACAATTCCTTTTTATTCTATCAATGACCTTAGGGTCCGATAAAATTTTCACAAACCGCAAAGTAAGAAAAAATGGCATCTTTAACTTTCGATTTGTTGGAACAAGCCATGAATGCACGATCTAAAATAAATCAGTACATATATTAAAATGATGATTAAATTATTTAAATAAATCATTAATTAAAATAAAAACTTAATTAGAATTAGACTTACTGCTTTCTTCTGAGGGTTTAAGAGATTAAGAAATTTTGCATTTTTATCAGTTTTGGCCGACAGCCATCTCAGAATTCTTGGACATGAAACTTACTACTGGTAGTTCACTTATTGTCACAAATAAGGAATGACTTCAAATGCCCAAGCCTATAAAATAAAGTCAATAAATTAAAAGCATTATTCAATAAAAAATAAATGAATAATAATAAAGGAAATATTTACCATGAAAGTCTATGAAAATCCATATAAGTTAATTGTCTTTGGCGTTAACGGAGTCAACAAATATTTAACAGTCATTTTGAAGCTTTCATAAACCCAAGAATAGATGTTAAATGCCTCAAGATCCTCGGAGAGCTTTATTAAACCAAGTGGTATGTTGTTAATGTCACCCGCCCAAAAAATATTATGTACAAACCAAACCAAGCACAATGATTGTTTGTGCTTCTTTTAAAGTGTTTTACCTTTCAACGCTTTAATCAAATTTTTGTTTTTGAAGCTTGGACCAACAAGGGACACCAAGTCATCACTATCACTTGACTTGCCTTTTCCTTTTTTGGGTGTGCGAGGTGCTTTTTTTTGGGTTAGAATAGGTATTACTTGAGAAGGAGAAGAAGGATAATATTTTAGTCAGGCAACTATGGCAAACTCCTTCCAACCAAAATAAACAGGCATGCCACAATAATTTATCCACACCTCCTCCATCTTATCTTTATTTTCATATATAAACCTACGCTTGAGAAGATTATATATCATTTCATTTGAAAATCATTATTGTCCTCTGGCAAATCAAGATATTGTCCAAAACAGCTATACTTGAAATAAGCATCCAATTTTTGGTCTCGAAGCATTTTTCTAAAGGTTTCAAAAGATTTTCTATGGCTGACTTAACCACAAAATCACCAGTTAAATCTGTGGCATCATCACAATATATTCTCACAGGATAACTATTAATGATGAAGGTTTTGACCAACTCTTTAGTGGAAGGGTTATTAGCATTTGGGTCATCTCCTTTGAAACATTCCTCATCCCCGTGTTCATTATCTTTTGCTTCTGATCAAGCTCATAGAGTGGTGGATGTAGCCTAGCTGCTTCACTTGTCCCTTTACTTGGACTTGATTCAGTTTCTTTTCTTTTGGGAGCCATATTATCTAACAATAGCAAGAAAATAAAAAATATTATAATTGATCAAAGCATCGTTAAAAAAATATAACAATAAATCTAATATGTACAACACAGTAAAATAACAGTTTCAACAGATCACACATATGTTGCAATATATGTGTTATTTGTTGCAATATATAACTAACCTGTTGCAACAGATGGGTAATATGTTGTAAATAATAAATAGTTTATATACTGTTGTGATTTCTTTCAACAGATCACTCATTTGCTGAAATGTTGTTTAGATTTCTTTCAACAGAAGCATCATTTGTTACAACAAATGAATTATCTATTGGGATAAATCAAAGTCTTAGACATGTCATCCTATTGGAATAGTTAATAGGATTTCATCCAACAGATAATTCATTTATTGCATCATATGGTTCAGCTGTTGCATCAAATGGTGCATCTGTTATAAAAAAAATTAGTGGCAAGATTTTGTTCAATAGAACAAAAACGTTATCACCATTTAATACCAAATACATTATTTTTACCAAGAACAACAACAAATCAACCCAGCAACACCAACACAACACAAACACCAAGAACATCAACTGTGACCAAAATCACCAAAATTGTTGTTTTGTTTGTACAAACACAAACGATAAAAATCAAACTTCAAAAACTCAACAGACACCAACAGACCGAATCAATAGTTCGATAACAAGAACCATAACAACAACAAAAAATTATATTTTACTATGAGAAGAGAAGAGAAGAGAAGAGAAGAAATATCAGAAATTAGGTTTTTCTTCCGTCCTCATTTTAAATTTAAGCAATAACTATTGAAATTGTTTACCCATACTTGAAGAGAAGTTGGCTCAAGTTCCCCTGTTTCTTAATAACTAAAAAGCCCTAATTTTTTATCTGTGAAAGAAGAAAAGGGACGATGAAGAACTTGAAGTTATTATTGTTGGAGAGCAATGTTGTCACGTCGATTGACAGTTAAAAGTCGAAAAGGAACTCAAAGCTCAACTATTTATCACCGAGAGGTTGAAGTCGTCGGGGATTGATGGGAAAAATTTATAGAACTGTTGGTTGGGAAAAGTTTGAGAGAAACAATCGAGATTGAGAGAGGGAAGAGAGGAGAGAGACGATTGATTTTGAAAGGAGAAGGGTGTGGGTTGATTTGTATTTTTGATAAGATTAGAAAGTTTTGATAGTATTAATAAGGTCCACAATTAATTTAATCAAGTTTTCGAATTATGTTTGACCTTTGAAGTTGGTCAATGTCATCAATCTTACATTCAAGACTTAAATGACACCTTTCCTTCAATTTTCTCATGATTCTTATCTTTATCGTATTCTATTACTAGTTAGAAGAAGTTCTCGCGGGCCTAAAATCCATCCTAAATTAATATTATGATAATAATTATATTAATTAATGTAACATCTTTTAAATTTTGAAATTTAAATAAATTTATTTTTCAAGATAATTTTTGGATATATTCTTAAAATATTTTAAATTATCAATTATTGTGATTTATTATTCAATTATATAATTTTTTTTCAAAATTTTAAGTTACGATCAAAATTAAACTCTACAAATTTATAATTAATAAGAGTGTGATGAACCTATGTTACTATTTTTTAGATAACACAGACTCAGTATATGTTATTTTTTATTGGAAAAAAGACATGGTATAGACCTTTTTTACAAAAAATAGCCAAGTTTAGGCCTATGGACATAAAATGTCCTGTCGGATATACTAATGCCACATAATAGTCATTTCCTATTCTTTCTCAATTTGGGTCATTTTGGCCCATGTAGTTCAATACAGTTTATATACCATATTGATACAGTCCATATACAATAATACTGATAGAGTTTTCAACTTGGGTCATTTGGTCCTTTTCTAAAAATATTTTCAGTTTTTTTTTGCTACAATTTTTTAACTAAAAAATATTCTGCTTTTTAGTTGTTTAAAAATAATAATTAAATATAATTATATAAAAACGGTATAATTGTTATATAGAATATATATGTCTATAAGATATATGTATAAAAATTGTATAGTTCTATCGAATATGTATACATATAAAAAATATATAAAAAATATATAGAAAGTGTATAAACATTGCATAATTATTGTATAAAATGTGTAAAAAAATGTACAGTTATTATATAAATTGTGTATCGAAACTATATAATTTTAGTATAGAATATTTATATGTATAAGATATGTATAGAAACTATATAGAAGGTGTGTAGACACTGTACAGAACAAGCCAGAAAATTGAAATGGCTAGAAAGTAAAATTTAAATTTCATGGCCATTTTCGTGGAATTTATTTGATCTAAAGTGCCATTTCTGCACTTTCCTCTTTTTTAATTTCAATTTATGCGATACAAATAGAATTTGTTATTTTCAAATAATATATGTTACTCTCCTTGTCTAAACTTCTGTGACATTAACAGTCAATTATATTTTTTTAAAATAATTTAAGTTTTTAATTATTGTGATTTATAAAACATTTTCTTCTATTTCAATTTAAGTGGTATAATGCTTAGATGAGAAAATTAAAGGAAAGGTATCTTTTAAGTCTTGAATGAAGAATTGGTGACATTGACCAACTTAAAGGGTCAAACATAATTAGGAAAGTTGATTAACTTAATTGTGGAATTGATTAATATTTTTAAAACTTTCTAATCTTTTCAAAAATATAAATCAACCCAACCCACACCCCTCTTCAATCCAAATCATCAATTGTCTCTCTCCCCTCTCTCGACAACTTCTCTCAACCAACAGTTCTGTAAAATTTTTCTTTAAATCTCCGTCGACTTCAACCTCCAACGAAAAATAGTTGGGATTCAAGTTCTTTTTCGACTTCAACCATCAATCAACATGATAGCCTTGCTCTCCGGCCACAACAAATTCGAATTATTCATCGTTCTTTTTTTTCTTTCATAGGTAAAAAATTATGGCCTTTTTAGCTTTGAAGAAAATGAGGAACTTGACCCAACTTCTCTTATAGTATTGGTTAACAATTTTAATATTTGTTGCTTTAATTTGAAATGCGGTTTGAATAAAATTTTAATTTCTGGTATTTCTTCTCTTCTCTTCTTTTTTCTTCTCTTCTCTTATGTTGTTCGAGTTTGAAGTTTAATTTGTTGTGCCATTGATAGGTTGATTTGTTCTTATTATTGGGAAAAATGGTGATATTTCTATTGTTCTATTGAACAAAATCGTGCTACTATTTTTTTGTCCAACAGATTATCTTTCTGGTGTAACATATTAACCATTTGATGCAATAAATTTAACATATAATACAAAATATCAACCATATGATGCAATAGAGGAACCATCAAATTAAAATTTTGATGCAACAGTTAAATATTTAATGCAACAGGTTAACCATCTAATGCAACAGATTAATTATCTGATGCTACAGAGGAACCATCAGATAAAAATATGATATGACAGATTTAGCATAGGGTGCAACAGTTTAACCATCTAATGCAATAGTTTCACTATCTGATGCAATAAATTAAGCATATGTTGCAATTGATTAACCATCTGATGCAACAAATTTACTATCGGATGCAACAGAGGAACCATTAGATTAAAAATCTGATGCAGTAGATTAATCATCTGATGCAATGGATGAACCATCTGATTAAAGATCTGATGCAACAGATGAACCTCCTATTAGATAAAATCCTATCAACTCTTCCAACAGGATATGTCCAAGACTTGATTTTTCTTACTAATCATTTATTTGTCGCGATAGACGGCCCTTCTGTTGGAAGAAATCTAAAAAATATTGATCATTAATAACTATTTCAATAGATCATTCATATGTTGCAATAGATGTGTGAAATATTGCACAAACCATTCATCTTTCTCAATAGATGACTGATATATTTTGTATTGTGGCAATAAATTACTCAGTTGTTGCTACAGGTTAGTTAACTGTTCCAACAGATCACTCATATATTGCAATAGTTATATTATCTATTGCACAGATCATTCATCTTTCTCAATAGATGAGTGATATATTTTATATTATCGCAACAGATTACTCATCAGTTGCAACAGGTTATTTAACTGTTCCAATAGATCACTCATATATTGTAACAGATGTGTGATCTATTGTATAGACCATTTATCTATCTTAAAAAATGAGTGATATATTTTGTATTATTGTAACAGATTACTCATCCATTGCAATAGGTTAGTTATTTGGTACAATAGATAACCTACCTAGTGTAACAAATGTGTGATTTACTATTTTGTACGTTAGATATATTGTTATCCCTTTTTAATGATGCATTAATCAACTATAATATATTTTTATGTTCCTGTTAATTTTAGATAATATGGCTCCCAAAAGAATAGAAACCGAATCAAGTCCAAGTAAAGGAACAAGTGAAGCAGCTAGGCTACATCCACCACTCTATGAGCTTGCTTTACAAGCGTTATCTTAATTGGAAGCAGAATATAATGAACACGGGGAGAAAAAATGTTTCAAAAGAGATGATCCAAATTCTAATAGCCCTTCCACCGAAGAGTTGGTCAAAAATTTTAGCATTGATCATTATCTTGTGAGAATGCAGTGCGATGGTGCCATAGATTTAATGGGTGATTTCGTGGTTAAGTCAGCCATGGGAAAATCTTTCAACACCTTCAAAAAAATACTTCAAGAATAAAAATTGGATGCTTATTTAAGAGACAGCTGCTTTGGGAAATATCTTGATTTGGCGGAGGACAACAATGCTCGTTTTCAAATAAAAATGGCATATGAACTTCTCAAGCGTAGATTTATGTATGAAAACAAAGATAATATGGATGAGGTGTGTATAAATTACTGTGGCATGCCTGTTTGTTTTGGTTGAAAGGAGTTTGCCATAGTTCCTAGACTAAAATGTTTTTCTCTTTTTCCTTCTCATGTTATACCAATTTTAACCCCAAAAAGCACCCCACACACCAAAAAATGGCAAAGGCAAGTCGTGTGATCGTGATGACCTGGTGTCCATTGTTGGATCAAGTTTCAAAAATAAAAATTTGATAGAAACGTTGAAAGGTAAAAGAATTTCAAAGAAGCACAAGAAGTCATTGTGCTTGGTTTGGTTGGTACATAATATTCTTTGGGCGAGAGACGTTAACAACAATATAAGCGTTAGCTTAATAAATCTCTTCAAGGATCTTGAGGCGTTTAACAGCTATCCTTGGGTTATGAAAGCTTCAAAATGACTGTCAAATATTTGTTGACTCCGTTAGCGCCAAAGACAGTCAACTTATATAGCTTTCCATGGGATTTCATGGTAAATGTTTCTTTCTTTTATTATGATATCATTTATTTTTTTACTCAATAATGGTTTTGATTAAATGATGTTATTTTATAGTCTTGGGTGTTTGAAGCCATTCCTTATTTAAGACAACAAGTGAACTACCAAGAAGAAGTTTCCTGTCCAAGATTCTTGAGATGGTTGTCGGCCAAAACTGATAAAAATGCAAAATTCTTGATCACTTCACCCCTCCGAAGGATACAGTAAGTATAATTATAATTAAGTTTTTATTTTAATTAATGTTTTTTTGAATGTTCTAATTATCATTTTAATATATGTAATAATTTATGTTAGATTCTGCATCCGTCGCTAGTTCCTACCAATCGACAGTTGAAGATGCCATTCTTTTTACTTTACGGTCTGTGCAAACTTTATCGGACCCTAAGGTCATTGACAAAATAAAAATGGAATTATTTGGAGCAACAACCATTAGAATAAAAATAATTTTGGAGGGTGGGCTTATTGTTGTTGATGGTCTTAGTGGTGATGGAGCTGTTGATGGTGATAGTTGTGCTACTGTTGGTGCTTATGATACTCCTCTTACAGTATTTAAAACAAACCATTATGAGTATGATCATACTGGTTATACAAATTTTGCCTCTCCCAATGAATGTTCTGGATGCAAATATCAAGACTGCAAGGAGAAGCATGATGTAGTGATTAATGCCATTAATGCATTAATTGCTTCTGTAAAAGAATTGACATCTAAGAGGGGGTCATTCTGTCAAAGAGGATTTTATATCCATCCACTCCATTAGAGATTAAGGCTAAGAGGAGAAGAGAAGTAATTTCCAAGGCATTATCAAGCATCTAAAAAAGAAAAATTGTAACTCCTCTACTCGTGTTTTGCATTGAGCAATGTACTATTGCCAAAGGAGAGCAGCACGAGCTGAAGAAGGTGAATATATATGCCTATTCCAACTAACAAACAGACACATCTATTTCAACAAATGAAAAATCTACTGAAAATTATCAAACAGATATGTACATCTGTTGCAACAGTTGACTAACTTGTTGCATCAGATAAAGTATCTATTGTAACATATGTCTCGTATATTTTAGCAAATCAAATAGCTCTTCGTACTGCTTTTATTTGTACCAATAGATGACCTATCTAATACAGCAGATGAGTCATATATTGTAACAGATGGTTCATCCATTGAAAATTATCATACAGGTCTTTCTCATATAGAAATTTATCCCAACATTTGATTCATCTGTTGCAACAGAAATATAATCTATTTGGGATAATTTAAAATTGGAGGAAGGCCTGTTTGATTTGCTAGAATAGATGAGTTATTCTTTTCTGTTTTATTGTATTTCGGTGGTTAGCATTGACCAATTCTGGATTTCTAGGTGGATATAGAATCTACTGTTAAATAACATTGACAATGTGCTACTCTTTTTATAGAAATACAGAGAACAGAAAGCGCAGAAACCGTACGTAAGCTATAATAAAGATCCACGATGACTAAAGCCGAATTCTGGAACAACTTGTCTATATTGAGTAGATCTTTATAGCTTGAGTCTGTCAAAGTAATAACCTCACCCCTCCTTAGGAATTCTTGGCATCAATACTTAAATTGTTGATGTATTTGTTGAGATTTGTACCCATAACAATTTTTTTATCTTTTATTTATTCATTGATTTATTTCAGCTAATTTCTGAAGGCTTCGATTTATTTATTTTGTCTATGAATTTATTTTTTTTCCTTAGATTTGAACTTATTAATTGAAATGGAATACTAGATATAAATATTGCAACAAATAATGTATCTATTGCAATAGACGATACATCTGTTGAAAAATATCAAACAGATTTGGACATATGTTGCAACAGGTAGGTAATCTATTGGAAATTATTAAATAGGTCTTCCTACTATTACAATAGATAGACTTAGATAGAAACATCAATATAATGCAACAGATGACCAACCTATTACAACAGATAAAATATATGTCAGAATAGGTAGAATATCTGTTACAAAAGATGGACAATCTGTTACATTATAAAAGTTTAATTTTTGTTAGACATAAAAAATTGACACTACATATAAAAAAGTGAAAGTGTCTTGAAATAAAAAAGGCGAAACCCATCGACAGTGTTCAGTTTAAACACCTAAGATAAAATAGGCATCAAGTAGACAATATTCATTTTAAACACGCAAGATTAAATAGGCATCAAATGTGTTAGTTTGTCACTTTTCACCCTGTTGGCTGCTCACGTGTAATTCACGCATCCAAGGCTCGTTGAACCCCCATTTTTGTTGATTTGTCCCCCAATGGTTATTTTTATCCCATTGTCTTATATATTCATATTCTTCCTAAATTTCCAAATCTTTTTTTTCTTCTTCATTTTTTTTCTCTATTCAAATTTATCTCGATTATTTGTATTTTTTTCATTTTTTCCAACTGAGCTTGACAATGTCGAGCTTGTCTTTCATTGTTTTTTGTGACAAAGATATTTGATATTGTAAGTGCGATCATGAAGCTCTATTGAAGACTTCTTGGACTCAACAAATTCCAGGTCGTAGATTTTTTACTTGTAAGATTTCAAAGGTAATATTTTTTATTTAATTAGTTGATTAATTATTGACTAGTAATTATTTTATAATTGTGTTCTTATTTTTATAGAAATTGGGTGGATAAGATTACTTTGATTGGTGTGAAGAACGACACCCTTCATAAGAAAATCGTGTAATCTGGGGTTTGTTGAAGAAAGTCAAAGCTTCTGACGAGAAACAAAATCGAGTAAGACGAAGCTATATTATTGCCGTTATTGCTACTGGTTTGGTAGTGTTGGGCACATGGATATTCAAGCCTAATTGCTGAAATTTTTATGGTGGTGTATTTGCTACTGGTTTGGTGTTATCGAGCACATGGATATTCAAGCGTAATTGTTGGAAAATATCAAACAGATTTAGGCATATATTGCAAAATTTAGGACATCTGTTGGAAATTATCAAACAAGTCTTCCAACTGTTGCAACAAATTAGACATAGATTAGATAGAAATAACATCGGCATAATGGAACAGATAAACAATCTGCTAGAACCGATATAATATATTTTACAACAGATTGACAATCCATTGCATTATTAAAAACTTAACTTTCATAAAAAAAAATATTGCCACTACGTGTACATGTAATGTAAAGTGAAGTGTGACTTGAAATAAAAAAATTGTTATTTCACAGGCTCTTATTTATATCCAGGATCCAAGCGTCCAATTAGTACCTCATAATTCCAGACCTTTTGCAGGTTTTCCACAGTGTTGTCACATAGAAAGGTCGTTGGCTCAACCATTTTTGTGCCGGTCAGTAAACATTCAATGTATGCAAGCGCGTGCGAGCCACACACAAAATTGGTATCATTTTTTGCAAGGTTCATGCCCTTGTTTCGACCTTTAAAATCCCATGATTTCTTCATCAACACTTCCTCTAGCAAATAATACATCAGTTTACTCTGCCTCAACGATATGGGGAATAGGTCCATCAGTGGTTGCACGTAGATAAAAAACATGACCTCATCAATGGCATATTTGTTGCAGTCATAAACCTTGATCTTTCCACCCTCAAGTAGTATCTTAAAAGCCTAATAATGCATTCTATCCATGCTCATGACTGAAGAATCCTCTTTGCCTCGGTTCAGCTTTTGCCGTCTGGATTTGGCCTCTTCCCTCTAACATATTTTATCAGTTTTTCTTCATCCCAATCTAACGTAGAAACTAATGAATCAAATCGCGCACCACAGGATGATGCTAGATTATTGAGTTGATTGTACTTATCCTTGAGCTTCTTGTAGAAGTCGAGGTCCATTATCCTATCGGTAATGTCATAAACTTTCGGGTATACTAACTGCCTTTTCCTTATTAGGCAGAGAATTTTGTCAACATACTATGATATAAGAAGTCAATTTTTAAATAGGCTAGTAATTGTAAAAATGCAACGGAAGGTCCATCTATTACGTAAGGTTCTCTGAATCAATAATCCAATGCAACTTATGCAACAGATGGTTAATAAGTTGTAATAAAACCACTACCATTTGCACTAGAATACCCAACTATTGTAACAAATTTCACATCTATTACGTAGCTTCTTCTTCATTGAGTAGATTAGAAGGGTAGGTTAGGAAAAGTAAACTTACCTTGTCCTCATACCGCATACGCATATCTATCACAATATGGAAGTCTTAGGAAAAAAGGGAGGCCTGGGGTAATCTGGTGGGCCTAGCTTGGCATTCGTGGCCCATCGCAGATCCCTCTTCTCTTTGGCGCCAAGTTCTGCGTATATGTCGACCTTCTTTAATGGACCCTGAACTTTAATATTTTTTGATTTCAGACTGGAGAGTATGTCGCTAATTGCTCTTTTCTTCCTTCTAACTGCCGCTGTAGGAGTGTATGGATCCCTCACCTTCTTGGATGGTATGACACCTCTCTTAGATTTGAATTCCTCGACAGCTTTAATGATAGCCTCTACCTTTCAAAGAGTTTATCCTAGCTGTCCTTGCACTCTTCGCATTTGCAATGAGAACACGAAGGTGAAGAGGGGTGGGAGTGACCGGTGTAAGGATGAGATGGACCCGTGTAAGGGTTAGGGGGACCTATGAAAGAGGTGTTTTCAAATATATTTGTTTTTTCTTGAGCATCAACATGATCATCATCATGAGTGGTAGCAGCATTAGCATGCCTGCCACCAACACCAATAACTTCACTGAAGAAGGCACCAACAACTCCACTGAAGAAGTACCCAGATCTGCCTTAGTAGGTTGGTCATGAAGAGCCTGAACATTAGGCTGAGCTTGCCTAACTGCTCTTGTTATGGCTATTGCTCCAACCAATTCTTTCTCTATTAGCTCCACCATTGGGTTTGCTATAGTATCAACATGACCTAGAGTAATAAAAAAGGTCATCCCCAACTTCTGCTCAGTAGGCATGTTCCACGGGTGCACAACTAATAAAAAAGACAGATACATTTAAATCATATAATATACTCCCCCCGTCCCATTTTATGTGTCATCATTTCCTTTTTAGTCCGTCCCAAAAAGAATGTCATGTTTCCTTATTTGGTAAATATATAAAAATACAATTACACTTTTATCCTTATTGGGCCCACTTAATTAAAAAAAAGATAGTAGCACATTTTTTGATAAAGGACAATTTGGTAAATACTATCGAGTCTTCACTTATTTCTTAAACTCTGTGCCCGGTAAAATGGCGACACATAAAATGGGACGGAGAGAGTAATAATTTTCACAGTTGGGTTACATGTTAACATAGACAACTTATAGAACAGATATCTGTATGCCACAACAGATTAACAATATATTACATCAGATTACACATCTATTGCATAGTTTACAATAAATGGTTAGAAGTTGTTTGAGTCAGGTTTAGAGAACCAGAGCAACAGATGGATAATATGATACAAAGTATCAATCATCTGTCGCCACAGATTACCAATCTGTTGCACCAGTTGGCATAAGATGGGTAGTCTCTTGGGTTACATGTTATGTAATAGATGATCTGTATGTCGTAACAGATTAACATTATGTTATATTAGATTACCCATCTGTTAAATAATTTACAGTAGATGGTTAATTTGTTAAGAGTCGGGTTCAGAGAACCAAAGCAATAGAGGGTAATCTAATACAAAATATCAATCGTCTATCACAACAGATTACCCATCCGTTGCACCAGTTGGCACATGACGGGTAATCTATCGCAACAGATATCCCATTTGGTGCATCAGATATAATATCTGTTGCACCAGATATAATATCTGTTCAATATCTTTCATTGAGTTAAATTATTTTACTTAAAGAAGACGTATTTCATCATCTAGAGGATTAAAGAGATCAGCCTCCTTAATTCTTGTTTTGTTCTTTGCAGCCAACCACTAAACATTATTTGATGAGAAACCTCATCCAAGTAATCCATTACCTACTTTCAGAGGGGAGGAATGGCTTCAAATGCCTAAGCCTAAAAAATGTAAAGAGGAAGCAAGCAAAAAAAGTCATAATAACTATATTCAATATAAATTAATGGATGAGTAAAAATAGTGATTAATTTTACAATGAAAACCTAAAGAAAGCCGTATAATGTGGTCGTCCCTATGGATAGCTTTGTCAGTAAATATTGGACAATCAAGTAGAAGTTGTCATATCCCCAGAGATAATTGTTGAATTTATTAAAATCCTCAGCACGTGCTAATAAATCATCTTCTATGACCTTGTTGACGTCTCTTGCCTATATAACCGAATGGGCAAACCAAACTAAGCACAATTGCTCCCTGCACTGCTTTGGTATGGTTTTATCCTTGAGATCTGTCATCAAATCCGATGCTTTGTAGCCACGTTCGTAATGTCCAACAACCCATCTATTTTTTCCTTGCGTTTATTGGTTTTGCTGGGTCGTTTGTCTGTCTTGATTTCCTTGGTGATAGGTTCTTCTGGGAAATCGCATCTCAAGCCTGTCACTATGGCATACTCTCACAAGCCAAAACAAACCGCCATGCCATAGTAGTTGATCTAGATTTCATCCATCTTTTTTTCCCTCCTCCTCTGAATATTTATCATCCCCTACATACTTGATCCTGCACTTGAGAAGACCATATATCATTCTCATTTGGAAATGGGAAGTTGGGCAGCTAAAGAAAGCATCCAAAGCAGCTCCTCTTAAAAAGTCCATCTATGTTTTCTTTGTTCATAATATTCCTAAAATAATTAAAAAATTTCCCCAACTGGCATTTAAGTACAAGTTCACCAGTCATTCTGCTGCAGGGTCATTTATCGGCATCGCAACTTGAAACCTGTCAATACTAATAGTTTTGATAGGATTATGTTGGGATGTCGAAATTAATTCATGCCCCATTGGTGATCCATTATCATCATGTTAATGATCATTCTCTTTCTCACTCTCTAATTTCTTTTTTTTCTCACTTTCATTTTCTTCATCACTATCTACATACCCTTGTCTATCTCACTCAATGTTGTTTTCATATCTCTCCTCAGCTTCACTTTTCCCTAACTGAGATTATTCAGGAAGCTCCTCTGAATTCCTCTGTACTGTAGCTTTTGTTGTTGGGTGGTCAGAAGTTGATCCACTTTCACTTTCTTTTCTTTTCGCAGACATATTTTACCCACAAATAATAAAAAAACAAAAATTACATTACAATTGATATATGCATAAATTTTAAAAAATACAATACAAATACCACTAATACTGACACACCAACAGCCACCACCACAAACATAACCAACCAATGTCACAAACACTACGAATACCAATACCACCAACAGCCACCGCAAACACCACCAACCAATGCCACCAACATCCACCACTAGTGCCACCACGATGATCACCAATACCACCACCATGACCACCAACACCACAAACAAAATCCAACAATACCACGATACCCAACGGAACACTACGATAAAAACTAGAGTTTTCTCAAGTTTTTCCTATAATTTTACCATCAAAACTCAAAATTGTAAAACATTCTCAAGATAATACAACTAAAAGTCTTTTGTTTCATCATTAACTTAAAAACCCTTAGAGAACTAGATTTTTCTCTTCATCATTGGTTGGATCCGCTCTTAAAGAAGACGTTTCGGGGGGAAGAGTTAGAAGTATGAGTTCCGTTCCTATTATAGCATTAGCCACACTTGGGCGAAGACGAACTAAAAGCAAGTTTAGAAAAAATAACAAATATAGAACTTTTCTTGAACTCTGTTACCTATGAAGACAGAGAAAATGATTGATACAAACAATAATAAAGTAAAAAATAACACCTATGTGGTTGGAAATGAAAAAAAATTGATCTGTTGTGAAGGGTTGAGCAATTTATTGAGTAGTTATTGTATTGTTGAGAGAGAGAAAAGAGCAAGAACTTGAGATTTGAAATGATGAAACATGTTTGTCGCAAATGGATGATTTATATGGGTTGATTTATATTTTGGAAAAGAATGACAAGTTTTGAAAATGTTAATTTGGTCCAAATTGATCTTAATTATTTTTTAAAATTATAAAAGATATGCATAATTCTTAACCCTCTCATCATGCGATTGCCAAAAGACTTAATTAATGTTGTAGTTGACCCTATGAGAACCCACCTCTAGTCGTAGACTAATCAATTAAGGCATCAGTGGAACATATGAACTCAATTGAAATTGTATAAAAACAAATGTTCAACCTGTTGCAGCAGATTACCCATCTGTTGGAATTAATCAAATAAATTAAGTCATCTGTTGCAACATATTACCTATTTATTATAAATTATCAATTAGGCACTGCCATCTGTTGTAGTTTACCCTATGATCAATTAAGGTATTAGTTAAACATATTAGGTAATAAGAATCACTTCACCTCAGAGTGATCGATCGATGACTCTAGTTAGGAGAAACGTAGTACTGTCTCATCATGTATTTGCGAAAAGACTCAATTGAAGTTGTAGTTGACCCTATGAGAACTCACCCCCAGTCTTAGATTGATCAATTAAGGTATTGTTTAACATATAAGGTAATTAGAATTGATTCATCTTAGAGTGATCGATCGACGACTTTAGTTGGGAGGAACGCAATACCGTCTCATTATGCATTTGCCAAAAGACTCAATTGAAGTTATAGTTGATCCTATGAGAACTCACCCCTAGTCCTAGATTTATCAATTAAGGTATTAGTTAAACATATAAGATAATAAGAATTTATTCAGCTTAGAGTGATCAATCGACGACTCTGGTCAGGAGGAATGCATTATCGTCTCATCATGATTTTCCAAAAGACTCAATTAAAGTTGTAGTTGGCTTTATGAGAACTCACCCCTAGTCTTAGATTGATCAATTGAGGTATTAGTTGAACATATAAGGTAATAAGAATCGATTCAGCTTAGAGTGATCGATCGATGAGTTTGGTCAGGAGGAATGCAATACCATCTCATCATGCGATTGCCAAAAGGCTCAATTGAAGTTATAATTAACCTTATGAGAACTCACCCCTAGTCCTAGATTAATCAATTAAGGCATTAGTTGAACATATGAACTCAACTGAAATTATATAAAAACAAATATTTAACCTGTTGCAATAGATGACCCATCTGGTGAAATTAATCAAATAGATTAAGTTATCTGTTGCAATAGATTACCCATCTGTTGAAATTAATCAAATAGATTAAGTCATCTGTTGCAACAGATTACCCATCTGTTGTAAATTATCAAATAGGTGCTGTCATCTATTGTAGTTGACCCTATGATTAATTAAGGTATTAGTTAAACATATAAGGCAATAAGAATCACTTCACCTCAGAGAGATCGATCGATGACTCTAGTCAGGAAGAGCGCAATACCGTCTCATTATGCGATTGCCAAAAGATTCAATTAAAGTTGTAGTTGACCCTATGAGAACTCACACCCAGTCCTAGATTAATCAATTAAGGCATTAGTTGAACATATGAACTGAATTAAAATTGTATAAAACAATTGTTCAACCTATTACAACAGATTACCCATCTGTTGAAATCAATCAAACAGATTAAGTCATCTGTTGCAACAAATTATCCATCTGTTGGATTACCGAGCTTTGGAAATTTTCAAATAGAAGTTGTCATCTGTTGTAAAGTATGACTTTGATGTTTTAAGATCCTTTTTAAAGTAATTTGGGTATTTCCTGTCCGAGATAAAAAAGATAAAATACTAAGGTGGTAAAAATATTACTTGGATAACTAAAAATCTCCTCAGTGAGTAGTATTATCTGGTCTTTTTAATGTCACCGTCTCCTCGTGCCCCTCAAAAGTTATTAGTGAATATTTAAAACCCATATCTACTCCATTCATTTTATTTTAGTTGACCCTCTTTCTAAAAATATTTGTTTCAATTTAGTTGTCCCAATGATGAAATCAAGAGGATTTTAATATGGTCTTCCAATAATACCCTTATCATTAAATGGCTAAACAAGTGTATATATTCAAATTTATATTTTTAAAGGATAATTAATAAGGCTAATTTTGTAAAATAAACCCCTAATAAATATTTTTCTTAATGGATGTGCCAAGTCTATAGGGGCCAACTCAACTAATATGAAACAGATGGAGCAGAATACTCTCTCCTTCAGCCATAAAATCGAGATGAAAAACTCAACTCAACTCATCTCTCTCTCTCTTTTATTCTCAGTTCTCTTTCTTTCCTTTTTCTTCTCTTTTCTCTCTTCTTTCAGATGAGGATCCTTTCGGATTTCAATGTAATACCCCGTATTTTCTTAGCCTAGATTAACCTCTAGTACATGGGTTATCCTAAATAACTTTTTTTGAAATACTTAGTAATTTTCATATTTAATCCTGTCATTGCGTAGGAACTTCAGTTAGCTTTCCAACGATATAAAATTTGCCTAAATCCAACAATCGGGTAAGAAGTTATGACGATTTTAAAAATTCAGTCATTAAACATCGTCATTTAGGTCAGTAGCGCATCACGGAGTGTGTTAAAATAGCAATTGTCAGCTTTTAGTATTGCTCTGCAATGTTGGCGCATCGCGCCATAGACCTAGTTCACAATTGTCAATTTCCAGTGTACCAATGCGATTCCACCGCGTCGTGGTGTACTTCCAGTTCATGACAAAAGTGGTAATGCGATACCACTACATCATGCCACCGTGCAATTTCTCAGTTGTCATTTTCCAGTAACATGACATGATAGCGCCGCATCGTGCTAGGGGTCCAGATCGGAAAAGTTTCTCAAAAAATTAAAGTTGCGCCTAAGGTTAAAATAGTTTTTTCCCATGATTTTATTCCGTCCAGATGTGGGATTTAAGCCCTAAAAATGTGTAAAACCCCTTATTATTCACTTTTTTCCCAAAATCAAAGGATAATTCTCTCTTAAGAAAGCAAACCCTAGCTCTCAAGAATCAAGGTCAATCCCAAGAATTTCTCTAAGAACTCATCAATCAAGGTATTTTAGATGTTTATCAATGGATCCTTACCTTCCATAGAGCCCAAGAATCCTTTTTCAAAATACAAGATTTGTGATTTATGATTTCCATGTTTGAATTAGATTGAATTTATGTTCATGATGTTGTATCCATAATTTAGATTACAAGTTTCAAGAATTGATTCTAGTATGTGTTGAATTACATGGTATTCATGATAAAACTTTCAATTTGTTAGTTGATTGTTGTAACCATGTTAACCCTAAGTATTTATGATTTAATAAACCAAGAATGCTTCTTATGTGTTTGATAAATTGTCTATGAGAATAAAATGACGCCATTATAGTATGATAACATGTATTCCCCATTCATGTACAAGTTAATGCATTACACGTGTTTGATGGAATGTCTCTATGAATGAATTATGACCAAGTGAACATTGTTATGTTATTCAAGATTATGCTTTACTTTACTTTCCATGCTATCGAGTCCTGGGGGTATTTAATACCCGATAACTTAGCTATTTATTTAGAGCCAGTGTTAGTTACAGAATAGTATCAGTCATGTCATGATCAGTAGTACTCTCAGTCTGTTACAAAACTTAGTAGAACTCAGTCAGTTACAAAACTTAGGAAAACTCTGTAATCTCAATAAATTTAGTCCAGTTTAGTCCAGTATAATAGTTCAGTGTCTTTCAGTTAGGAGTAGGATTCATCACCGAGTGAACCCAAGGATGGGGGCTCACCTGCCAGCAGAGGGTGTGATCCTTAGAAGCAATTCTTGTATTCTAGAACTATGTAGCCAGCGTAGGTGGAGACATCACACCTGCCAGTTGAGGGTTGATGAGGTGATCTACCTGCCAGTAGAAGGTAACACAGTTCTCGTTTAGGGAATCTACCAGTTGAGGGTTACTCTTCAGCTTGTCTTTACCCATGGCATGGTACTAACACCCTTCCAATTGGGGTTACAGATTGGACCCCATCTCAATTATCTTATCTTATTTGGGGTATGTCTGTTAGATAATTACCTCCCATAGTTTTAGTTTCGATCTCAGTCTTCAAAATAGAACTTAGTTTAATTCTATAGAATCAGGGCTGTTAGATATAATCACTCAGTTAATAGTAATTTAGATTATTAGTATATTCAGTTATCAGTTATCTAATTCAGTTCCAGTATACTCAATCACAGTAGGCACAGTATGTTCAGTAGTTACAGTTTCTCTATGTATGCTAATCCAGCTCTTGCATATTATTCAGTTAGTTATGGTTTATGCATATGAACCCATGTATTTAGCCTTACCTCATTTAGCATACCAGTACATTCCCACGTACTGACCACATACCCGTTTCTTGTGCTATGATATTTCATATCTTAGGTTCAGATGCTTAAGTTATTGACCACGCTTAGCCAGATTCAGTCAGCAGTAATAGATTTAGCTATGAGTCCTAATCTATCAAGGATATTTTTTTATCTTAGTACTTTAGCTTAGCAGTATTTTAGTAAATGGAGTTAGTTGGGGGATTGTCCCATCAACTCCACTTTCAGAAAGATCCAGTTAGAGGCTTTTCAGACTTAATTTTTATACAGTATTTAGTTTTACAGGTGTTATATTTTATTAGTATTTTAGATGTTTTGAACCTTATGGCATTTCAGCCCATTATTCCGTATTTATTTCAGTATTATTGTTCAGTGCTCACAACAGATATCATTCATAGGTTAGCTTGTGGTCTTTTGGGGTCACAAGCACCATGTGCCGACTTGGGGGTAGTCTCGGGTCATTACACCTAACCTATCAATATCTTTTCTCGACTGAACTGGATGTTCTGATCCCTTTGCTTTTTTGACATTGTAGGTATGGTTCACTATTGCCCTTTCCTTCCCGTCTTCTTCTTTGTATGTTATTTAAATTAGATATTTACATTTATTGCTATTAATGATTTACCCATTACCATTTTCCTATTTATTGAGAAGATTGAAGGAAAGGTGACTTTTTAGTCTTGAATGAATGAACCATTAGTTTTATTAAAATATGAAAAAAGTCATCTATTTTGAAAACTTAAAAAACCTTGTTGTCAGTATAGTTTTATATGTATTTTGTTTTTTACTTTAGTGGTGCTGTTGTTGGAGGTGGTGGTGGTGTTGGAATATATGGTGTTTGTGTTATTGATGGTGTTGGAACATATAGTGCTATTTCTTTATTGTTGATGCTGTTGTTGGTGGTGTTGCAACAGTTTCATCAACTGTTGTAACCGATGAATCAACTGTTGAAATAGACTGAGCAACTGTTTGAAGAAATCAAACTAGTAGCAAGGTTGGTTTAATTTATTCCAATAGATGACCCATCTGTTGCAACATGTCATCCATCTGTTGCAACAGATGCCTCATCAGTTGAATAGATAGGGAATCTGTTGCATCAGATTGGTCATCTGTTAATTTATTCAATTTTATGTTACCCTTTTGTAATGTTCTTTTTGTTATTCTCTTGTTTGACATCAAATGTATTTCTCTTGTTTACAGATAAAAGGAAGTGAAACTGGATCAAATTTTGCCTGACCAGTATTAAAGGCTAGAGTAAAAATGGGTTTAGAGGTATAACTGCTTGCAGATGGAACTACTTCATATGTGGGAGGTATGTATTACTAATCAACCTATCGTGAAAACACACATCCAGTACAATGATTTTGTGAATGTTGGTTCTTTACCTATTAGGTGTTAATTCTTCAAACAAGATATGACATTTTACGGTTAAGATTGTTAAGTTCGACTGGTAAGGCTGAGGGACCAAGTAGGTGGTGTTGATACCCTGTTATGGTTTAATTAAGATTTTGCTAATGTTTATGTGTCAAGTTTGGAGAAGGGTTAAGGTTTTTGGTGGCAGTGTAAATATTCAAATAGCGATTGCACTGACTTTAATGGTTCAATGGACTTTTGAAAGGCCTCCGAAGCCTCGTACTGTTGCAAACAAGAATTGAAATAAATATAGTTATTGCTCTGGTATAAATTTATATGGATGGGTTAATCGAAGAGACTATTATATAGAAGAAGGTTATTGTAAGAATACTTGTACGGGAAGGAGGAGGTGGAGAAGACCATATATCAAATCAGACCATAATAAAGAAGAAACACAGGGTAGGAAGAGAAATATAGCGAAACTGGCTGATGAAATTGACATGAAAAATGAAAAAATTGAATGAGCGTCGAATGTGAAAGTGTATCCAAAAAATGAAAATCCATCATTCGTTCTTGAAAAAGAAAAATGCTCAAGTAGAGTGGAGCTGTACACTTTGTTAGGGGGCTGCAACTAGCTAGCGTGGCCTGAATGAAGACCCATATAATGTAGGACCAGAACTCTAAGGAAGCAGCTTTGCGAGCACAGAAGGTGGAAAGATTGTGGTCAGAATTAAAACCTGAACCAACTACTCCTGAATTAAAAATAAGGGATTAATCCAAGATGGCAATTTCTCAAGTTAAACTTGCATCCTATGCCTCCTGTTTATGGCTCTGGTCAGGTCAAAGCCAGTGGAAACAACAAGGCATGGGATTTTTGCCCAACTTCAGACCTTTTTACTTCTACTGCCATTGACCTGATCATAGACACAAACAGAAGGCATGGTATGCAAGTTAGACTTCAGAAATTAACACATTGGCTTCCCTTATTTTTACTTCTGCATTTATTAGTTCATGTTTCATTCTTGACTGAAAATGTTACCAACCTCCTATGCTCACGAAGCTTCTTCCTTAAAGTTCTGGTCTTGCACTTTGTGAGTCTTCATTGAGGCTACTCTCACTAGTTGCAGTCTCTAGCAAAGTGACCAACTTCAGTCGTCTTGACCATTCTTTTTTTTCTTCAACGACTGATGGATTTTTATATTTGGATACACTTCCACATTTGAAGCTCATTCAGTTTTTTTTTATTTCTTATGTCAATTTCATTAGCCAGATTCGCTAGAAGTTCCTTACTTGCTTTCTTGTGTTTTCTCTTAAACAAGGTCTGAGATGATATATGATCTTCCCCACCTCCCCCTTCCTGTACAGGTATTCTCCCAAGCACCTCTATTGTATAATAGTCTCCTCGAGCAACCTATTCGTATAAATTTAGACCAGGAGAATTTTTGTCGGTCCCATCATTATTTGCTGCAGTGCGAGGCTGTGGAGGCCTTTCAAGAAGTTCATTGCACCATTAAAATCAGTCCAATCACTATTACATATTTACATTGCAGCCAAAAACTTAAACCTTTTCCTAAAATTAACACAAAAATATGAGCATAAACCGTCATTAAATTGTAACAGGATAACGACACCATCGTCTTGGAACCCTTCGACCTTATCAGTTCACACCTATCAAACTAAATTGTACAATATAAGATCTTATTTGAAGGATCAATGTCTAATTGGTAAAAAACCGCATTCATAAAATCATTGTACTTTATGTGGGTCTATCATGGTAGCCTGATAATAATACATAACTCCTGCGCATGAAAGTGGATCCATTCATCTGCACGCACCTTATTCTTCTTACCCCATCAAGACATGTCAGACACTAGTTTTTATCCATCTACACGTATGTGATGACTATTAAAAAAGAGGTGAAGAATCATGACTTTTTACCTAACACATTAAAAAAAACTGACATATAGAATTCTCCATCTGTTGCAACTGATGAATCAGCTGTTAGAAGAAATCAAAATATCTCATCCAATAGATGGTCCATTTGTCGTAACAGATAATACATATGTTGTAACAGATATTGCAATAGATGGTAAATCTGTTGCGACAGACCAAATAGTGTTTATTTATCTACACGCATGTGATGACTATTGAAAAAGAGGTGAAAAGTCGTGACTTTTTATCTAACACATTTAAAACAGCTGATAAATTGAATTCTCCATCTGTTGCAACTTTTAAATCAGTTATCAGAAGAAATCAAAACATATCCTCCAATAGATGGTCCATCTGTCGCAATAGATAATACATATGTTGCAACAGATGTCTCTGTTGCACATATAAACTATCTGTTGTAATAGATGGTAAATCTGTTTTGATAGATCATTTGTTACATATACAGACCATCTGTTGAAATAGATGGTAAATCTATTGTGACAGATGGAAGATCTGTTGCAATAACTCAATAATAACAGCTGTTATCAAGTCTCAAACCATTTTTAAAAGGTTAGAAGTATTAATGTAAAGAAAAAGTTGTGACTTTTCACAAAAAATAAAATGCCACCAGTTTGAATATAATTAATACAATGGAGCTGAACAATCGTGCCTTTTTGTCCGACGCATCCAGATTCAATCCTCTATAAATAGATCCCTACTTAATCTTTATTCTACTCAAATTTATTTATTTTTGCATTTTTTCTTTTCGTGTGACATCTTCAGCCACTTCTATTCAAAGAGCATATTCCTTTCTTGTTGAGGTAAGTTTTTTTCGGTGTAAATCTACCAGTTGGTAGTACTACGTTGTATTACATTTGGACTCTTTTCTTTACATTTGTCAATTCATGCGTGTTCTACATATGGATGATTATGTTTGGTACATTGCTATTCTGCGCGACACTGTGCAGGAACTTCAGAGGCAGGTTAATGACCTGCAAAAGAGTTGGTCGCCGTGAGAGCGACGATGTTCAGAGAGATACAGAGGCTGATGAGGGCCCTGTTGTTGCGACTTGATTGACTGGCTGTCATTAATGATGATGATGATGATAATAATAATAATTAGAATGTGTTTTTCTTTTAGCGTATGTATTTTAATTTTTATACATCGTATATATACCTAATGTATTTTATTTTCATTTAATAAAAAATTTATTTTTAGTCAACTTTGGCTTTTTAATTCTTATTCAATTTTCATTCTGTTTATTTCTTCTAAACATACATACATGTTAATATGTCGATGGTTGGAGGCAAGGAGCAATTTTGAATCCAGTAGCAATAGTAATTTCGGCTTTTGAGTTCTTTCAACAGATGGACCATGTGTTGGAATAGATTGATCATTGGTTGGGTTTCTGTCAATAGATTATCCATCTGTTGCAATAGATTTGTCATCTGTTGGACGAAAATGTTCCATTTTGATGGAACTGTGTTGTGTTCTTCCAGCTAATGTCCATTTGTTGCCACAGATGTGTAATTTGTTGAAAATAATTGTGGTTTGCTGTATTATTTATTTCATGTTTTGCCTTTTTTTATTGATGTAGAAGTTATTCAAAAAGATATTTTATAAATAATTAATGATAACATTATGTTCACAACAATGATTTAAATATATAAAAATCCACAACAAACAACAACACAAGTTTTTGCAATTATAATGATCATGGTGGATTACGATCTGGGCGCGCGCTTACACACAGAGCACTTGTTTCTTCTTGATGAAAATAATTCTCTGACTCCACGTATCCTCTTATATGGATTTCTTCCTGGTTTGATAGTGCTTGGGTCAATATATGAAGTAGGTATTAATCTCCCCAAAAGCTCTGCAGGAATAACCCAAGATTCTTCGGGAGGCACCAGAGTAATATGCCCACTATATCCCATTTCATATTTTTCCACCCAATAATATTGAGAAGAGTGCTCGTAAACTTTAGGTACATATTTTGGACCGTATTGAGCTCAAAGCTATATCATAGCATGTGGACAGGGTATTTTGTCCAAGTCAAAAACTCTGCACATACAAGATCTTGTTTGAAGATCGACCGTGGCAACATCACCATGACCGGTGATACTGAATTTGTAATCTGCTATTTTATGAGATAGTAACCTATCCCTAAACTGATGTTCATTGATATTATTTTTTTGATTTCTAGAACAAATGGGGTTCTTCTTGGTCCCTTTAACTACACACGTCTTTCGTTAAAAAATTGGCCATACTTCGTATTTATTATTTCAAACAGAGCCTTGATGAGAAATTCTCTTTCATTGTCAAACAATGAATTCACCGATTTAGCTATGTTTAATGTCATAATATTGTACCGATACAAAAGAATCACTTAGTACAACATCATACTAAACATATAACTCAAACAAGACATTAAATTCATAAGAATGTACCAATCTGCCGGACAGAATACCCGGCTCTATCTCTCGAAATTGACACGTATGAGAAGTTCTACTACCTTGAGATTCACATCCATTATTTGATTGATATGGTATGAAAACTCCTCTCTACTATATGCTTTAGCTGCTCTATAAAAAAGGGACACGACCCTTTCGTTGTGATAGTTGATCTGAATGTTCTCTCTAAGATGCCCGATGCAACAACCAAAGTAAGTTGAAGTAAAAAAAATTGAACCCATATTTGAAATACTTGGATGTCTATCCAAAATAAAACACAACTCTTTGGTATCTTCGATGCATCTTTGCAATTGTTCGAAAAAATCCATAAGAGGCATCACATTCTCTGTCTGCTACACAAAAAACGACAGGAAAAATATGATTCTCCATATCCTGCGCCACCGCCGCTAGTAGCACTCCATTATATCTGCTTCTCAAAAAGGTACCATCGATGGCTATGCCTTTTCTCAAATGTCAAAAACCTTGAATCTAAGCACCATAGGATACAGAAAAGTACTTAAAGATGCTACAACTTACAGAAGACATGACCCTAGATAGGAAGGTGTTGAGGTCGCGAATAAGGGTAGAAGGCTAGTGCGTGTGTGGGTTGTGACTAGTAGTTAGGGAGCTCTTGTGTAGCCGGTTTAGTAACCCTAGGAATGTGTCCTTTGGTAGGAGCTGCTAGTGTATTCTACTACTAGGTGGGTATCCTTTTCTTATTTCTTATTTCCTTTTTCTTATTTTCGTATTGTGCTTATTTTCATGTCTCTCTTATTTCTATTACTATTATTTCTTATTTTTTATTTTCGGTTATGCCACCCATCCTGCTTCATGTATTACCATGACCTTGTTAACTATTCTGTATCTTGAGCCAGTGGTCTATCAAAAATAGCCACTCTACTTCTTTGGAGGTAGCGGTATAGACTGCGTACATTCTACCCCCCATACCCTACTTGGTGGGAATACACTGGGTTTATTGTTGTTGTTACTTTTGGGATTTATGGACTTAATCATGTAACGGTAGGCATCCAGGACTGCATACCCATACTTGTGTGTCCCCCTAAACAAGTCCTTAGCAATCCCCATGGCCGTATATATCTTCCAATAACTAACCAGGACAACCAATTCTGTAAGGAGTTGATTGGCCATAACCCTTGTAGAAGGGCCCTTTTCCATCGGGGAAATAATTCTTGAAATATTCACCAAGGACCTTTGCCGTGGCATGAGGATTTTGGCCCGAGATGTTCTCCGAACCACATGTGTGATGCTTTTTATATTTATGAATGACAAATCTATCAGAACTTACGTACTTTACCGCTCTCAACAACCACTTGTATTTGGATTAGCACATTTGTAGCAAAAGACACTGCTCGAATTAATCACCTTCTTTATTCTGAAATTTTTTTTCAAGCAAGAAATAAACAAAGTGGTAGATAGTTCATTCTTGTCCGTGAATGACATTCCATTGAAAAAGTTGGTCCATCGTCTTGAAGATTGCCAGACTGTGTCGATCGAGAAGAACCGCCCACCGTATTGGTTGCATCAATGGGCGTAGGTGTTTGATCATCATCTGGAATATTCATGTCTAGATCATCCAATCTATCATCAAATATATCTTATTCTTGTTCTTCTTTTACGTTCCGGTTCTTATTCTCTCTCATATTTTTAACCACGTACACCCTTAACACTGACCTAGATGAATTACTAAGATAAGCACGTAACCGAACCTAATCGGTTATCTTGAAAGGTAGTACCCTCTGATTTTCAAAGGAGTTGTGCATGTAGCTGATGACAAGTTCTTTCAATTGATAATTCAGTCCACAATAGCTGATGATTAAGTTCAAAAAATTATTATACGAAATATCGTTTTGGACTGTCATAGCTATCATCTCTAGTATTTCACCTTCCTTCCAATGCCATACATATCGATTGCTCTTCTCGATCTATTAACTATGACAATCCACCCTTATTGTTATTGATCCCTCCATTAGTGGTACCTAAATAGAGTCATTTGTTAAAAAAAGTTAATAGTGATTTCATAGTGCCATAAATGAATCCCAACAGATGTGTAATCTATTGCAATGGGTAACTGATCACCCGCAATAGATTACTTACATATTGGGATTCATATTATGCTTCTGAAGTTGATTTCAACAGATGAGTCATCTATTGTAACAGGTAAATCATATATTACAACAGACTATATATCTGTTGTAACAGATGAAATATTTATTGGGATAGATGTTACAGTACTAAGTCACCTTTGAAGTCGATTCCAATAGATGAGTAACACGTTGCAACAAATAATTAACTTGTTGTGATAGATGACTTATCTATTGTAATAGACGATGATCTGTTGGAATCGAGGTCAGGTTCTATCTCAACAGGTTACTAATATATTGCAACATATATTTACCATTTATTGGAATCGAGTTCAGGTTCTGTTGCAACAAGTTACTAATCTGTTACAATAGATATTTACCTTGTTGCAACAGACACACGTCTGTCGGAATTGAATTCAGGTTCTATTGCAATAGGTTACTAATATATTGCAACAAATATTTATTATGTTGCACCAGATAACTCATCTGATGTAACACATGGGTCATATGTTGCAACAGATCACCTATCTATTCGATTCATGTTATGGCGCTATAGAACATAAATATGATTCCAACATATGAGTCTTCCGTTGAAACAGATATCTCATCTGTCGCAACAGATGGCTCTTATATTGCATTCATGTTCGCGTGCTATCTATTATTGAAAAATCAACATAATAGCAGTTACCAGATGACAAATTCAACTAAAAATCATAATTTGACTTACCAAAGTCTCCTATGAAGTAATGTCAAAGTGGAAAGTGATGTACGAAATAAAATTTGACCTAAGAAATTGGTCAAATAACAACAATGGTCAACAAGAAAAAGATGAAGATGATAATGAAGTAGAAGATGATGATAATGAAGCAGAAGATGATGAATAGAGTAGCAGCAACAATAAATAACAAAAATTGCTAAGAGAGAGAAAACAACAATGGATGATAAGATAGAGAAAGGTGCTTTTTTTTTCTCCATTTCCTGTTATATTAGGTAAACATTTGGATCAAAGTATAAATTTAAAAACTTCTGGGCTATTCTCAAACTTACCTAACTTTCTTAATCCATAATAAAGTAATTGTCACATCCACTCAATTATTAAAACTTGTGTCACCTACACCTCATTTTAAAACTCTTTTGTCACCAACAATCCAAAACCCCTGCTTAGATGATCATAATAATTAATTAGAGGTGATATAGTAAAATCACGATTGAAGCAGCGAAGCAGACATGTCTTAAAAGATTCACAACAAATATCTAGAAGTGATATAGTAAAATTACTATAAAAAGTATTTGTGAAAAAGAATTTAAGTGGGCCTCATTTAAGACTTGAAGTTAATTTAAAACATCAAGAATTAACTTATCATTTTATATCTATTTTACCTTTTTATATTAACTATTATTTTTTAAATATTTAGATAGATTATAATAATTAATTAGGGTGATATTTAGTAAAATTATGATTGAAACAACTGAAGTAGACATCTCATAAATGTCTATTTTATTTTTTTTATTAAATATTATTAATTTTTTTAATATATAAATAATTTATAATAATTAATTAGGGGTGATATAGTAAAATCACGAAACAAGCAACTGAAGCAGGCATGTCGACGGTGAGCAACTTGCATTAGCCGCCCAACTCCTTCTTATATAATTAGAAAATATCTTTTTTATAGATTTATTTTTTAAATTGATGACATAATATTATGTAATGATCGAATATACAAAGTTACCTGATATCTATTGTTAGTGGGAGGTGATATTTCATAGAATTAATTAAGATGCGTGCAAGCTGATTCGAATACCGTGACTATAAAAATTGAATATAGCATACCACCAAAGAATATAGCATAGCGGATGAGATTGTATCTCCCTTAATCAGAGATCTCGAATTTGAGTCATGCTGAAAAAATAATTGGTAAGTAGTGCTTTCTTTGAATATATCCTATATGGTGCGAAATTTAATTGGTCGACCTCTAATATGGGTATCAGATATTTGGTAGGAAATAAAAAAAAGATATAAAAAATAAGATATGACGTGATTTATTCAAACATTTCATTCATCAAAATAAAAGGGAGAAATGTCTTTCTAGCTAGCAAATTACATTGGATACCCCCATAGTGGGTAGCTTTGTATTTTTGTTCCTCATAAAAGAAAGGGAAAACTACCACTAATAGTCCCTAGTGGGCTGTAATTACCACTTACAACTATACTTTACCATAATTACCTATTGTAGCCTAAACACTTGCTATAGTTTACATTAATTGCGGTTTGTAGCCTTACACGCTAGTACAACCATATTTGTAGCCTAAATCGTATTTTCTTTTTCTTTTTTCTCTTTTTTTTTTAATATTTCTTTCTATTTTTTCATCTTTTTCTTTATTTCTTTTTTTTGCAGTCTTTTTTTTTGTATTTTCTTTGATTCGTTTTTTGTTCTTTTTTATTTTTTTGGTCATTTTTCTCCTTTTTTTATTTCTTTTTATTTTTTTTCGTTTGTTGTTGTATTTTATATTTTATATTTATTTGTATCATACTATATATTTTAAATAAATTTATTATTTGTAGTTGAATAGTTTAGTTGTGAATATGTATAATTTATCATTCATATTTGTATATAAATAAGTATATTGATTAATGGTATTTGCTTGAGACTAAAATATATAAATATGCAATTTGTCTTTCAATGCAAATATATCATTGTGTTTCATATTTCAAATTTATCATTTATATTTGTATATAAATAAGTATGCGTATGGTTCAAGTTGTATAAACATGTGTCATTGATACAAATGTAACATTTGTCTTTGTATAATTTATTATTTTTATTTTTATTATGATGGAAATTGTATCAATAAATGTAAATACAAGTCTTCATAGAAAGAAAAATAACAATTTTTTTCTATTGTTTAAAGATATAAATGATGTTGTCAACTACAAATTCAAATACAAACAAATGAAATTATAAATACAAATACAATATACGATCAACTTACAAATACAAATATAAAATAATTCTGTAAAAGTACAAATACACCAACGAAAATAGAATACAAATATAAATACAAAAATAATAAAATCACAAAATACAAATACAATATGCAGTCAATTATAAAATACAAATACAAATACAAAATAATTCTTTAAAATACAAGTGCGAATTATATAAAATATAAATGATAGTGCGAACTAACGAATACAAATACAAGTGCGAACTGTAAAATACAAATATAAATGTGAACTACAAAATACCAATACAAGCGTGAACTTTAAAATATAAATATAGATAAAATTATATCAACGAATACAAGAATATTAATGATGGTATGAATAAAAATACAATATGTGGCTAACTTACAAATATAAATACAAAATCGTTCTTTAAAAATACAAGTGCATCAATAAAAATAATACACAAATATAAATAAAATGAAACCACAAAATATAAATACAATGTTCAACCAATTATACAATAAAAATACACAATAATTGTTTAAAATACAAAGGTGAATTGTATAAAATATAAATAACGGTGCGCATTAGGAAACACAAATAGAAGTGCGAAATATAAAATACAAATACAAATGCTAACTATAACATACAAATACAAGTGCGAACTATAAATACAAATACAAGTGCGAACTATAAAATACAAATGCGAACTATAATATATATACAAAAACAAGCACGAACTATATTTAATTGTATCAACGAATACAAAAATATAAATGATGATGTGAATACAAATATGATAAATAATCATGGTATTTTTATTATTATTATTATTGACTTGTACTCAAATAGCCATATTTTTTGAAAATACAAAAAATATGAGATAGAAAAAAAAAGGTATAAAAAAGAAAATAAAAAAGAACACACAAAAAAAAGAAAGAAAAATAGAAAATAGAGATAGAAAAAAAAAGAAAAAGAATGAAAAAAAAGAAAAAGCAAAAATATAAAAGAAAAGAAAGAAAAAAGAAAAAAGGAAAAAGGAAAAAAATACAAAAAGCTAAAGAAAGAATCGAAAAAGAAAAAAGAAAAAAAAATAGAAAAAAAAATCAAAAAGTAAAAAGAAATTATAAAAGAGAAAAGAATAAAAAAATGATGATAAATACAAATACAATGCGCGGTTATGATGTTTCCATCATCATTCATGACTTGTATTCGATGTAGTTATGTTTTTCGAAAATAAAAAAAAATATAAAATGTAATTAATGTATTTATGTTTTATATGAATACAAATTATTAAGTAAAAGCAAATACAATGGACGTGAATCAAATACATCAGTTATAAATGGTAATATTGTAAAGTGTGGTTATGAAAGGTGGATTTTGTGCCAAACTCTTGCTATTTTTGAAACATCCCCTAGAAGAAACGTGTTTAAAGACTAGTCCTTTTCCATTTTATGTATAGAACAAATGCACTTTTGTCCCTTACACTTAAATGTTTTATGCTTTCAATGATTATTTATGTCTCAGTTTCTATTTTTTTTTTTCTCTTTTGAATTTTTCCTTAATTTTTATTTTTTTCTTTTCTCTTTCTTTCTTTCTTGTTTTAAATCATTGTATCAACCTTTATTTTTCTTTTATTTTTTATTTCTTTTTTAATTTATTTGTCTCAACCTTTATTTTTCTTTTATTTTTTGTTTTTATTATTTCTCATTTTTTCTTTTTCTTTCATATTTCTCGAACTTTATTTTTATTTTTTCTTCTCATTTTTATTCCTGGAGGTGGCCGTTCCCCTTAATCTGAGTATTTCCTCTACAGTGCACCTTTCTTACAATGACTTTATATAACTCTTCACTACTCTGAGCTTTCCCTTGGAAGACTACAATTTCTTTATTGCTAGACATAGTAAGAACAAAATGAGAGCATCAACTTATAAACTTGAGTCTTTTTTGTATGTTTTATATCTCAATCTAGCTCCCAGGACCACCTCAAGGGAATCGTCTAAATCTGCAACCATTTTAGTTGCCTCCCCCATGTTGCATATCTATAGTGAAATTATAGGTATTCATTTGTTTCCTCTTTATCATCACGAAGTGGATAGACAGTGTTATTAGTGATCTATCAGTTTGCTAGTTATCTCTTGTGTATAATTTCCCAAGAACCGCCATTGTCAAGTGAATATCCATTTGGGACAATCAGTGTTATTACACACCATTCTTTTTCAGTTGACCTTTGGCAAGTTTTCCCTCAAATCACTATATATAGTCTTAATTTGAAACTCTCTAAGTTGTACAAAAACATCATGATCATGACTCAACTCCACTATCTCACGTGCTTTAGTTATCTCTTCAATGATCCATGCAACCTGCCTTAGACCAACCTTTGTCATTGATTTTTCCCTTGATATAGTAGATGTGAACCTACTATATCTACGACTTATTTTACTTCTTACAAAGGTTTTAATAATGCTTAAAAATGATTTTCTTATTCTACTTCATTATGACAATAACATTAAAGCCCCCCACTGTCTTAGGGTAGCACACGTTGTCCCAGGCAAGTAATGACTTTTTTGATTGGTCGGATCCTCTTATTCATAAAAAGATATACACGCAACTTCCATCAAATCGAGCACCTTTTGGGATGGTATAAAATATTTGTGAACAAAAGGTCTGGTACGAGAACAAAATGCTCATTATAAGTTGTAACTTGCCTAGGTAAGATAAAAATGTAGGAAGTCAATGATTGGATTTTACTAATTATTTTTCTATCAATGGATGACATCATAAGATTAAAAACATTTTGTGCTTAAAGGAATTCTTGAATATCTAACAAAAATCTCCCCCTTATAAAAACTCTAATAGCTCTAGTAGTTCCTCTTGGGTGTCAGTAGGTACTCCACCAAAGAAAACAATGCTTTTATCCTTATTCATCTTCAAATCAAAGCATATAGAGAAATTATAAAAACACTGATATAATAGTTTCATATACATAGTAGCCCCTATGCAAAACAATAGCAGGTTATCAAGAAAGCCTACTTAAATCAAGTTCATTTTTTCACATCCAAGGTGATAGTTAAACTCTGAATTCTCTTTGAGCCTTTTCAACCTTCTAGACAAGAATTACATGGTCATGATTAAGAGAAAAGAAGAAAGTGAATCCTCTTGCCTCAAACCCTTTTGTTCTTCAAATGGTTCGGTGAGGTATCACCGATAATCATTATGAAGTAAGATATTGTGGTCACATATTACATAGCCATTTAAAATACTTATCAGGGAAAGCTAGACTCCCCATCATTTGTTTCAAAAATCCCCCTCCAATGAATCATAAGTCTTTTGCATGTCAAGTTTTATCATACAGTTTGTTGATATCCTTTTTCTATTATAACCCTTCTCAAGCTCATGACTGAGTATAATATTGTAACGCCTCGGGGTTTTTGGTCCTTGAAATTTTTTGGAATTTTATGTTCACTGTCTTGACTATGACTTCCTCTACGAGTCTTGGCTACGACTCATAGTAACGAGTCATAATGAGTCCCTACGAGTCGTATAGTGACCCATCATAGTCACTAATGACTAAATTTCAGTTTTAAATTGAGGGCACTGTGGACAATTCCCTTCTTACCCAATTAAAACCCCAGATTCATAAGGCATTTAAGAGGAGTTATTTCTCATTCATAACGTACTCAAACACTTCCAAAGCTCTCTCAAGCTGCTATAGATTTTCAAGAACTGGGTCATCCAAGTGCTCAAGGGTTAAATTCTTTCTGTGAAACTTGGTATTTCAGGCATGTTACTCTTTTCCTAAATGTTAATTTACTATAAGCATTGTTTTAAAGTGTTTTTCATACGGTGTTGATATTGGTTTTAAAAACATGGGTTGAGGGTTTTTGAATAACTATTATTTGTGTGATGTTTCATGTTTGTCCCTGCATGGCTTGTATTTTAATGGTGGTTTTAAAATAAAATTGATACATGGGAATAATGAATAAATTAAGGGATTGTGATTTCATCAAACTTGTGACTTTTGAAGTGGTTATGACCTGACCTCAATCCCCTATTGTGGAATTAGTTTTGAATATGAAAAATATGCACATTGAACGACTCTTGAACTATTGCATAATGTGGAAGGTTAATGAAGCGTAATGATTTTTAATTGAACTTTATGAGGTTGTGTAATTTCCCAAGCTAATGTATAATTGAACCAAAAGGGATTGTGATTTTTTCCAAGTGATGGTAATTGGTGTGGCATGTTGAAGTTACCTTGCGAGTGTAGTTAGTATGACGATACCAACAATGTGTGCCTAAATTTATATTGTGGTTCAATGAAGGGGAATGCGTGATAATTGTTTTAATTGGGCTTTAATGAGGGTTGTCTAGCTGAGTCCTAAAAGTGGAGGTCCTGAGAGACCAATACTGGAAACTACGGTTGCCGACATGTGGGTCTAAATGACCGGGTGGTTCTAGTCCCCCTTATTATTATCATATGATTAAGAGGTTTGAGTTTCTCTATATTATATTACATAATTTTGTGCTTCTTTCACCTTGATATGCTGGGAGGTTCGAGTCCTCCATAGTGCATATATATACCCCCTGGTTTGTGTGGTCAAAAACACTGGGGCCCTACCATCTGAGGGAGAGTTGGGCCCATATATCCTGTGGGTGCCTTCTTATGTTATGATGGTTGAGATATGCAATCCAGGATAAGGTTTTAGAATGCATGCTAAGCCTTGTTTCCCTATATCAGCATATGATATATATATATGCATTTGATCATGTGCATTGGTTTTAAATAATTTTGAATTATTGATAATGATATTATGTTATCCTTATCCCTGAGTTACATGCTAGTGTTCACCCCACTAGCCATCTCTGGACGTTATATCCCCACATGATGTTAGTACTGAAGATACCTCTACTTTTCTATTCAGAGTTAAGTGGATCGGCTTAATTCGTCGGTTCATTGTTGTGAAGTAGTGAGCTTTTATTCTCTGGAAGACTTGAACATTTGACCCGTTATTACCATAGATTAGGATTGAGAGTTTTCATTATCATTAACATTATCATTGTCATTGTTATCAGTCAGAGTTGGGAGCATGTCTCTATGAAGATTGGTTTTTGGTTCTTGTGTTAGAAGACTTTGTTGGATTACTGTGGACTTGGGTGATGTTGGTCAGTTGTTTCGACTAGTCGATGGTTATCGGCTATAGACATACCTTTCATTCTTAAAATCTTACCTTGTTATATGTTCAGAATTTATCTGACATTAGGGATATTTTATTATTTGGTTACGTGCATAGGGGTGATATCTAGTCCCCAATAGACTTGAGATACCCGTCAAGTCTAGGCCTTGGTTCGAGTTGTGAAAAATGTGGTATCAGAGCCTCGATTTGGTGTCATTGGGTGTCTAAAATAACTGTGTCAACTAGAGTCTTTTTTATGGGTGTGTAGCGCGCCACACTTATAAGGGAGAGGTTATGAGACATTTAGGAATGCTTTCCTTTCTTGTTGTTCTATTTCGAACTATAGAGTCTAAGGTCTTGAATCTCCTCTAACCCCCGTATGTTTTCTTTTCAGATCATACCCCCAGAAGATCTGATGTTCGTGGAAACTCTTCTGTCCAATATGAGAAAAATGCAAATGGAGTTCTTCCTACTCCAGGAGTTCAGACCTGGTCTAGGGTCGATATTTCTGATTGTCCTGATAGAGCTCTACCGGTTCCCCCTGTCCCTCTTCAGGCACCTTAAGCAGGCATGGCAAATGTTGAGTTTCGCCAGTTGATTCATTTGCTTACCCAGTTGGTGGCCTCCCAAATTGAGCGTGTTGCTTTTGTTGCTCTATTCTCCGAGGCCACTAGAGTTGGCCAATTTATGAGGTTGAGTCCTCCTATTTTCACCGGCTTTAATGTTGAGGAAGATCCTCAAAATTTCATTGATGAGATGGAAAAGATCTTCCGTGTGATGCATGCTACTAATGTGAAGGGTGTACAGTTTGCAACTTATCAGTTGAAGGATGTAGCATACCAATGGTATGAAGAGTGGGAGTAACTTAGGTGTGATAATGCTGAGTCATCTTTGTGGGACTTCTCCAGTACTTTTTTGATTGCTTCTCTTCTCAGGAGTTGAGGGAGGCTAAGGCTGAGGAATTTGTAAATTTGAAGCAAGGAAGGATGTCATGACCCAACAATATAAGGTCATGATGTCACTTATCGCAGTGAACCATGACAAGTAAGCCTCTTACTCAAACTGATACACACGGGAAAAAGATAGAAATTCCCCCCAGGTATGGCTTCTAGAACGAAACCAAACCACATAGATTTAATAAAAGTGAAAAGAATCAAATCAACACATGCAGCCATAACTCTCAAAACCCAGTGTCAACAGTATGAGAACGTATCTAAATACAACTTAAATCCACATAAAATACATAAGATGTCCAAATACAAAAGAAAACTTTGTCTCAAAAGTGAAAATAAAGACATAGTCTATAAGAAAAGTAGCAGAGGACATTCGGACGCCTGAAAATCATCAACTACCTTGAAGGCTCCAATAGTTGCCGAGTCAAGCAACGTGGGGTGTACTCAAACCTGAATATACACCGAAAGATTGAAGTAGGAGTGCGTACGGTCCAATTGTACTCAGTAAGTATCATAGGCCGACCGAGCAGAGCAGAAAATAAAGCATACAAAATACGTAATAAGGGCGCATCATCTGCAATAAAAAAATGTCCCACAACAGTAGCCCACACCGCTTGCACTAACAGCTCTATAATATCCATATATATAATAAAACAACACACAATAGGGATACAAATATACACAATATCACATGCAAATAGAACAAAAGAGGGATATGTATAATCAAGATCATTAAGTACAAGTAAAGAAAGATAGAATAATTAGATATTAACGAGTCAAGATATAGAACAAATAGGTAGATGGAAAGTCAATATGTTAATTCAAACACAACATAAACACAATAAAGCGAATGCAATGTATATGATGATGATGATGACGACGACGACGACAATGATGATGATGCATTTGATTGGCATACAACCTAGAGTTTGGTACAAAACCCTAAGTTTGGCACACACCCTTAAGTTTGGCACATAGCCTCAGGTTTGGCACACAACCTCAAGATCACCAATATCCACAACTCTTCTTCGGCATGATCCTTTAGAGATTGTCCATAAAATCTAATATCTAATACTAATATCCAGTATTTTAGTATTTCCAAAGCACATACATAACATAAGACACAAATCAAGTATATATACATGACAATAAGTATATATAAAGCAATAAAACAAACAAGTGTTATGATGCGTATGATGACATGAGAGTGACGATGCAATGTTCACAACCATTCAAAATGAGTATTTCCACATTCAATCCATATGATGAATTTTCACAACCAATCAACATGATGTATTTCCATAGCCAACCACAATGTTATAATTCCACAACCACGTGATCCAATATCCACTCATTACTTTCGTTTCATCTATAAATTTCCATGTCTCATATACCAATAGTATGGATATATCACAAATTACCAATGAAACCACATTAGGCATTCAACAATACAATACAATTATTCACATGTATTCAAGACTATCAACACCACATAGGACCCCACACATATCATATCATATCTCATTTTCAATAATTACATTACATATAAGCGCCACACGGGTACAACACATAGATAGACATTTTTCATGATTAGTTCCCACCCTTAACATATATTTTATCCCATCATTTACTACCCATCTCAGTCTGAAATAGTTAAGCTATAACTTACCTCAAAAGCTGAAATACCGCAACTAAGAATTTGCTCCCAAAGACTTACTCCTAATGAATGGTCCTAAAATCTAATAAAAATATCAAATATGGAATCTTCGCATAAAAAAAACCAACGACACTCAAATTGATTACTTTTGGTTCGGGGTCAAAATGGACCCCCAAAATGGATTTTGATCAGACACCTATATTCCGGAACCATACAAGCCTGTTACATGAAATGCACCAAAACCAAAGCAAGCTACCCCTGAGAGAAATAAATGAATTCCAAAGATCTTTGACAAATCCAAAGAGGGTTTTCAAAATAAAAGAGCAAAATTGTACCTTTATTTCAAAAACCTGTTCTCCATATTTTCAGGAACCCATAGCTGAAAACTCATGTCAAATCAAGTAAAAACAAGGTTCAAATCAAAGAAAAACTATTTTTTGAGATTTATCGGGTAAAATTTTTGAAATCTAAGTTAAAATCAAGAATTGAAGTTGTTTTGAAGGTTAAATTGATAAAAAAAATAGTAATTATAAAATTAAAATATTATTTAAGTAAAAAGAGTGAAAATGGGGTTTAAAATCAAGCCCTACGATTTCTGGAATTTTCAGAAACTAATCAAGAAATTACTAAGAAAAGGGTGAATTCTTACCTTAAATCTATAGGAGGATCAAAATATAGATGTTAATCTAGCTTTCTAAACTCCCACAAGCTTCACTATTATGCTCTCACACTATTTTAGGATTTAAATTTTAAGAGACAAGATGAAAAATGAGCAAAAAGGCCTATTTATATTGCATATTTTTCTATTTTACACTAGATTCTTCTCTTCAAGTTCAACCTGGACTTCAACATGGTGTCCGGGATTCATTTGGAGTTCGATACACACAAATGAACAATGCAGCCACACTAAATTTGATGCTCTGGACTCAATGGAAATATCAAATTTTTGAAAAAATATAATTTTCATAAAGTTGACCCCCAAAGTCTAAAATCACAATTTTCTAAACCGAGGGTCGAAATGAGATTTAAAAAGATGTAAAATCACACCAAACATGTTATGTAACGACCTAAAAATTTGATGAAATATGTAAAATTTGATGAATAGGTAGATCTTTAGTTTGGATTCCAGGTGTACCCAAGCTCATTTCGACCTATTAATCGGAAACTTGAAAAATTAGAAATATAGGTGTGGGATCCACATTTGATCGAAATAACCTCGGATGGAAAATTTGAATTTTCCAAAAGATTAATAATGTCAATTTTAGGGTGTTAGAAAGTTTGGTATGATTTTACGGCTTTTAAATCTCATTTTTACCCTTGATTTGGAAAATTGTGATTTTGGGTTTCAAGGTTCAACTTTGTGAAAACGATGTTTTTTTGAAAATCTAATATCTCCATAGCATCCAAAACATTGCATCTAGTATGATTTCATATTTCGTCTTCATATATCAGACTCTGAACAAATTCCGGGCACCCCATCAAAGTCTGATCGACCAAAAATACTACTATTGTAGAAAATCTGCTATAAATAGCAAATTTCTACCTCTTTTTGACCCATTTTGCTCATTTTCATCTTGCCTCTTGGGAGTTAAACTCTAAAATAGTGTGGGATCTTAGAATTAAAGTTTGTAAGAGCTTGGGAAGATATATTAACACCAATTTCTTGGTTTTATTAGGGATTTAAGGTAAGAATTCACCCTTTTCTTAGTAATTTTTTGATTAATTTTTTAAAACCCCCTAAATCTTAGGGCTTGATTTTAAACCTCAATTTCACTTCTTTTCACTTGAATAATATTTTTAACTTATAATTATTAATTTTCATCAATTTAACCCTTAAAACAACTCCAATTCTTGTTTTTAACCCAGATTTCAAAGAATTTTACCCGGTAAAGCTTAGAAATGGTTTTTCTTCAATTTAAACCTCATTTTTGAATCAATTTAACTTGAGTTTTCATCTGTAGATTCCTAAACCTATGAGAAACGCATTTTTGAAGTAAAATTTTGATTTCTCCCTTCTTTTTCAAAAACTCATTTTGGGGGTCCATTTTGACCCCGAACCAAAAGTAGTCAATATGAGTTTCATTGTTTTTTTTAGATACGTAGGTTCCATATTTGATATTCATAGTCAAGTTTGTGATTTCTCGTGAAAATTAAGGTCATGGGTTCAAAGTATAGCGGACCAATTTTAACTTTTGTGATAGGTTATGACTTAACTCTTTCAGACTAGGATGGGTAGTAAATGATGATACAAAATACATTTTAAGGGTGGGAACTAATCATGAAAAATATCTATTTATGTGTTGTACCCGTGTGGGGGCCTATATGTGAAGTAATTGTCGAAATTGAGTTATTATGTGATATATATGACCGTTTAGGATCATAAGTGATATTAATAGCTTTAAATACATGTGAATAATTATATTGTGTTGTTAAGATGTTTAATATGGTACCATTGGTGTATTGTGATTATATTCATACTTTATTTGGCATGTGAGACATATGGAAATTCGTAGATAAAACTGAAATAATGAGTGAATATTGGCTCACGTGGTTGTGGAAATATATCATTGTGGTTGGTTGTGAAAATACTCATTGTGATTAGTTGTGAGCATTACATCCTCATATTATACTTACTTATGAAACATTGATACCACCGTGAAAACATTTGAGAAACACTGGCAACACTTTTTTAAAACCCTTCCTGAGGGATGTACTGGGGAGGAGATATTGTAACACCTTATAAAACCCCTTTTTAGGGATATGTTGGAAAGGAGATATGAGATATGTGGATTGTATACGGGCTGGCGAACACCCCATGGATCCTGCGTTGGGAGGCTTGCCTCCGTAGGTGTATACGAGGATTATTCCCTCGGAGGTTGTGCGTCGACCTCATGCATCATCATCATCATCATATACATTGCACTTACTTTATTGTGTTATGTTGTGCTGTATTGCCATATAGACTTGTCATTTATGTAATTATTGTATCTTCTTTTACTTGTATTTTATGATCTTGTACATGCAAGTTCCCCTTGCTCTTCTTATATGTGATATAATACATACTTTTATTCTATCTTGGTGTGATGTTTCAATGTATATAAGATATGTTAGAATTGTTAGTACAAGCGGTGTGGGCTACCATTGTGGGATATTTTTTGATTGCAAGTGACGTGCCCTTAGTGTGTATTTTGTATGCTTTATTTACTACTTTTCTTGGTCGGCCTATGATACCTAATGAGTATATGTGGACCGTACACATGCCTACTATGCCCTTTCAGTGCAGGTCCTAGCTCTAGTGCGCCCCAGCTTGCTTGACTCGGGCGATTATTGGAGCTTCCAAGGTAGTGGTTGGACATTCATGCATTCGAAGTTCACCTCTATCTTTCTGTAGTAGTTATGTCTTTATTATTATTCGAAGATAGATATTATTCCTTTGTGGTTATTTTTCTAATGTATCTGACTTTTGGGTTGTATTAGTAGTTCTTACACTATTGACACCTGGTTTTAGGCATGATTGATATTTTGGATAAGTTCTATCCTCATTGTTATGATTAATTATATGGTTCGAACTCATTCTAGAAGCCTTACCTTGGGTTATTTTTCTTTTAGGATTGGCTTGAGTGATAGGCTAGCCAAGTTTCATTGGTCTTAACTATCTAAGAATAGAATATCTAATAGAGTCTTTTGGATTGGTATATAAACGTCCATATCCATCTTCGAGAGGCTATAGGAAGTCTTTAAGGAACTTTTCTTATTTTTATTCCTTACCATGTAAAGTTCTTTCATATATTGTGTTCTGAGTTATGTTTCACTCTTTTTGTCCAGATGGTATTGAATAGATCTCGTAAGAGTAGTGATACAGGGCCATTACCCAGAGGGCGACCCTTGAGTCATGGACAAACTCGAGGAAGGGGACAAACCTGTGGTGCAACCTCGTCTAGGAGGAGTAATAGAAGACTCTTCCCTGAGCCTAGTGTTGAGCAGGTTGGATCTGGGTCTTTCTCCAGTTCTTTAGAGTTTGTCTGCCCCAGTATTGGAGGGATTATTAATGCGTTTGCGGATCCATTTAGAGGGTTCTTCTTTGGTTATGCCGGGTGTTTTTCTAGTTCAGAGTGCGAATCCTTCTATTGCACTTGCTTCTGGTTTGGGTACTCCTTAGACCCTAAGTCCTATTCCACCTTCAGTGTCGATATGTAAATTTGGGGTTTCGAGATCAGGAGCTCAACCATTATTTATGTTATCTCCTCAGATGAGATTATAGCCTGCCAGATTTAATCTATCTCCTCTCATGGCTAGTGCAGTAATATCTTCTGAGGATTAGAAGAGGTTTACTCGATTAGGTCCTCCCAGATTTGGTGGTGCATTGGGACAAGATGCCTATGAATTTCTTATTGATTGCCAAGAGAAGTTGCTTAATTTGTGTTTGCTCGAGTCTTATGGAGTTGCTTATACATCTTATTAGTTGAAATATGGGATGACAGATTGGTAGAGGTCACTTGTACATTATAGACCTCATGATTCTCCCAAGATGACTTAGGATCAGTTTGCTGAGGCTTTTCTTGAGAGATTTGTGCCTTTCAGTTTGAGAGACCGTATGCGGGATGAGTTTGATCATTTGGAGCAGGGATCTATGTAAGTTACTGAGTATGAGGCACATTTCCATACCCTGTCCAGATATATCTATTATAGAATTTCCACCTAGTCTGAAAGGATTTAAAAGTTTGTGAAGGGTTTGGATGCCTCTTTTTAATTGGCTACCTCTTAGATGGTTATGTTTGGGGATTTTTTTCAGAGTATTATGGATCATGCTAAGATGATAGAGGGTATTCTTAGTGTATCTTAGGGAGGCACCAAGAAGGCATGACATTTTGGTGAGTTCAGGAGTCAGACCTCTCGAGGCAGAGATTTTAGAGGTTTTTGTGGATACCATAGTAGCCCAGTACAGGCAGCTTTACAGAGTTCAGGTGGTGGATCTTCTAGTTCAGCAGTTTAGAGTGGTCGTTTGGGCTCAGTTGTACCTTTTTCTGTTGAGACTGGTTGTAGAGGTCGCTATGTGTGTGATGATATTAGATATATGGCCAAGGACTGTCCCCGCCGAGTAGTTCAGGATACTTCTATTCTAGCTATGATGGGTAGGGGTGCTACCAAAAGTGTGAGGGGCAGAGGTAGTAGAGCTCGATGGGTTAGTCATAGGGTTACCCAGGTAGTGGGTGGTCGTGGGACCACCCAAGCAGTTGGTAGTCATGGTCAGTGTTATACTATACCTGCTAGACCTAAGGCAGAGGCTTCTTATTCTGTGATTATAGGTATCATCCTTATTTATTTCAGACCTGTATCTGTATTATTTGATTTCGGATCAACTTTATCCTACATGCCTGTGTATTTTTCTTTGTGTTTTAATTCTGTTAGTGAACCTCTTGCCATGCCTATTTGTGTATCTACCCCATAGGTGATTCTTTAGTGGTGGATCAGGCACATCGATCTTGTGTTGTAACTTTTGCCGGATGTGAGACTTTGGTAGATTTGTTTGTATTAGATATGGTCGATTTTGATGTTATTTTAGGCATGGATTGGTTGTCTCATTATAGGCTATCTTAGATTGCTTTGTTAAGATCGTGACTTTAGCTTCGTCGGGTATGCGAAGGATAGCTTGGAAGAGTATACTTTATTCAGGTCCTAAGAGGATTATATCTTATGTTTAGGCTCATGTATTAGTTGAGAGGGAATGTTTATCGTTTTTGGCCCATATTCGTGACACCAGTGTTATTTTGCCTCATTCTTTAGATTCTGTCCGTGTTGTCTGTAAGTTTATAGATGTATTCCCTATGGACTTGCCTGGTATGCCTCCGAATTGAGATATTGATTTTACTATTGATGTTAAGCTGGGCACCAAACCCATTTCTATTCCTCTTTATAGGATGGATCCAGTAGAGTTGAAGGAACTGAAGGATCAGTTGCAGGAGTTATTGGATAAGGGATTTATCCGACCTAGTATTTCACCTTAGGGTGCGCCTATCTTTTTAGTGGAGGAAAAGAATGGGTTTATGCAGATGTGTATTGATTATCGACAGTTGAATAAGGTGACAGTTAAGAATAAGTATCCTCTTTCTCGCATCGATGATTTGTTTGACTAGCTTTAGGGTGCTGTGGTGTTTTCAAAGATTGATTTGAGGTATGGTTATCACGAGTTGAGGATTAGAGCTTTGGATATTCCAAAAATAGGTTTTCGAACTCGATATGGTCATTATGAGTTCTTAGTCATGTCCTTTGGGTTGACCAATGCCCCCGCTGCATTCATAGAGTTGATGAACTAGGTGTTTTGACCGTATCTTAACTCATTTGTTCTCGTATTTATAGATGATATCTTGGTGTATTCCAAGAGTGAGGCTTAGCATAATGAGCATTTGCGTATTGTGCTTCAGATATTGCGGGATGAGAAGTTGTATGCTAAGTTCTCTAAGTGTGAGTTTTGGTTGGAGTCTATTTCTCTCTTAGGTCATGTGGTGACTAAGAAAGGTATTATGGTTGATCCAGCCAAGGTTGCAGCAGTTTATGATTGGGCTAGACCTATTTTGCCTACCAAGATTTGAAGTTTTGTTGGCACATCCGGGTATTATAGGCGTTTTGTTGAGGGTTTTTCATCCATTACAACCCCATTGAACAAGTTGACCCAGAAGAAGATTTCTTTTCAGTGGTTCGATGCTTATGAGGCGAGTTTTCAAAAGCTCAATGATTTGTTGACTTTAGCTTCTATATTCGCTTTGCCTAATGAGGGCGTGGGCTTTACCATCTTTTGTGATGCTTTATGTGTTGGGTTAGGTGCTGTGTTAATGCAGGAGGGCAAGGTAATTGCGTATGCATCTCTTCAGCTGAAGCCTCATGAGAGGAATTATCCTACCCATGATTTGGAGTTATACGCAGTTGTGTTTGCCTTAAAGTGTTGGAGGCACCACTTATATGAAGTTTATTATGAGATCTTCTTAGATCATCGTAGCCTTTAGTACTTCTTCAGCCAGTGAGATCTTAATATGAGGTAGTGCCATTGGCTTGAGTTGCTTAAGGATTATGACTTGACTATTCTATACTATCCGGGCAAGGATAATGTGGTTGTGGATGCCTTGAGTTAAAAGTAAGCTAGCATGGGTAGCTTGGCACATTTATTGACCCAGGAGAGGCCTTTGGCCTTAGAGGTTGGCTAACCAGATGGTTAGGCTTGATATTTCGACACCGGGGTATGTTTTGGAATTTGTGGATGCTAGATCTTCTTTGATGGAGCAGATTCGAGCTCATCAATTTGATAATATTAGATTAAGGTTGATTTGAGATAAGGTATTGAGTGGGGAGGCTAAGGAAGTCTCACTTGATTCAGAACGAGTTTTATGGATTATAGGTTGAGTTTGTATGCCGAGAGTGGGTGACTGTATTAGATTGATCTTGGAGGAGGCCTATTATTCTAGATATTCTATCCATCCAGGTGTAACTAAGATGTATTATGATTTAAGGCAGCATTACTGGTGGGGTAGTATGAGGCGAGATGTAGCATTTTTTGTGGCTCATTGCCTATGTTGTCAGCAGGTGAAGGCCGAGCATATGAGGCCTATGGGTTGCTTCAGAGGTTACCCATTCTCGAGTGGAAGTGAGAACGGATCACCATGGGCTGTGTGGCTGGTTTGCCTCGAATATCTCATGGTTCTGACAGTGTTTAGGTCATCGTGGATTGATTGACCAAGTTAGCTCATTTTATTTTGGTTCAGGTCTAATTCAGTGCTGAGAGGTTGACCCATATCTACAATTATGAGATTGTACATCTGCATGGTATGCCGGTGTCTATTATTTCAGATAGAGGTTTTGTGTTCACATCTCACTTTTGGAAGATTTTTTCAAGAGGAGTTGGGTACTCGGGTTGATCTTAGCATAGCGTTTCACCCCCAGACTGATGGAAAGTTAGAGCGGACTATCTAGGTTTTGAAGGATATGCTTCGCGCAAGCGTGATGGATTTTGGTGGCCAGTGGGAGTAGCATTTGGCTTTAGTAGAGTTTGAATATAATAATAACTACCATTCCAGTATTGATATGGTTCCTCTTGAGGCGTTGTACGACAGGCATTGTCGCTCCCCAATAGGATGGTTCAATGTTTCAGAGGTGAGACCTTGAGCTACGGACTTGTTTTGCGAGTCTTTGGATAGATTCTGGGTCATTCAGGATAGATTTAGAGCGGCCCAGAGTTGGCAGAAGTGCTATGATGATCATAGACTTCGTACCTTGAGATTTGGTGTTGATGATCATGTTTTCCTTTGAGTTCCACCCATGAAAGGTGTGATGAGGTTTGGGAAGAAGGGCAAGTTTAGCCCCAGGTATATTGGTCCATTTGAGATTCTTCGAACTTTTGGTGATGTGGCTTATGAGTTGGCTTTGCCCCCTGATCTACCATCTGTTCATCCAGTTTTTCATGTTTCTATGCTTTGTCGCTATATTCTGGATGAGTCTCATATTATTCATTGGGAGTCAGTTCAGCTAAATGAGTGGTTGTCGTTTGTTGAGGAGCCGATCTCCATTTTCTCTAGGGATATTAGACGGTTGCACTCTAGAGTGATCCCTGTGGTTAAGGTCCAGTGGCGACATCGACCTGTAGATGAAGCCACTTGGGAGGTCGAGTCTGATATGCAAAGTTCTTATCACCTGCTCTTTGTTAATGCAGGTATTTCTTTAGCCTTAGTTCGAGGACGATCTAGATTTTTAGTGGTGGATGATGTAACGACCTTAAAATTTGATGAAATGTGTGAAATTTGTGATTTTTTATGATTTGACTATTTTACCTCTCCCCATAGCTGCATTATGGTATTACTGGGGTGTGGGAGTGATTGACATGATTTTCGATGCATTTTGGTATTATTTATGCAATATTGTGATTTTTGATGGCTTCGAGAGCCTTATATTGAACTTATATGGATATCTTTTGATCCGTGCGACGAATGGATGAACGGACTGCTCCAGCAATTCAAAAATATCAATTTTAGGATAGGTAGACCTTTGGTTCTAGTTTCGATGCACCCGAACTCATTTTAACCTATTGATCAAAAAGTTAAAAAATTAGAAATATGGGTGTGGAACCCACATTTTATTGAAATGACCTCGAATGGAAAAGCCGACTTCGGCAGCAGATCTAGAATGTTTATTTTAAGGTGTTAGCATGTTTGGTATAGTTTTACGTCTTTTAAATCTCATTTTGACCCTCTATTTGTAAAATTGTGATTTCAGATTTTGGGGGTCAACTTTGTGAAAACAATATTTTTTTCAAAATTTAATAACTCAATCGCGTCCAGAACATCAAATTTAGTATGGTTTCATAGTTTGTTTGCACGTATCAGACTCTGAACAAATCCCGAGCACCCCTTCGAAGTCTTATCGACTAAAAAAACCGCTATTGCAGAAAATCTGCTATAAATAGCAGATTTTCACCTCCCATTTTGCTCATTTTCATCTTGCATCTTGGGAGTTAAACTCTAAAATAGTATGAGATTTTACAACTAAAGTTGTTGTGAGCTTGAGAAGCTAGATTAACACCAATTTCTTGGTTTTATTACGGATTTAAGGTAACAATTCACCCTTTTCTTAGTAATTTCTTGATTAATTTCTCAAAACCCCAAAAAATCTTACGGCATGATTTTAAATCTCAATTTCACTTCTTTTCACTTGAATAATATTTTTACCTTATGATTACTAGTTTTCATCAATTTAACCCTTAAAACAACTTCAATTCTTGTTTTTAACCCAGATTTCAAAGATTTTTACATGGTAAAGCTTAGAAATGGTTTTTCTTCAATTTGAACCTTGTTTTTGACTCTATTTGACTTGGATTTCAGCCATAGATTCCTAAAAATACGAGAAACGTGTTTTTGAAATAAAGTTATAATTTTACCTTTTTTTTTGGAAACCCGTTTTGGGGGTTCGTTTTGACCCTGAATCAAAAGTAGTCAATATGGGTGTCGTTGATTTTGTTATGACATGTAGATTTCATATTTGATGTTTTTAGTGGAGTTCAAGATTATTCGTGAAAAGTAAGGTCGTGAATTCAAAGTGTAGCGGATCGGTTTCGGCTTTTGAGGTAAGTTATGCCTTAACTCTTTCTGACTGGGTTGGGTAGTAAATGATGATACAAAATGCATTTTAAGGGTGGGAACTAATCATGAAAAATGGATATTTATGTGTTTTGCCCATGTGGGGACCTATAGTGATGTAATTATCCAAATTGAGTTATTATGTGATATGTGTGATCGTGTAGGGTCCTATGTGTTATTAATAGCTTTGAATACATATGAATAATTGTATTATGTTGTTAAGATGCTTAATATGGTACCATTGGTGTATTGTGATTATATTCATACTTTATTTGGCATATGAGACATGTGGAAATTCATGGATGAAACTGAAATAGTGAGTGGATATTGGCTCACATGGTTGTGGAAATATATCATTGTGGTTGGTTGTAAAATAATCATTGTGATTGGTTGTGAGCATTACATCCTCATATCATACTCATTCATGAAACATTAGTACCATCGTGGAAACATCTGAGAAACACTGGCAATACCTTTTTAAAACCGTTCTTGAGGGATGTGCCAGGGAGGAGATATTGAAACACCTTATGAACCTTTTTTGAGGAATGTGCCAAAAAGGAGATATGAGATATGCGGATTTTATATAGGTTGACGAACCCCCAATGGGTCTTGCGTTGGGAGGCTTGCCTTTGTAGGCGTATATGGGGATTGTGTGACGATCCCAGAGGTTGTGCGACAACCTCGTGCATCATCATCATCATCATATACATTGCACTTACTTTATTATGTTATGATGTGTTTTATTGCCATATTAACTTGTAATCTATGTAATTATCGTATCTTCTTTTACTTGTATTTGATTATCTTGTACATGCATGTTCCCCCTTGTTGTTCTTATATGTGATATAATACGTACTTTTGTTCTATCTTGGTGTGATATTTCAATGTATGTGAGATATATTAGAACTATTATTGCAATCGGCGTGGGCTACCATTGTGGGACATTTTCTGATTGCAAGTGGCGTGCCCTTAGTGTATATTTTGTATGCTTTATTTACTACTTTGCTTTGTTGGCCTATGATACCTATTGAGTACAAGTGGACCGTACTCATGCCTACTGCACCCTTTCGGTGCAGGTCATAGCTCGAGTGCGCCTCAGCTTGCTTGACTCGGGCGATTGTTGGAGATTCCAAGGTAGCGGTTGGACATTCATGCGTCCGAATTTCACCTCTATCTTTCTATAGTAGTTATGTCTTTATTAGTATTCGGAGACAGATATTATTCCTTTGTGGTTATTTTTCTAATGTATCTGAGTTATGGGTTGTATTAGTAGTTCATACACTATTGACACCTGGTTTTAGGCATGATTGGTATTTTGGATAAGTTTTTTCCGCATTGTTATGATTACTTATATGGTTCGACTTCATTCTAGAAACCTTCTTTTGAGATTTTTTTCTTTTCTTTTTGTATCGGTTTGGATGATATGCTTACTTTTCAAGGTACGCCGCGACAAGTGCTATCATGATCTTTATTTTTGGGTCATGACATGCTACCACCCTAAAATCGACGTCCTGGATATGTTGGCGAAGTCAGGTTTTCCATCTGAGGTCGTTTTGACCAAATGTGGGTCGCACACTCATATTTCTAATTTTCTAACTTTTCGACCAATAGGTCAAAATGAGCTTAGGTGCACCAGGACCCAAACCAAAGGTATACCTAGCCTAAAATTGATATTCCGTAGCTACTGGCATATTCAGTTTAGACATGTGTCGCACGTATCAAAAGATATCAACATATGCCCAAAATATGGCTCTTAAAGCCATCAAAAACCTTAGTATCACATAAATGGTACCAAAATGCATTAAAAACTGTGCCAATCAGCCTCACACCCCAGAAATACCGTAATACAACTATGAGGAGGGGTAAAATAGTCAAATCACATAAAATTATAAATTTCACATATTTTATCAATTTTTTAGGTCGTTACCTCATTCACCACTAAAAATCTAATTCGTCCTCAAACTAAGGCAAAGAAATGCCCAAATCAGTGAAGAGCTGTGGATAAGAACTATGTATGTCAGACTCAACCTCCCAAGTCGCTTTATCTATAGGTCGATGTTGCCACTGGACCTTAACCACATGGATCACTCTAGAGCATAACAACCTAATATCTTAGCAAATATGGAGACTGTCTCCTCAATAAAAGACAACTGCTTATCTAACTGAACTGACTCCCAACGAATAACATGAGACTCATCCAGAATGTAATGATGAAGTATAGAAACATGAAAAACTGGATGGACAACTGATAGATCAGGGGGCAAAACCAACTCATAAGCCACATCACTAACAGTCCGAAGAATCTCAAATGGACCAATATACCTGGGCTAAGCGTGCGCCTCTACCCAAACCTCATCACATCCTTCATGGGTGAAACTCGAAGGAAACACGATCACCAACACCAAATCTCAAGGCACAAAGTCTATGATCAACATAGAACTTCTGCTACCCCGAGCCTCTTCAAGTTATTTTGAATAACCCGAACTCTATCCAAAAACTCATGAAGCAAGTCCTACCTCGAGGTATCACCTCTAAAACGTCAAACCAACCAATTGGGGAGTGATATAGACTACTATACAATTCCTCAAAAGGATCCATATCAATACTAGAATGATAACTATTATTATATGCAAACTCTGCTAAAGCCAAATGCTGCTCCCACTAGCCACAAAATCCATCACACATGCGCGGAGCATATCCTCCAAAATTTGAGTAATCCACTCTGACTGACTATTATCCTGAGGGTGAAACGTCGTGCAAATATTAACTCGAGTACCCAAATCATCTTGAAAAGTCTCCCAAAAGTGAGTTATTAACACAGAATTATCACAACCTGAACCAGGGCCTGGCCGTGACGGGTATCTCAAGTCCCATGTGGACCAGAGATCACCCCTTCCTCCTAACATAGTCAGCTCAACAACCTCAAGTGTCAGATAAATTTTGAATATATAACAAGATAGAGCAAAACAAAACTAATCATACCTCATGAAATGTCTAAACCAATCCACCAAAATAACATACCTAAGTCCATAGTGATCCAACAAATCCTCTATAAATCCAAAGTCAATAGAATGCTGGGACATGCCCCCCGACGATAGCCAAAATAAAGTCTAAGATATAGAATATAAAGACCATGAAATGAATCCTTTTGAAGTATGAAAGCTCACCACTTCACTGTCAACACACGAGTCACTCGAACACCTAATCACTGCATAGGAAAAGTAGAAGAAATTTCTGGACCTGTATCACATAGGGATACAACGTTTGAAGACGGTTAGAGGATAGAGCGCTAGCATGTAACTTAGGGATAGAGGAATAAAATAATGCCACCATTCAAAACCAAGTAAAATCATCATATGCAATCACATACCTACATATATATATATATTATGTCGGGATAGGGAACAAGGCATAACATGCAATTTGAAAATCATAACCTAGGATGTGTAGCATAATCGTCATATAATAAGGCAACCACGGGCTATATGGTCACAGCTCTCCCCTAGCTAGAAGGGCCTCAGTACGTGTAGCCACAAAAACCATAGAATATTCATATCCGTATATGCCTTTATAGGGGACTCAAACCTCCAGGCTTAATCAAAGTGACTTAAGAATAGATGTATACAATATAGGGGGCTTGAACCTCCCATTAATATATCCATTCGGTGGACTCGAACCTCTCGGTCATATAAACATCCGCACCAGCTAGCGTGGTGTCCGGTGTTAGTCTTTTGGACTCCACTTTCATGGCCCATCTACTCATCACACTTTAAAGCACAATTAAAATATTCGTTTCACATACACAACCACTAATCCAATTACTTACCAAAGGCATCCCGTTGGTATCGTTATACCAACCCCACTTACAAGCGTACAACATGCCATAACCTATATTAATCAACTTTGGGACTCGAATCTATCATCCAAAATTCAACATTTAGGGACTCAAACCCATTAAGCCAATTAAACTACCAATATTATGATTCAAATCAATTTATGGCCAACAAAGCCTTCATAAAGCCATTTACCAATCATCAACATTCATAGGCCAATGCCTTAGTTCAAAACATAATTCATTTGTGACAAGATTCTTCTCATTGATATTTTCACAAACAAGTTGAGGGCATACCATTATCAAACCATTATTCAAGACAAAAACCATCAAATCTAGAGTTAAACATGGCCCATTCATTAAACCATAATTCCCATACACTCACATGTGCAAAGCCATTATCAAATCATGTATAATCGTAGTTTAAAACATGGGAAAACAATCAACATTATGCATTCAAACCCCCAGCCATGATGTTCAAAACCACTATCAATGATTCATGAACAATGTTTAAAACACATGATTTTTGTGAACTAACAATGAAGAAAGAGTCATATGCCTGAGTTATGAATAGTCATAGAGAGATTTCGATCCTTAAGCCTCTAGATGACTACCTTGAAGAAACCCTAGCCTAATCTTCTAGAGAGATTTTTAGAGAGTGTTTAAATCTTCTAAAATGTTTAATAAAAGCAAAATAAGTGTTATAAGATATGGGATATTAAGGGATTGGGGTGGAAATTTTCCAAAATACCCTCAGCTTAAAAGCTGTAAAAAGAACACAAGTGGGTAAGGTTGGACCCTTCAACTTGTAACCACATCATATGAGTGGTATTCTCAAACCATCACTTGATCAGAAAGTTGGACACTATATTTTGTCCGATATATGACTTCCTTGCCCAATTCATATCATCACCATATGACTAGTATCATCAAGTCGTACCCTAGGCAGAACATCAAAGGCTAGACATTGGACAATATGCGTTTGAACCCTACATCTCATCACTTGAACATACGAATCGTATGGAGTTTTCTCATATCTAGGTCAGAACTTGACCAATATCACACTGAGCAACATATGACTACGGTCCTAGAACCGTAACCACATTATATGACTTGTATGGTGTGGGTCGTATGATGATCAGAAGGTTCAAGACTCAAGAAATTTACAATGGCCAAAGTTTGGTGTATTTCAATCTCCACTCCCTTAGAATCATTCATCCTCGAATGATGGGACAAGGAAATACAAGCACAGTTTAACCCCCAAGTATCTCTATTCTTACATTTAAAACAGAAAACAAACAGCAAGACATTCACAATCTATCATCAACAAATATAGAAAACAAAGAGTTTAAGAGCAACACATAACTCTACCACGAATTTTCGAAATCAAAAATAGGAATGGATACTTGGACTTCATGTCCTCCTCGGCTTCCCAAGTAGCTTTCTCGATCTTTTGGTTTTGCCATAGAACCTTTATCGAAGCCTCGTCTTTCATTCACAATCGATGAACTTGCCGATCCAAAATCCTCACCGGGACCTCCTTATAGGACAAAGAATTCAAAATACCAATGTTCTCCAAGGGAACAACCAATGAAGGATCACCCACATATTTTTGTAATATAGACACAAGGAATACCGGATGAATGAAACTCACTCTAGAGGGAAATCCAACTCATATGCAACATTACCAACCCTTATCAACACCATATACAGGCCAACATACCTGGGAATGAGCTTCCCCTTCTTTCCAAACTGCATTACTACCTACATGAGAGACATCATCAGGAATACCCAATATCAAACCTCAAACTCCAAATCCCTTCGGCTCACGTTCACATAGGATTTTTGGCGACTTTGGGCGGTCTTAAGCCTATCTCGAATTACATTCACCTTTTCCATAGCTTGGTGAACCAAGTCTGGGCTAAACATTTCCACTTTACCTACCTCGAACCACCCAATAGAAGATTTACACCTTCTACCATACAACACCTCAAATAGGGCCATACCAATGCTAGAATGGTAATTATTGTTATAAGAAAATTCAATCAAAGGCACATGGTCAAACCAAATACCACCATAGTTGATCACACAGGCCCGTAACATATCTTTCAAAGTCTGAATAGTCCTTTTGGCTTGCCCATCCAACTGCGGGTGAAAGGTCGTACTAAGACTCACTTTAGTCCCCAAACCACATTGAAACGGGCACCAAAAATACGATGAGAATTGTGTGCCATGATCCAAAATAATTGAGACAGGCACACTATGCAACTTTACTAGTTCCTGAAGGAATAACTTTGCATAGACCTCATCAGAATAATTAGTCCTCACTGGCAAGAAGTGAGTGGACTTAGTCATCCTATCCACGATGACCCAAATGAAGTCATACTAATTCTACGACCGCGAAAGGATGGTAGTGAAATCCATATAAATTATCTCTTATTTCCATACAGGTAGTTCAATCTCTTAAGTATCCCACCAGGATTCATGTGCTCCAACTTCACTTGTTGACATATCATACACTTAGCCAGAAAGTCGTCTATATCCCATTTCATATTATTCCACTAATACATATCCTTAAGGTCATGATACGTCTTTGTTGAACCGGGATGAATCTATACCGCGATTTATGAGCCTCGACCAAATTACTGCCCCGTAACCCATCAATATCTGGTACTCAAAACCTCCCTTGGTACCTCAAGATACCATCACCACCAATCTCAAAAGCCATCACCATCTGCTTACCCATATCACCCTTGATTTTCATCAACAGAGGATCTAATACCCTTTTCTCCTTTATTTTCAAACCAAGAGATGATTGCACTACCTATTGCACAAACATGCCACCATCCCCAGAGTCGAAGAGACAAACTTTAAGGTTAGCCAAACGGTGAAAGTCTTTCACTAATTACCACTTATTTTCATCCACATGAGCTAGACTCCCCATGGATAACCTGCTAACAGCATCATCAACCATATTAACTTTACCTGGATAGTAGTAAAGGATCATATCATAGTTCTTCAGCAACTCAAGCCACCTTCTTTGCCTGAGATTAAGATCTTTCTGAGAGAATACATACTGTAGGCTCTTATGATTAGAAAAAATATCAACATGCACTCCATACAGATAATGACGCCAAATTTTCAACATGAACACCACAACCAATAGCTAAAAGTCATGAGTCAGGTAATTCTTCTCATGCACTTTCAACTGTCTAGAGGCATAAGCAACTACCTCACTCTGCTGATTCAACACACAGTCCAAACCAACCCGAGACTCATCACAATAGACTACAAATTCCTCTGTACCTTCAGGTAGAGTCAAGACCGGAGTTGAAGTCAACTTATCTTTAGGCTTTTCAAAACTACCCTCACAATCATCCGACAACAAAAGCTTCATCTTCTTCTGAGTCAACTTGGTCAATGGAGCAACAATAGAAGAAAAACTTTTCATGAACCTCTTATAATAATCGGCTAAACCCAAGAAGCTTCGAATATCGGTTGGAGTCGTGGTTTTAGGACACCTCTTAACCACAACAACTTTCTGAGGATCCACCATAATACCTTCACTAGACACAACATGAGCCTAAAATATAACAACGCTCAACCAGAGTTCACATTTAGAGAACTTAGAATACAACTGCTAACTTTTCAAGGGCTGCAATACAATGCAGAGGTGATCAGCATAATCCTCCTCACTCTTAGATTACACCAAAATATAATCAATGAAGACAATCACAAAAAGATTTAAAAACTGACAGAAAACCCTATTCATCAAATCCATAAATACCTCCGAAGCATTGGTCAAACCAAATGACATCACCAAGAACTCAAAATGCCCATACCGTATATGAAAAGATGTCTTAGGGACATCCACTTCCCTAATCTTTAACTGATGATACCCAGACCAAAGATTAATCTTTGAGAAGAACTTAGTACTCTGGAGCTGATCAAACAAATCATCTATCCTTGGAAGAGGGTACTTATTCTTTACCATCGCCTTATTCAGTTACTGGTAATAAATACACATCTAAAGAAACCATCCTTATTATGCACGAATAACACTGGTGCACCCCATGGGGATACACCAGGATGAATAAAACCCTTATGTAAAGATCCTTTAATTGTTTATTAAGTTTTTTTAACTCAATCAGAGCCATTATATATGAAGGAATAGAGATAGGATGAGTGTCTGGAATAAGATCTATCACAAAATCAATCTCCCTTTCGGGAGGAATACTAGGAAGGTCTTGAGGGAAGACCTCAGGAAATTCATTCACTACCAGGACGTAATACAAAAAAGGACCCTCCGAGTTAGAATCTTTAACTCGGACCAGATGATAGAGACATCCCTTGGAGATCAATCTGCAAGCTCTAAGATATGATATGAAACTTCCCTTAGAAGCTAGGGAATTACCCCTCTACTCAATAATTGGCTTATTTGGGAATTTAAACATAACCTTACGGGACCGACAGTCTAAAAAAGTATAGCACGAGTGCAACCAGCCCATTCCCAATATGATATCAAAATCAACTATGTCTAATTCAAATAGATACACCAAAGTCTCCCAACTACCAAAAGATACCACCCAATCCCTATAGAATCTTCTAGCAATCACAGAGTCACCTATCAGGGTAGACACAGAAAAAGGGTCTAAAATACACTCAGGACCAAAATCAAAATGCACAGCCACAAATGGGGTCATATAAGAAAGAGTTTACCTCAGATTAAGTAAACGGTACACATTACAGAAAAAGAGTTTCAACATACCAGTAATGACATCGGGAGATCCTTCGGAGTCCTGACAAGAAGTAAGGGTATATAAGCATTTTCGTCCAGTGTCGGTACCAGAAGCAAAAGCAATACCCCTTGGTGCAGTAGCTGATGAAGAGGAAACAAGAACCTTATTGACACTAGAAGCAACCCTAGAAGGACATTGATGCTGCATATGGCCATTTTGACCATAACTAAAACATCAGTTTCTCCTTTTCTCACACTGACCATGGTGCGGCTGACTACAGAATCTACAAGGAGGATATAATGGAGTGGATGGAGCCCCACCAGTCTAAGATTAGGCATCATGTGCTTGTTATCCTCCACCATGCTGAGAGAAATAATCATCGGATGACTTTAGGTAAGGAGTACTAGCTGTAGAGAAAGAGCTAGAACTCCCTCACTTATTCTTAGGCCACTTTCCCCCATCTTTACCACTCTACTGGTGGCCTCCACCTTGATCAGAAAATCTAAACTTCTTACTATACCCCTCACCAATCTTAGCCTGCTTTTTCTTTTCTTTATCAACCTATTGCATCTAAAGTACAAGCCTAGAAACATCTATATATTTGTTCAACAAGGCAGCTTTACTCTCCAGAATTAACTCGCGGGATTCCAGAAGCAAACTTATTCATTCTAGCTCTCATGCTAGATACAAACTCAGGAGCATACATGGTCAACTGATGAAATTTCAAGGCATACTCCTTGACCGTTATCCCACCTTGTCTTAGATTCACAAATTCCTTTTCTTTCGACTCTCTCAATCCTAAGGAAAAAAGCGGTCCAAAAAGGCACTAGAAAAGTTATCCCATAATGCAGAGTAAATATCACTTCTCCTGACTACTCCCACTTTTTGTACCACTGGAACGCCATACCCTTCAATTGGTAGGCAATAAACTCGACACCCTCAATAGCTGACGCATACATAACCTGAAAGATTTTCTCCATCTTATCAATAAAAGCTTGAGGATCCTTCTTAACCTTAACACCTATAAAAGTTGGAGAACTCAACCTCATGAATTGGCTAACCCTTGTGGCTTCAGAAGATGGAGTAACAAAAGCACTAAGCTCAAACTGAGAAGCTACTAACTGAGCTAATATATGAATAAACTGATGAAACTCAGCATTCATCATATCTGCTTGAGGAGCTCGATGAGGGCTAGAGGGAACCGATGGAACTCTAAGAGGGTAATCAAGAACTGGACCCCTAGACCTAGTTTGCACCCCATAAACAGGGCATGCCCCATCAATAGTGTCCCCAAGTGGAAAGAAAAAGTCATCATAAACTTCAGATCATCTGGGAGGCATGATTTGAAAAAGCAAGCAAACAAGAATTAGAGAAATCCAAGACCTTAGACTCTATAGCTCGAAGTAAGACAACACAAAAGGGAAACATTCCTACATGTCTCATAGCCTCTCTCTTAGAACGTGGCATGCTACACACCTATAAAAGAAACTGTACTTGACACAGCTTTGTGGATACCCAATTGACTATGAACCTAGGCTCTGATACCAACTTTTTCAATACCCAAACTCAGGCCTGGCTGTGATGGGTATCTAAAGTCCCTTGTGGACCAAAGATCACCTCTCCTCCTAACCTAGTCAGCTCAACAACCTCAAGAGTGAAATATTGAACATATAACAAAATAGTGCAAAACAAGACTAATCATACATCATAAAATGTCTAAACCAATCCAATAAAACAACACACCCAAGTCCATGGTAGTCTAACAAAGTCTCTATAACTACAAAGTCAATAGAATGTCGGGACATGCCCCCGCTAATAGCCAAAACAAAGTCTAACCAAAGTCTAAGACATATAATATAAGGACCATAAAATGAAGCCTTCCAAAGTATGAAAGCTCACCACTTCACTGTCAACTCACAAGCCACTTGAACACCTGATCACTGCATAGAAAAAGTAGAAGAAATTTTGGAACCTATATCTCGTAAAAAAATAATATTATCATTCAAAATAAAGTCAAATCATCATATACAATCACATACCTATATATATATATATCAAGCCGGGATAGGGAACACAGTTTAACATGTACTTTGAACACATTAACCTAGGTTGTGTAGCATAGCCGTCATATAAAAAGGCATCCACGGGCTATATGGGCCAGCTCTCCCCTAGCTGGAAGGGCCTCAGTGCGTGTAGGCACATGAACTAGAGAATATTCATATTCGCGTATGCCTTTATGGGGGACTCGAACCTCTCGGTATAATCAAATTAACTTAAGCACCAATGTATACAATATAGGGGACTCAAACCTTCCATTCATATATCCATTGGGGAAACTCAAACCTCCCGATCATATAGACACTAGCACCGACTAGCACGGTTTCCGATGTCAGTTCTTTGAACTCCACTTTTATAGTCCAGCTACACATCCCACTTTAAAGCCCAATTAAAACATTCATTTCACATACACAAACTAATCCAATTACTTACCAAAGGCATCCCATTGGTATCTTCATACCAACCCCACTTACAAGCTTACAATATGCCATAACCTATCAATCAACTTTGGGACTTGAACATATTGTCCAAACGAGGACATTAATTCAATTAACATTTAGGGACTCAAACCCATTTAGCCAATTAAACCACCAAGGTAACGATTCAAATCAATTTATGGCCAACAAGGCCTACCATTTACCAATCATCAACATTCATAGGCCAATGCCTTAGTTCAAAACACAATTCATATATGACGAGATTTTTCTCATTGATATTTTCATAAACAGGTTGAGGGTATACCATTATCAAACCATTATTCAAGCCAAAAACCATCAAGTCTAGGGTTAAACATAACCTATTCATTAAACCATAATTCCCATACACCCACATGTTCAAAACCATTATCAAAACATGTATAATGGTAGTTTAAAACATAGGAAAACAATACTCAACATTATGCATTCAAACCCTTAACCATGATGTTTAAAACCACCCTCAATGATTCATGAACAATGTTTAAAATATATGATTTTTGTGAATAACTTTGAAGGAAGAGTCACATGCCTGAGTTACAAAGTTTCACGAAGAGATTTCGATCCTTAAGCCTCTAGATGATCACCTTGAAAAAACCCTAGCCCAATCTTCTAGAGAGGTTTTTAGAGAGTATTTCCATCTTTGAATGTGTAGAATGAAAGCTAAATAGGTGTTTGAAGATGTGGGGTCTTAAGGGATTGGGGTGGGAATTATCCAAAATATCTTCGGCTTAAAAGCTATAAAAAGAATGTAGGTGGGCACGATTGGACCCTTCAACTTGTAACCACATCATATGTGTGGTATCCTCAAACTATCACTTGATCAGAAAGTTGGACACCATATTCTATCCAACATACGTCTTCCTTGCCCAACTCGTATTATCAACATAAAATTAGTATCATCAAGTTGTACCCTAGGTAGAACATCAAAGGCTAGACACTGGACAATATACGGTTTGGACCCTACCTCTTATTACTTAAACATATGACTCGTATGGAGTCTTCTTATATCTAGGTTAGAACTTGGCCAATATCATACTGATCAACATATGACTAGGGTCCTAGAACTATAACCACATCATATGACTAGTATGGTGTAGGTTGTATGATGATCAGATCATTCAAGACTCAAGAAATTTGCTAGGGCCAAAGTTTGGGGTGTTTCAAGAACCTCGATCTGAAATAATAGACACCGACATATCATGCGATGCACAATCTAATGAATGTAGATATGGGCTAACCTCTCAGCACTGAATGAGACCTGAATAGGAATATAATGAGTTGACTTGGTAAATCGATCCACGATGACCCACTCAATGTCAGAACCATGAGAAGTATGAGCCAACCCAGTCACGAAGTCTATAGTGATATTTTCCCACTTCTACTCAGAAATGGATAATATCTAAAGACAACCTCCAGGTATCATATGCTCAACCTTCTCCTTCTGACAACATAGGTAATGAGACATAAAATCTAGTACATCTCGCCTCATACCACCCCACTAGTAGTATTGTGTCAAGTCATGATATATCTGAGTCATACTTGGATGGAAGAAATACCTGGAACTATGGGCCTCCTCCAAGATCAACCTAATCAAGTCACCCACTTCTGACACAAAAACTTAGCCTCTAATACGTAAAACTCCATCTGAATCAAGTGAGGCTTCCTTATCCTCCCTACTTAACACCTTGGCTCGAATAAAACTCAATCTAAAAACATTAAACTAATGAGCTCGAATTTACTCCACCAAAGAAGATCTAGCCTTCACAAAATCCAAAATATGCCCAAGGGTCAAAGTATCAGGTCTAACCATCTAGTTAGCTAAAGACTGAACCTCTAAGGCTAAAGGCCTCTCTTGGGGTTAAAAGATGCACCAAGCTACCCATGCTCGACGAATTCTAGCTCAAAGCATTCATAACCACATTAGCCTTGCCTGGATTGTAGAGAGTAGTCAAGTCATAATCCTGAAGAAACTCAAGCCAACGACGCTGCATCATATTAAGATCTCGCTGGGTGTAAAAGTACTGAAGGCTACGATAATCTGAGATGCTTTCACTATGGACTCTATACAAGTTGTGCCGTAAAAACTTCAAGGCAAATAGAACTGTGTACAAATCCAAATCATGGGTAGGATAATTCTTCTCATGAGGCTTTGACTAACGAGATGTATAAGAAATCACCTTGCCCCCTGTATCAACACAACACCCAATCCAACACCTGAAGCATCACAAAACACAATAAAGCCCATGCCTTCCTTGGTAAAAGCTAATATAGGATTTGAAGTCAACACATCCTTAAGCTTTTGGAAGCTCGCCTCACAAATATCAGACCACTAAAAGAAAATCTTCTTCTCAGTCAACATTGTCAAAAGAGCTATAATAGAAGAGAAACCCTCAACAAAACGTTGATAATAACCTGCTAACCCAACAAAACTTCAAATATCGATGGGCAAAGTAGGTATAGCCCAATCACAAATCGCTGCAACCTTGATTGGGTCAACTATAATACCTTTCATAGTCGCTACATGACCTAAGAAATAGACTCCAACCAAAACTCGGACTTAGAGAACTTGGCATACAACTTCTCATCCGTCAATCTTCGAAGCACAATCTATAGATGCTCCTTATGCTCAACCTTACTCTTGGAATAAACCAAGATATCATCTATAAATACAATACAAAAGAAGTCAACATATGATCGAAATACCCAATTCATCAAATTCATAAATGCAGTAGGGGTATTGGTCAACCCAAAGGACATGACCAAGAACTTATAATGACCTTATCGAGTCCAAAAAGCTATCTTCGTAAGATCTGAAGCTCTAATCCTTAATTGTTGATAGTTGGACCTCAAATCAATCTTCAAAAATATCACAATACCCTGAAGCTGGTCAAATAAATCATTTACTTATTCTTAATCGCTACCTTGTTTAACTATCGATAATCAGTACACATCCACATAGAACCATCCCTTTTCTTTACAAAAAAGACAAGCGCACCCTAAGGTGAAATACTAGGTTGGATAAATCCCTTATCCAACAATTCTTACAACTGATCCTTCAGCTTCTTTATATCAGCTGGGGCCATTCTATAAGGATAAATATAAATGGGCTTGGTGTCCGGCTCAATATCAATGGAAAAATCAATATCACGATCCAAAGGCATACCAGGGAAATCTGTAGAAAATACATCTTTAAACTCATGAACAACACGAACAGATTCCAATGAAGGAGGCAAAGCAACATTATTGTCACGAATATGGGCCAAGTAATATAATTATTCCCTCCCAACCAATTAATGAATCTGGACATAAGATATAATTCTCTTAGCACCCAAATGAGGTGTACTCTTCCAAATCATCCTTGGTATACCCAGCAAAGATAAAGTCATAGTTTTAGCAAAATAATCTAAGATAGCATGATAATGAACCAACCGATCCATACCTAAAATAACATAATCGACCATATCAAATACAAGCAAGTCCACCAAAGTCTCATACCCAGCAAAAGTCACAACACAATATTGGTACACTTGATCCAACACTAAAGAATTACCTATTAGGGTAGATACATGAATAGGTATAGCAAGAGGCTAACTAACAGAATCAAAACCCTAAGCAAAATACAAAGAAACATAGGAAAAAGTTGACCTGGGATCAAATAATACAGATGCAGGTTTGAAATAAATGGGGATGACACCTATAATCACAATATTAGAAGCCTCTGCCTCAGTTCTGGCTGGTATAACATAGAACTTCCTACAACTACCAATCGCCTGAGTGGTCCCATGACCACCACTATAAGCTCCACTATCTCTGCTCCTCGCATCTATTGTAGAGCCTCTACCCCTCATAGCTAAAATTAGAGTACCCCAAATAACCTGTCAGGGGAAATACCTAGCCACATGGCTAATCTCATCACACATATAGCAACCTCTACTACCAGTATCAGTAGGAAAAGGGATAACTGGGCTCGAACGGCCACTCTGAATTTCTAAACTAGAAGATCTACCACCTAAAATTTGTAAAGCTACCTTAACTGACCTACCATGGTATCCATAAAAACCTCTAAAATCTCTACCTTGAGAGGTCTGACTCCTGAACTCACCAAAATGTTATGCCTTCTTGGATCCTCCCTAAGATACACTAAGAATACCCTCTGTCATTTTAGCATGATCCATAATACTTTGAAAAGAAGCCTCGAGCACAAATACCTGAGGTGTAGCCAACTAAAGAGAAATATCCAAACCCTACATGAACTTCCAAATCTTTTTAAACTCGGTGGAAATGTGTAAGACCCCAAAAATTTCTCTCATAGTTCGAGCCTTAGAGCGTGTCAAGTAAAGCATAAATCCAGTCTAAAAAGATTGAGAAGTGTATTTCATAGTGATAAATATTTTGAAACATGCAGAATTTCCCTAATATCAATTTTTTTCATGTAGATCATTGAATAATCTTTCAATCGATACCAATTTCATCAAAATCTAGCATCGGACGAGGAAGTTATGGCCATTTTATTAAAAGCAGTCGGAACCACCCAGATGCGACAGCCGGGCTGATGGACGGTCGAGCTTGCGATAGCCCATCACCCAACCCATCGCAACCAAGGTAGTGACTCCATTTTTAGACCTAAGTTCAATGACTAGGATGACAGACTGTTGAGGCTGCGATGGATCATTGTTGGGACTGTCGCACTGAGACAGTGTGGCCTCATCTTGGCCAATGTGCGATGAATGTTTCGACACACCTTTGGGTTTACGATGGACCATCATTGAGACTGTCGCATTGAGGCAATGCATTCTTTTCCAACCACTATGCGACAAATGATCCAACAGACCATCAGACTAAGCGACGGACCTTTACTTCAATCGTTGCAGCCCTTGCTTAGTATTTTTTAACTCATTTTTAAAAGAGATTTTTGGTCTTTTTATCACTCATTTCAGTCCCTATTTATATCCGATCAAGGCTCACAACTTCATTTCTTATCTTCAACATAAAAAACTAGGGTTTCTACAAAATTAAAACCCTTTCTTATTCTTCACGAAAAATCAAAATAAATCAAGAAATCAAGAATCTCTCCAAGAGCTTTCAAGAAAGAGTTTCTCTAAGGTATGTAGATGTTGATTCTTGGGTCCCTTTCATCCAAGAACTCAAGAACCCTTTTCTAAAATTCAAAGATCTTATATTTGTGGGTTTTCATGATTCATGTGAGTTGAAATTGATGTTCATGCTATTATTGAGTTTTGATTCATGTTTGTTTGCAAGGTTTTCAATCTTTGACCCTAGTATGTGATATTCATATGATGTTTATGATAAACCCTCTTCAATTTGCTTGTTAAGTGATGTGTTCATGTCAATGAAGTGAAGAAAATTGTTGAATAAGCAAAGAATGTTCCCCATATGTTTGATAAATAACTTATGTAAAGGAATTAGAGCCATTATAGCATGTTGACTAGAAATCCCCAATTGTGTGCAAGCCCATGCATGTCAAGTGTTTGTTGAAAAGCCTTAGTGAATGAATTATGACATGATAGCATGAAATTCCCCAATTATGTGCTCTTTGATACATACTAAAACTTTAATACATGCCAAGTGTTTGATGCAAGACCTTGTTGAATGGAGTATGATCCAATAGCATGTCCCCCTATGTTATTACATGTTTAGGATTCCTAAATGCTTGAAGTGATGCCTTAGTGATTGGGATGGCAAATGATTGTCCATGGTCTTGATTATTCAAGAATAACTGTTTTACTTTTATGTTATCGAGTCCTGGGCGTATTTATACCCAATAATTTAACTGCTGTCTAGAGCTCATGTCAGTTTTCATGATAATTTTAGTCGAGCCATAATTCTCAGAACTCAGCAAGTTATAGAAATCTGTATTCTCAGACAGATACAGAACTTAAGAAATCTTAGTAATCTTTGTAATTACTGTAATCTCAGTATTGCTAGTAATCTAGCCTTAGTCCTGTACCCAGCTCAGATCTAGTAGTATTCAAGTGTTCAGTTCTGACCTCTGTAGCAATCGAGTACTCTATTCAAAGCTTAGTGTCATTCAGTCAGATAATGAGATTCAGTAGTATTTCGTTAGTTATAGAACCAAGTGAATTTAGCTTAACTCAATCAGATCATTTGAGAAACATGATCAGTATTAGATTAGCTTAGTTTGTGTTCAGTTAAGAATTAGTTTGGAGTCTTTCAGTTAGGAGTAGGAGCTAGCACCAAGTAAGGGCAGGAATGGAGGCTCCCTGTCAGAGAGGCAAAGTTGTTAGGAGCAATCCCTAAACTCCAGAACTGCATAGCCAGCACAGGATGCAGGAGTCACCCGTCAGGAAAGGCTAGTCACCCGTCAGATAGGCTTGACTATTATATTGCCTTAAGCTTGACTTTCTGCGAGGGTCACCTATCAGATAGGCTTGACCAGAGAGGTCTTAACCCATGGCACGGTATTGACACCCTTCCAGCTGGGGTTACAGGTCTGACTCCACCAATTGAGATTTGGGGCATGCCGGTTAAGTGACTACTTCCCACAGTTGCAGTTTCAGTATCAATCATCAGAAATCAGGATTGTCAGATATAGTCATCTATCTTAGTGAGGAACTCAGATAGTTTCATTGATTTATGGACCACCTGTCAGATAGGCTTGGTCCCATATAAAGTTATTCAGTATCAGATCTACAGATCACCCGTCAGATAGGCTTGATATCAATCTCGTATTCAGTTAAGTTATCTCATTATCAAATACCCAGATGACCCATCAGATAGGCTTGATCTCAGTCTTAGATTAAGTTGAGTATTCTTGTTATCAGATCTAGAGATCACCCATTAGATAGGCTCGATCTCAATCTCAGATTCAGTTGAGTATTCTTGTTGTCAGATTCAGACATGATCATTTCTTATCATTGATAGTATATTCTGGAATCATCCGCTAGAGAGGTTTGATCTCTGATACAATCAGTCGAGAGTGGCAAAGCAAAAAATTTAGTTTATGACGTGAGTATATTTAGTCAATCAACTTCAGTATCCTCAAATTCTGAGATCACTTGCTAGATAAGACTGATCTCACCTCAGTACTCATTTATCAGTATCAGATGATTCAGTTGTTTAGTATCTCGGTATTAGTAGTGAGTTCAGATGTCAGTAATGCATTACCTGAGTTTTAATATTCTGAGTCATGCTGATTGTGATTATGGTTTGTGCATTCATGCATGTGTTCTCATTCAGTTTTCTCATGATTATTTAGTTAAGTAATTGTTCATGCATAAGCCCTTGCATTTAGCCTTACCTCGTCTGCATACTCGATATATTCCCGTACTGATGCATTTGCCCTATGGTGTTTTATTTGACACTATAGGTTAGAGGCACGAGATCCAAAGTACCCTTAGCAGCTCAGTCCCAGTCAGCAGCAGTAGACATAGCAGTGAGTCCTCTTCATTCGAGGATGATCATTTTATCATTATTGCATCAGATTTTGTTTATTTTTAGTAGACGGAGATAGTTGGGGAAATATCCCATCAACTTCATAGGTCAAACAATTTAGAGGCTTTTTGGGAAGATGTATCTGTATTCAGTTTTAAATTTTGAGTATTTTTTTAATGTTTTGAACCTTATGGCCAGTTTTTGCATTTATTATTTATATTATGTAGTGTTCATGTATAGATATCAGCAAAGGATTAGCTTGTGGTCCTTCAGGATTATGAGCACCGTGTGACATTCCGATTCCAGAAAATTGGGTCGTTACAAAATGCCATCATAGGAATATCTGGACAAGGCATGGAAATGTGCCTTATGCTTAGCAACTATCATGGAGCCCTACTCCAAATGATCAAAATTGTTTCGCATAAGATCTCTCAAACTAAAAGGCATAAATCTCTCTAGGAAAGCCTCGACGAATTGATCCCAAGTCATCTCGAGAGAATCACGAGATATATAACTCAAAAGCAACCTTCTCCAAACTCTAGCAATATCTCTCAACTAATAGGTCGTATAATGAATAACATCTGCACAAAAAGAATGAAATACAACTCAGAACACAAGGTATGAAAGAACTTCACATTATAAGAAATAAAATAAGAAAAGTTTCCTAAATACATCATATAGCCTCTTGAAGATAGATATAGACATCTACGTATCGATCCGAGAGACTCCATTAGATATCCCGCTCTTACACTATTGAGACCAATGAAACCTGGCTACTCTGATACTAATTTGTCACAACAAAAAAATACAAGGTCATGATGGCACTTGTAGTGACTAACCTTGATAAGTAAGCCTCTCACCCAAATTGATTCACACGGGAAAAGATAGAAATGCCCCCAAGGTAAGAACTCTTGAACAAAGCCAAACCCCAAAGATATGATAAACGTGGAAAGAATAAAATCAATACATACAACTATAACTCCCAAAACCCAGTGTCAACAGTATGAGAACGTATCTAAATACAACTTAAATCCAAATAAAATACATAAGTGTCCAAATACAAAAGAAAACTCGATCTCAAAAGTGAAAATAAAGACATAGTCTATAAGAAAGGTAGCAGAGGACATTCAGATGCCTAAAAATCATCAACTACCTTAAAGGCTCCAATAATCGCCTGAGTCAAGTAAGGGGTGCACTCAAACCTGAATCTACATTAGAAAGGTGAAGCGGGAGTGAGTACGATCTACTTGTACTCAGTAGGTATCATAGGCTGATTGAGCAAAGTAGAAAATAAAGCATACAAAGTACGTACTAAGGGCACGTCATTTGTAATTAGACAATGTCCCACAATGATAGTCTATATCACTTGCACTAATAGTTTTATAATCTCTCTCTCTTTCTCTCTCTCTCTCTCTCTCTATATATATATATAAAATACAACAACACACAAGATAGGGTTACAAATATACATAATATCATATGATAGTAGAACAAAAGAGGGAGATGTATAATCAAGATCATTAAGTACAATTAAAGGAAAATAGAACAATTAGATATTAACAAGTCAAGATATAGAACAAATAGGTAGATGGCAAGTCAATATGGTAATTCAAACACAACATAAACAATATAAAGCGGGTGCAATTTATATGATGCTAATGATACATGGTATGGGCACACAACCTTGAGTTTGGCACACAACCTTAAGTTTGGCACACAACCTCAAGTTTGTCACACAGCCTCAGGTTTGGTACACAGTCTCAAGATCACCAATATCCACAATTTCTCTGGCATGATCCTTCGGAGATGGTCCATAAAATCTCATATCCGATATCAATATTCAGTATTCCATTGTTTTTCAGTATTTCTAAAGCACATACATAACATAAAACATAAATCAAGTACACATACATGACAACAAGTATACATAAATCAATAAAATAAACAAGACAAATGTTGCGTATGATGACATGAGAATGACAATGCAATGTTCACAACCTTTCAATATGAGTATTTTCAAAATCAATCCATATGGTGTATTTTCACAATCAATCCACATGATGTATTTCCACAACCAACCACAATGTTACAATTCCACAACCACGTGAGCTAATATCCACTCGTTAGTTTCGTTTCATCCATAAATTTCCATGTCTCATATACCAATAAGTGTGAATATATCACAAATTACCAATAAAACCACATTAGACATTTAACAACACAATATAATTATTCACATATATTCAAGGCTAACAATACCATATAGGACCCCACACGGTCACACATATCACATTATATCTCAATTTCAATAATTACATCACATATAGGCCCCCACATGATCACAACATATAGATATCTATTTTTCATGATTAGTTCACACCCTTAACATGCATTTTATCCCATCAATTACTAATCAACCTAGTCTGAAAGAGTTAAGCCGTAACCTACCTCAAAACTGAAATACCGCAACCAAGACTTTTCTTCCAAAGCCTTAGTTCTCACGAACGATCTTGAAATACACTAAAAATATAAACTATAGAATCTACGCATCAAAATAAACCCAACGACACCAAAGTTGACTACTCTTGATTCGGGGTCAAAACAGACCCCTAAAATGGATTTTAAAAAAGGGTAAAATCATAACTTTACTTCAAAAAAGTGTTTTCCATATTTTTAGAAATCTACAACTGAAAACCCAAGTCAAATTGAGTCAAAATAAGGTTCATATCGAAGAAAAATTATTCTTGAGCTTTACTGGGTAAATTTTTTGAATTAAAATAAAAAATCAGTGTTGTTTTAAAGGTTAAATTGATGGAAAACTAGTAATTATAAGATTAAAATATTATTTAAGTGAAAAGGAGTGAAATAAGGATTTAAAATTAAGCCCTAAGATTTTTGGAATTTTGAGAAATTAATCAAAAAATTACTAAGAAAAGGGTGAATTCTTATCTTAAATCCATAAGAGAGTCAAGAAATAGATGTTAATCTAGATTTACAAACTCCCACAAGGTTCACTTTTAAGCTCTCACACTATTTTAAGGTTTAAATATTAAGAGGCAAGATGAAAAATGAGCAAAACAGGGCCCAAAAAGGGGCTATTTATACTATAGATTTTTCCATTTTTGCACCAAATTTTTCTCTTCAAGTCCAATCCATACTTCGAAGGGGTGCCCAAAATTCATTTGGAATCCGATATATGCAAACGAAGTATGCATCCATACTGAATTTGATGCTTCAAACTCAATGGCATAATAGATTTTTTTTTAAAATGTCTTTTTCACAAAGTTGACACCCGAAATTCGAAATTATAATTTTCTAAAATAAGAGTCGAAATGAGATTTAAAAGCCATAAGATCATATCAAATATGTTACCACCCTAAAATCAATGTTTTGGATCTATTGGCAAAGTTGAATTTTCTATCCGAGGTTGTTTTGACCTAACGTGGTTCCCACACCTATATTTTCAATTTTTCAACTTTCCAATTTTTCGACCAATAGGTCGAAATGAGCTCAGGTGCATCGAGACCTAAACTAAAGATTTACCCAACCTAAAATTGATATTCTGGAGATATTGTGATAGTCCTTTTAGCCATCTATCACATGTATAAAAAATATCCACTTAAGTCCAAAATAAGGCTCCTAAAGCCATCAAAAACCGTAATATTGCATAAATGGTACCAAAATGCATCAAAAATTATGCCAATAACCACCACACCCTAGAAATACCATAATAAATCTATAGGGAGGGGTAAAATAGTCCAATCACATAAAATTACAAATTTTACATATTTCATTAAATTTTTTAGGTCGTTATACAAGATGACAGTAAAGGAGTATGCCTTGAAGTTTCATCAGATTTCGCATTATGCTCTTGAGTTAGTGTATAGAATAAGGGCTAGAATAAGAAAGTTTTCCTCTAGGATGTCCTGTGAGTTGATCTTGGAGAGAAAGGTTGCCTTATTGAAAACATATATGGACATCTTTAGACTTGTGGAATATATGCAAAAAGTAGAAGAGGAAAAGAATAAGAGGAGATGAGTGAAAGAAAAAATAAGAATTTTTAATGTTTGGATTAGGGTGGAGGTCAACAATAGGGTGGTAGAGATGGTGGAAAATGGTCTAAGAAGAAGTTAAGCAATTCTAGTTCCTACTCTACAACTACTACTCCTTATCCAAAGCCATTGGCTGATCCTCATTCTTAGTATGATAGTGAGTTTAGAGCACTAGTATCCCAGCCTTAGGCTAATAGGGCCCGGTCAGCTCCATCATATCCTCATTGTAGATTTTTTTGTCAGTAGAATACCTTAGATTTGGACCCTTAGAAAATTTCTCTAAGTTGAATATTCTGGACATCATACGACTTGTGCATGCTAGTCATATTATGTGGTATGGTTTAGGGGTCCTAACTCATATATTTTACAGTGTGTTCAAAGACACTTACTATCCAAGGTATGATTGAATATCTTACTAGTCTTTAATTGGGTTACAAATGGTATGTTGCTTAGTTGTATAGTGCCCTTAGTTTTATCCAAAGTATTCTGTCTTGGGTACATGTTATAGGGCACTTCTCGTATATTTGGATACAAGTTAGTCATATGTGATCATATTTTGATCAGTATAGGTGTCTAAGATAATACTAGGGTACGAGATAAGGGTACCACTCATACCCTAGGGTATGGTTTAGGGGGATGGGTCATACCCTCCTACATGAATATTTTGAGCTTTTAAGATGGGGGTATTTCAGACATTTACCACCCCAAAACCCTTAAGTACCCATGTCTTAAAATATATTGTGGCTCCTCATGACCCACTATTTAAAGATCAAATACTCTAAAAACACTCTCTAAACTTTCTCTTAAAGATTGGGGCTAGGTTTCTTCAAAGGTGTTCATATAGAGGCTCAAGAGTCACGTTTCTTCCGCGAATCTTCTTGAATAAGGCATGTGACTCTTCTCTCATTGTCAGTCCACAAATATGATATGTTTTAAAGTGTCATTATGATTCTTAAATAGTATTTTTGGAAACCAAAAGGTTTTGTTGTATATAATTAAGTACTATTTACTCTTGCTTTAACTTGTATTTTATATGTTTCGGTGATCGTTTGCACACGTGGGTTCTTGGTAATTGTAGTTTAACAAATGGGTCCTGGGTAACCCTAAATTTGATAGTTTTTTCCTTGAATTTAGCCTTGATAATAGTATGCCCTCAAAGTGTTTGTGAGAATGCCTAAAAGAATAAAAAAGTCACATGTTAATGATGTTTTGAACTAAGGCATTGGCCTAATGAATATGAATGGTTGTTAAATGGTTTTTTGAAGGCATTATTGGCTATTTAATGATATAAATGGTAACCTTGGTAGTTTAAATTGTTAAATGGATTTGAGTCCCTAAATATTAACTTGATTTATGTCTTTGTTAGACAATGGGTTGAGTCCCTAAACTTTGGATTGAACAAGTTTCTTTGTTAGATAATTGGTTTGAGTCCCAAAGTCAAATAAATTCATGGTTGATTGATGATGGTAATGATATGTGATATACTTGCAAGTAGTGTTAGTATGAAAATACCAATGAAGTACCTTTGGTAAGTAATTGACTTAATGGTTATGTATGTGGAATGATGGTTTTAAATTAGGCTTTAAATTGGTATGTATAACCGAGCCGTGAAAATGGAGTTTGAAGGTCTAACACTGGAAATCGCACTAGCCGATATGGGTGTCTTATGATCGGGTGGTTTGAGTCCCTCGAATGAACATATAAATGGGAGGTTTAAGTCCTCCTTACTACTTGTATTGGTTCTTAAGTCACCTTGATTGTGTCGGGAGGTTCGAGTCCCCCATAAAGGCATATATGGATATAAATATTCTTTGGTTCATATGGCTACATGCACTAGGGCCCTTCTAGCTAGGGGAGAGCTTGGCCCATATAGCCCGTGAGTGCCTTGTTCTATGATGATCATGCTACACAATCTAGGTTAATGATTTCAAAGTTCATGTTGTTCTTATTCCTTATCCTGACATGGTATAATTAAATATGTATATGCATGTATTGAATTGGTATATGTATTAATTGATTGTTTTGAATTGATGGCACTATTTTATTCTTATCCTTGAGTTACATGCTAGCGCTCCAACTGCTAATCGTCTTTGATGTTGTATCCCCATGTGATGCAGGTGTTGGTCATACTACACCTCCTATTTAGTGATTGGACTTTGGAAATAACTTGTGTTGACTTAAAGTGGTGAACTTTCATACTTCTGAAGGCTTCATTTCTCATTTTGAGTTTTCTTATGGTTTTATTGGTTTAGACTTGAACATTGGTTTTGGCTATGGTCAGGGGTATGTCCTAACCAGATGTTGTTTTGATATCAGATAGAGGCTTTGTGAGATTACTATCGGTTGGTATGAGCGATATCACCAGTGGTGTTATCCTTGGTATTGGCATTGGTATTAGGGCTGATACCGTATAACTTTATTTGATTTATGGTTGTTCTATTTTACTATGGTATGGATATGGACTTGGTTATTATTTCATTTTTGGTTATTATTGTTGGTTGGCATTGGATAGTTAGACTTATTTGGGTTGGCCATGGTCATGGACCTATCCCAAAGTATTTGAGTTGGTAGTTATTCTATTTTATTATGTGTTTGAAATTCATCTAACTCAGGGTATATGATTGGAGGTTGGATTAGGTATCGGGGTGGTCTCCGATCCTTGTTGGACTTAGTATACCCATTACGATAAGGTCTTGGTTTGGGTTGTGTCAGTCAGATGCACCATGGTGTTTGTGAAAAAGGGAGGAATAAATGTTTTAAATGTAGGCCAATTGGAGATATGTAGAGGGATTGTCCTTTTAGGGCTTTTTCTAGGGAAGATAAGATTCTTGTTACTACTTCATCAACTCCTACATCGAAGGTTGCTACTTCTATTTCTGGCTCTGGCACTGGGGAAAATCATCTGTATGCTCTTACTACCCACTAGAATTCTAAAGTGTCCCTTGATATTGTTACTGGTATGCTTAAAATCTTCTCTCATGATGTATATTGTCTACTTGATTGTAATGCCTTGAGATTACACCCTGGGTATTACACAATGCTTACAGTCCCAAGGAACCACAAGCTAACCCATGAGTTGGTACCTACTATGAGCACTGAATTATAATACTGAAAATATAAGCTAAAGTTAGGCTGAATATGCCTTAAGGTTCATAACTGAAAACAAATACTGAGTAAAGATAATAATACTTAAAATATAACTAAACATCTATCTGAAGTAGTCTAGTCCAAAAGCCTCTAACTATCTAAATGTGGAGTTGATAGGACAAGTCCCCAACTAACTCTAACTACTGAACATGCTAAATCTGCTAAAATGCTAAACTAAGAATAATATCCTTGATGGATGAGGACTCACTACTGAATCTCCTGCTGATATCCTGAGCTGCTAAGTATGATCAGGAACTCGTACATCTGAACCTATGATATGAGACATCATAGCACAAAAGAGAGTATGCTATTAGTATATGAAATATCCTGGTATGCTAAGTGATGTAAGGCTAATATACATGGGCTCATATGCATAAATAGTAACTAACTAAATAATATAGAGTAACTGAATGAGAGTACATGGAGAAACTAAAACTGCTATAAACACTGAGTATGTAATACTGTGCATATTCATATATATACTGTATCTGAGATCATACTAAAACTGAATACTGAGTTTTGATGGCTAAATAACTGATAACTGGTTAGCCATGGTTCTGTAGAACTGGATTAAGTTTTATATAGAAAATTGGGACTAAAACTAAAACTGTGGGAGTTATCATTTAACCAACATACCCTGATATAAACTGATTTGGGGTCCAACCTGTGACCCCATTTGGAAGGGTGTCAGTACCGTGCCACGGGTACGAACATCTGGTTGTGTGGATCCACTAAAGTGTTATCCCGAAGGACTAAGGGTCATCCTCTACTAGCAGGTTCCCTAATGAGATATGTGTCAACCCTCAAATGGCAGGTTAACATCTCAACCTATACTGGCTACATAGTTCTGGAACATAGAGATTGATACTAAGGGTCTCACCCTCAATTGGCAGGTGAGCCCCCATCTCTAGGTTTGCTCAATGTTGAATCCTACTTCCAACTGAAAGGATACTAGAATTGATCATTACTGGAATGACTTAACTGAACTCACACTAATCGGGAAGGCTGACTGAATGCAACTATCACGACATTACTGAGACTATCCCAAGACTTATATAATCTAAATAAACAGCTAGGTTTCGGGTATTAAGTACCCCCAAGAGTCGATAGTATCAATAATAAAATATAACAAGTCTTGAAAGCATAACAATAGTCAATTGTTCACAATTCATTCATTAAGACATTTTGTCAAACACTTGGAGTTTATGAACTTGCACATAAATAAGAACAAATGATAACATGTCATAATTACACTATTCAATTCACATGGACGTTTTATTACACACTTGGGGAGCATGGTTCTTGAACATAAGGAAAATAACATATAATTATCATGGTTACAACATTCAATTCACAAATCATGAGTTATGACATGAGGAATACATAAATCAAAACACATACTAATTTATTTACTTGAAATTCATATAATTCTTGGTTTAAAACCCATAAAGTCATCACATACATGAACACAATTCCATTAAAAACATAATTCATAATTTAAAACTTGAGAAAGGGTTCTTGAACTCCAAGGGTGGAAGAAAACCCAAGGATGAACACCTAACATACCTGATTAGTTGAGTTATTGAGGTTTCTTGGTGGATTCCTTGAGAATTGAGCTTGATTCTTGAAGCCTAGGGTTTGTTATTTTAGAGAGAATGTTCTTGATTTGAGGGAAATTGAATAAAATAATGAGTAATTAGGCTATTAGGGCATTAATCTCGTGTTTGGGGTTGATTAGGGTCATGAAAAAAAACCCAACTACCCCTGGAAAGAATTAAATTTCCATCACTGAAAATCCCAATTTTGGCCATCACCACAACATAGTGCTATTGCGGTGAGCCACTGGATTTTTTCATCTAGTGTAGTCCAAGGACGAGTGCAAAAATACACTTTGGCACAACGCAGAGGTATCACAGAGTCTCACTGGAAAGTGACAATTTCAAAATGACACTCTGGCGCGATGCGTTGCTTATCGCAGTGACATATTAGAAAATGCCACTTGGGAACTAGAACTTCACTGTGATGTGGTACTATCATGGTGATTCACTGGAAACCGAAGAATGCCATTTGGCCTTTCACCGCGATGCGGTAATGCTCAATTTGACATACTGTTTCACTAAAAGTGACATAACTTCTCACCCGGATATCGGATTTGGGAAAAATTTATATAGTTGGAAAGCTTATTAAATTTTCTTCCATATGGTAGGGTCTAAATATGGAAAATTCTAAGTGTATTAAAATTTTTACATAGAAACTCTCATACACTAAGAGTTGAACTGATTTAGGAAAGTGTAGGGTATTACATTGATCTTGGGTCTACCCTCTGTTTTATGACCCATTATGTGTCTATCTATTTTGGTTTTGACCCTTAGTGAAGTTTGGACTTTTTTTCTATGTCCACCCTAATGGGTGACTCTATTATGGCTAGAATGGTTTATAGGAGTAGTATGATGTTGATCTATGGTAGAGAGAACTTGGTAGACCTGATAGAGTTGGATATGTTATACTTTGATGTGATTTTTAGGATGTATTGGTTGCATTCGTGCCATGCATCTCTTGATTGTCGAACTTAAAGGGTCAGTTTCCATTTTCCTAATAAGCCGGTGATTGAATGGGAAGGTAGCTCCTTAGTACCTAAGGGAAAGTTCATTTTGTATCTTAGAGCTCGAAAATTGGTTTCTAAAGGGTGCCTCTATCACTTAGTGCATGTTAAGGATTCTAAATCTGAGGGTCCTTCTTTGTAGATTATCCCTGTGTTCTGTGAATTTCTCGAGGTGTTTTCAAATGATCTTCCTGGTATTCCCCCAATAGGGAAATTGACTTTTGGATTCATTTTCTTTTAGACTCTCATCCTATTTCTATTCCTCCTTACAGAATGGCTCCGACTGAGTTGAAAAAACTCAAGGAGCATTTGAAAGATCTTCTAGATAAGGGTTTTATCCATCCTATTATGCCTCCGTAAGGCGCTCCTATTATTTTTGTACGTAAGAATGATGGGTCCCTTTAGATGTATGTTTATTACTACCAAATGAAGAAGGTGACCTTGAAGAATAAGTACCCCCTTCCAGGATTTATGATCTGTTCAATTAAATTCAAGGTACTAAGTTCTTTTCTAAGATTGACCTTTAGTCGGGTTATCACCTGTTAAAGATTAGGGAGGTAGATATCCCTAAGACTGGTCATTTTGAGTTTTGGTAATGTCCTTCTATTTGACTAATGCCCCACCAATATTTATGGATCTTATGAATCAGGTTTTCCATCAGTTCTTAGATTTTTTCATGGTTATCTTTATTGATGATATTTTGGTGTATTCCAAGAGTGAGATAGAACATACCGATCACCTCCGCCTTGTGTTGTAAATCTTGCAAGATCAGTGATTGTATGCAAAGTTTTTAAAATGTGAGTTTGAGTTAAATGTAGTGACTTTTCTGGGATATGTCATTTCTAATAAAGGGATCATGGTAGATCCACAAAAGGTTACAGTGGTTAAGAAGTGGCTTAAACCCATGATTCCAATTGATATTCGACGCTTCTTAGGTTTAGCCGGTTATTATAGAAGGTTTGTAGAGAGTTCCACATCTATTGCTGCTCCATTGACTAAGTTTTTCAGAAGAAGGTGAAATCTTATGGTCTAATGCTTGTGGGGGTAGTTTCAAGAAGTTGAAGGATAAGTTAACTTCTGCTCTAATTTTGACTCTACCTGAGGGAACTGATATTTTTTGTGGTGTATTATGATGCATCCTGGGTGGGATTAGGGTGTGTGTTAATGCAGTATGGCAAGGTGGTTGCTTATAACTCTAGATAATTGAAAGTCCATGAGAAGAATTACCCAACTCATGATTTGAAATTGTTAGATGTGGTGTTTGCATTAAAGATCTAGCGATATTATTTGTATGGGGTCTATGTTGATATTTATTCTGATTACAAGATCCTGGAATACGTGTTCACTCAGAAGGAGATAAATCTTAGGCAAAGGATATGCTTGAGTTGCTCAAGGACTATGACATAAGACTTCACTATCATCCTGGTAAAGCTAACATGGCTGCAGGTTGTCCATAGGAAGTTTATCTCATGTGGACTAAGAAAATCGGGATTTGGTAAAGCATATTCATTATTTTGCTAATCTAGGAGTCCATTTCTTGGATTCCTAGGATGGTAGTGTGATCGTTCAAAAGGTGGCGAAGTCATCCCTTGGTGCTAAGGAGAAGGAGAAACAGATATTAGATCCTATTTTGATGTAAATTAAGAATGATGTAGATAGGCATAAGGTGATGATTTTCAAGATCGGTGGTGATGGTATCTTGAGGTGCCAAGGTTGATTATGTGTTCCCGATGTGGATGGGTTGCAAGGGAGATTTTTGGCCAAAGATCATGAGTTGCGTTATACTATTTATCTCGGTTCGACAAAAATATATCATGACCTTAAAGAGATTTATTGGTGAAATAACATGAAGAGGGATACGACCAATTTTGTGGCTAAGTGCATGGTGTGTAAGCAATTAAAGGTGGAGCACTTAAGGCTCGATGGGTTGACTTAAGACATTGAGCTGTCAGTATGGAAATAGGAGATAATAAATATGGATTTTGTTACCGGTGTTCCATAGTCTCGCCAGTAATTTGATTTCTTTTGGGTCATCATGGATAGGATTACTAATTCTGCTCATTTCATTCCATGAGGAGCAATTTATCTTTCGAGTATTATGCCAAGTTGTTCATTGGGGAGATCATGAAGTTGCATGGTACCTCAGTTTCCATCTTATCTGATCGAGGTACTTATTTCTCATCTCACTTTTAGAGGTCATTCCAGCGAGGTTTGGGGACTAAGGTATCCCTTAGTACCACTTTCCACACGCAGATGGATGAGTAAGTGGAAAGGACAATTTAGGCCTTCCAATATATGCTTCGGGCATGTGTATTTGATTTTGGTAGAAGTGGGTTGACCCCTTTCCTCTCATAGAATTCTCTTACAACAGCAGTTATCACTCTAGCATTAGTATGGCCCCATTTTAAACCTTATATGGTAGGAGGTGTAGGTCTCTTGTTGGGTGGTTTGAAGTTGGTAAAAATAATTTATTTGGCCCTGATTTGGTTCACCAAGCCATAGAAAAGGCGAAGGTGATTCGGTATAGACTTAAGGCCACCCAAAGTTGCTAAAAATCCTTTGCATATATGAGGCGAAGGGTGTTAGAGTTCAATATTTGTGATTCGGTGTTCTTGATGGTGTCTCCCATGAAGGGAGAATGCGATTTGGTAAGAAAGTGAAACTTAGTCCTCGTTATGTTGGTCCTTACTTGGTTTTGATAAGGGTTGGTAATATTTTATATGAATTGGAGTTGCCTTCTAGTTTGAGCTCCATTCATCCGATGTTTCATGTTTCGATGTTAAAAAAGTGCGTAAGTGATACTTTGACGGTTATCCCTTTGGAGGAAGCGGGTATTTCAGATTCCTTGTTCTATGAAGAAGCCCCAGTCGAGATTTTAGATCATCAAATCCATCAGTTGTGGACCAAGGATGTGTCTTCCGTAAAGGTTCTTTGGAGGAACCACAAGGTTGAAAAAGTTACTTAGGAAGTCGAGAAGGATATGAAGTCCAAGTACCCATTCTTGTTCCCTATTTTGATTATGCTTGAGGTATGTGAATTTCGTAATATTTTTATTTTTTGTATTTATTAAAGGTAAGTGTGATTATGTTTGGTGTCAAACCATACTAATAAATACCTTGTCCGGTCATTCAAGGATGAATGATCCTAAGGGGGGAGTACGTAACGCCCCTAGTTTTTTTGGTCTTTGAAATTTTTTGAAATTTTATCCTCACTGTCTTGACTATGATTTCCCCTTCGAGTCGTAAGAAGTCTTGATGGGTCCTAGGGACCCAATCGTAACCAAATCAGTAAGTGTGTGACTAAGTTTTTCTCTGAGTATAAGTGGCTTACTAAGAGTCGTGAGGAATCATTACTAGTCGTTAATTGCAAATTGTAGGATGTCCAGTGTTTAAGCCAAATGGGATCTGTGTTGACTACGACTGGACCCTACAAGTCATAAGGTCTCATTCCGAGTCGTAGTAGTTGAGTCATGGGTTAATAGATTGTGAGTGCCCTGGAGACTGTCTTGGCTACAACTCGTCGTGACGATTATTAATGAGTTCCTATGAGTCGTATAGTGACCCGTAGTCACTAACAAATAAATTTTAATTTTAAATTGAGGGCACTTTGAACAATTTCCTCCTTACCCAATTAAAACCTCACATTCTTAAGGAACTTAATAGGGGTTATTTCTCATTCATAATGTACTCAAACACTTTCAAAGCTCTCTTAAGCAACCATACTTATGGTTTCCAAGAAGTAGGTCATCCAAGTGCTCAAAGGTTGAATTCTTTCTGTGAAACTTGGTATTTCAGGAATATTACTCTTTACCTAAATATTAATTTGCTAAAGACATAAGTTTGAAGGTGTTGTTCATATGGTATTGATGTTGGTTTTAAAAACATGGGTTGGGTTTTTTGAATAACTGTTGTTTGTGTGATGTTTTATGTTTGTCCCTGCATGGCTCATATTTTAATGGTGGTTTTAAACTCAAATTGATACATGAGAAAGGTGAATAAATTAAGGGATTTTAATTTCATCAAACCTATGACTTTTGAGGTGGTTATGACCTGACCTCAACCCCCTGTTGTGGAATTGGTTTTGAATATGAAAAATATACACATTGAAATACTCTTGAACTATTGCATAATGTGAAGGGTTAATGAAGCATAATGATTTTACATTGAACCTTATGGGGTTATGTAATTTCATAAGCTAATATATAATTGAACCAAAGGGAATTGTGATTTCCCTCAAGTGATGGTAATTGGTGTGGCAAGGTGAAGTTACTTTGCAAGTGAAGTTGGTATGAAAATACCAATAATGTATGCCTAAATGTGTATCATAGCTCAATGAAGGGGAATGTGTGATAATCATTTTAATTCGGCTTCAATGAGGGTTGTGTAGCTGAGTCATGAAAGTGGAGGTCCCAAAAGGCCTATGCTGGAAATCACGATTGCCAACGCAGGGGTCTAAATGACCGGGTGCTTCGAGTCCCCCTTATTTTTATCATATGATTGGGAGGTTTGAGTCTTTCACATTATATTACATGATTTGGTGCTTGTGTCACCTTTATATGCTGGGAGGTTCTAGTACCCTTTAGTGCATATGTATACCCTCTAGTTTGTGTGGCCATACACACTAGGGCCTTACCAGCTAGGGGAGAGTTGGGCCCTTATAGACCGTGAGTGCCTTCTTATGTTATGATGGTTGAGCTACCCACTCCAGGCTAAAGTTTTAAAATGCATGCTAAGCCTTGTTTCCCTATCCCAATATATGATATATATATATATATATATATATATATATGCATTTGATCATGTGCATTGGTTTTGAGTGATTTTGAATTGTTGATCACGATATTATGTTATCCTTATCCATGATTTACATGCTAGTGTTCATCCCACTAACTATCTCCGAACTTTGTAACCCCATGCGATGCAGGTACCATAGATACCTCTACTTTTTTTGCGTAGTGTTAAGTGGATCAGCTTGGTTCGTTGTGGTGAAGTGGTGAGCTTCCATTCTCCAGAGGACTTAGATATTTCATCCGTTATTATCATAGATTAGGATTAAGATTTTTCATTATCATTAACATTATCATTGTTATTGTTATTTTTCAGAGTCGGGGATATGTCCCGATTAAGATTGGTTTTTGGTTCTTGGGTTAGAATGCTTTGTTGGATTACTGTGGACTTTGGTGATGTTGGTCGGTTTATGGTTATTGGTTATAGACATACCTTTCATTCTTAAAATCTTATCGTGTTATATGTTCGAAATTCATCTGATATTGGGGATATTGTGTTATTTGGTTAGGTGCATAGGGATGGTCTCCATTCCCCGATGGACTTGAGTAAGGAGTGTCAAAAAATGGAAGAAAAAAAGAGTAAGGACTCGTCTAACCGTGAAAATTAAAAATATATTCACTTTATTTGATATTTTTGAAGTTAAAAATTGTTGAAACTCATCGAGGTTGCTCCGCTTAGTATGGGACTAGGTCCCGCAAAATCAAACACAGGCAATAGAATGATAGATTGCAAAAAAACTAAACACAGTGCAGAAAGAGTAAAAGACACAAGAATTATGGAAACTCAGAATAGGAAAAACTATGGCTTACCCTCACAAGAACCAATGAAATCCACTATAATCTACCAAGTAATCCCCCTACACTGATTAGCTCTAATCAATCTCCAGCTTAGGCAACTTTACCTAAGCAACACTCTCAGTAAGAAAACAATACTTTTAAAACACGAGTAGTTCTTTTACATCATTCAAAAATACTCACTCACTCTTTAAGCAATATATAAAGTTAAGAACATGAGCAATGCTTGAGTAGTCTTGAAATGGAGTTTTGCAGCCTCATTTTTCTCTATTTAGAATTGCCAAAAACTAATTGTTGAAGAGGCATCTCTTTTATTTTATAGCTGGGTGATAATTAGGGATGGAATATCATTGGACCAGCTGTCCAAGTCGGTACAAAATAGCACCTGCAAATTTGTTACATAAGAGGAAAAAACTGTCCAGATACCGTGTGCAAGCTGTAGTTTAGCTGCTCATAATCAAAACTACATATATAGTAATTTTCTCCCTTTTTGATGATGATAAACCGATCCATACAATTTGAGGATTAGTGGACATTCATCACGTTTAATCAGAGTGATTACCACCTGAGGATGAATGTTCACCCTATCATCGTGCTTTCTCTTTCATCATGCAACACAGGGACCTGGTCCTTTGTTTTCATTTTGTAGCAAAAACTTCCCTTGTCATTGTGAACCTTTATTTTATTTGGTGCCTTTGAATTTACAAACTTCCCTCTGTTAGTATGACTCTTTGCCGATTTGCAACTCAATTTACTTGGTGCCTAGTCCCTACTATATGAACTCAGCATTCCCCCTTTTGGCATCATTGAAAAGTAAGAACATTAAACCAAGAGTAAATTAAGCACAAATTAGTTAACTCATGGCCATTGGGGTAACACTAACATATGGAACAATTTTAAAAAGAGAACAGAATAAGCCTAAAAATCAAAATTCATTCATTGTTAAGTAGTTAAGTGCTAATTCAGTATACGAAATCAATTAATAAAAATAATTATCCTTAGAAGCCATATGATAACAAGGAATGGAACTGACACAGAGTTGAGTAAAAGACTTAAGAGGAGGAAGGTTTGGGGAAAGGTCTTAATCAATAGTTTTATTCAGCAGTTTCAGCAACATAGGCATCCCACAACTGCTTAGTAAGTTCCTTAGCATTTGCATTCAAATCATTCACTTCACCAGTCAGATTCTTTTCTCTTGGGACCAAGTCCCTCAGAATTTCCTTCCTTTTTACTACTAAATGTTTCTGCCTTATCTCAACAGAACTGCCAGATTTTGAGTCGGAGGACTTGGTCCTTCCAGTAATATGAATTTTTATCTTTCATTTCTTAATTTCTTCAGCAACATTTGAAGCAATATTTTTCTTTCTCCAGCTTTTACCATACCTTTCTTATCTCTCCTTTCCTTTTGTTTCTTCTCAGTTCATCTAAAGAATAATTTATCCTCAACCACTTCATCCTCTTTACTTTGAGATAATAATACTCCATTTCCTTTAACTATTTAATTCATTTTTCCTGTTACTTGTTTGAGTTTTGGGATTCTACAGGAGGGTTTGGAGCTTTCAAAGAAGAATGAATTCTGGGTTGAGAAGATTTTCGATCAATATGAGCGCCAAGACTTTTGACTTGAATTTTCTACCAAGAATGGCTGACTATAGATTTCTGAACTGAAGGATAACTCTATGGGAGTCGACATATTTACAGGTTTAACATTCTCTAAGGAAGAAGAAGTTAGTTGGGGTTCTTATTAGAGGATTAAGATAATTACTTCAAAGTATTTCACTGGGATTATGGAAATAGGAATGTCAGCCATCTTAATTTGGACAAACTAGTGAGGGTAAATGACCTGCTTGGTTCCAGTAGATGATCAAATTAAGACGATAAACTAAATCAGTTGAAGAAACATGTGAAGGAGTTTGATTTAGAAGAGATCATTGTCATTTAACAAAATGCTCCTTCTGAAATGACATGTTTATCTTAGTAATTATGACTCTTCCTTTTTTATAGGATTTGAATGCTTATACACAAGGATGAGAAGACACATGGCCTTTCAGATAATATTTTAAGATTGTTGAAGCCTCCTAAAATGGTACTAACCTGAGATGGAACCAGGTTCTTCTTATTTTTGAGTGAATTGTCAATTTGTGTCGCTTCAATTGTTTTCTCCTGAAGTCGTTCCCATGGGTGTAGAACTGCAAGGATATGATACTGAGTTAAACTAATATACACTTGCCTTATCAAGGATACATGTTTCCTAAACATAGCCAACTTTGAGTGGAAACACTGAATCACAAGATAGGTCTTGTTAATTTGATCAATCCTACTTTAGCCTTTTTCCTCTTCACACTCTTCTCATTGATATTCAAATTAATGTTGAGATAAATGATTTTCACTTTGAATTATTATCATTCCATCTAAATTCTTCAGTAGGATCACCCCTCTTTCTTTAACTTGCACAGTTTTCCTTCTTGCCATGGAAATATCATGCAACAATATATTAACATGCTAGAATGTAACATGAACATGCTAAATACGCATCGACATACTTAGATCTCATGCTTAAGAAAATGACTTAGTATGTAGGAAAATATGCTTGACATGCTGACATTCAAATTAATACACTAACATGTTGGGGACTTATTCCTTAATGCTTAACCTTATATAAACATGCTGAAATTTAATGTTTAACGTGCTAGAAATTATTATTCATGCTAGAAATTCAATTAAACATGTTGAAAATTCAATTAAACATGCTGAAAATTCAATTAAACATGCTGAAAATCATATTAAACATGCTGAAAATCAATTAAACAAGATGAAAATTATATTAAATACGCTGAAATTTCAATTAAACATGCTGGTAATAATGTTAATATGCTACAGAATTTGAAATTTAATTTAATACGCTTAATATGCTAAAAATACATTAACATGCTTAAATCTAATTTAATATGCCAACATACAAAATATATTGATATGCTTAATGTCAATCCAATTTAGGATGCCTAAAGTCAAGAATTCTAAGCCATAGATTAAATGCCTAAACGATTCATACGTTAATGAGTTCTAAGATTGTGTGCCTACATGATTCACGTAACAAGCATAAAACTTAAGTTGTGCCTATTAACGTAATTCATAGAGCATGTAAGTCCCCGCCCCCATGCAGTCCCTAATTATTATTACAATAATAATGTTTATACAAAGTTATTACGACACCATAAATAAAAAATAAGTAAATGAACAAAGAAAGAAAAGGTGCAGCCCTTTCCCACAAACTTTTCGGCGACTCTTTAACTACCCAAAAATGTCTATTTATACCTGTGAGATAATATGTAATAACAATACAAGCGGGAATATAACATGACATAGACATAGCAATAAAACACGAAATGATTCCTATAAGCATGTTTACTAGCATCATCATATAAGGTATAAAAGAAAATTACGTCGACAGAGAACTGACCGGTTGATGAAAAAAATAATAATAATAATAATAAGAAAATCAAACAACCAAATATCTATGAATGAATTGCCACCAAAAGGTCGAAATTAATGCTCCAAAAATGAGTGCAAAAAATAATAAAGTAAAATTGCCTCTTCTTTGTTTTAAGCTTTTAGTAAGAGAAAGTGTATGTTGTGTGTTGTAACTTGTGAGTTTAAAGTTCTTATTTATCACAGAGAATAGATACAACAGAGAGTAGGGAGAGTGTAGATATTATAGAGTGTAAGTTGTGTCCTCAAAGAATGAGGAGGAGTTGTTTATATAGCCAAGTAATGAAAAATCATGCCAAGATAAAAATAGCAATACAATAGTCTTGTCAATCAATTAAGAGAAAATTTCTCTTAAATGAATAACTGAATCAATCACATACAAATCAGTCCAAAGAATAAAAGAAAAGTCAATATTTAAAAAATCATCAACAATGTTATTTCCTTAATTAACTAGACGAAATCAATTAGAATCAAATTTTTCATAAATAAGTACAAAAGAAAATATACAAATAACTAAAAAGATGAAGATATGCACCAACTTTTACTGTTTACCATATATAATAAAATTATGTTCAAAATTAAAGCAACTAATTATGGAGAATATTTTCTAATTAGATTATCTAAATTGGATGCAAAAATCAAGGCAATCAGATAGCATGTTAAGGTAAAGCAATCAGCGTGTTAAAGTAAGGTTGATCAAATATAAAAAATTATCAAGAACAACAACTGTAAACATTTTAAATTCACGGAATTAAACATGAAGATAAACAAATCCATTGTACCGATAAATTCATATCAACAACATGAGTAAAGAAACATAGTGCCTCAATATTGGCAGTATTCAAACTTAAATCGAAATTAAAATTAAAGCAAATGGTCATGCAAATTTGGGGATTTTAACATATGTCAACTAAAGAATACAAACAAACATGAAATTAAGAGAATCAAATCAAAAATCAAAATTGAATGACACTAATTTCAAAATTAATAAACTGTTAAAAGAAATAGAACTAGAAAGATGATAATATTAATTTGGTGTACTAGAGTTAAACAAGGATACAAAACTGGACGGATTCGTTATGAATCCTTCATTATTCGTTGGTGACAAGTGGGGTAGCGGCGTTGGTTTTAGGTCTAGTTTCTCTGGTGAGGCTCCATTAAAAATGGTTTTAGCGGTGGCTGGAGGCTGTTTTCTTACTGGTGCGAGGGAAAGGAGAGGGGTCTTCGGCCGAAGCAGTTAGTGGTTCCAACGATGTTCACTAGTTACGATGAGAGTGGAGGATCTAGGAGGTGCTATCGAGGGTTGATGTTGGTCTCTTTCGTCGGCGATGGCCTTGCCGATGACGGCTTTGACCCATGATGAGAGATGGATAATGAAGGAGGAGAGGCGTCGAAGATGGTGGCCTCTTTGATAAGTGATGATGGGTTAGCCTAGGTTGGTTCACCGCTGTTAATAGCAGCGACAGTGTGGCAGTGACTAATTTTGCACAGTGGTTGGTGAAAGTTGGGTTTAGAAAGAGAAAGAGAGAGGATGAGAGAAGAGAGAGAGTTTTGATAAATGAGGCGACTGTTTTGTTGAAGAATGAGGGATTAAGGTTTCTATTTTATTTTAAAAGGAAGAGGGTGATGGGATCTCAATCGTTTGATCAATTTTGATCAACGGTTGTGATTAAAATTATTTTAAAAAGGTTTAAAAAATAAAATAATATCAATTTGGGTTAAAATTGATACCAATTGAGCAAAAAATGGCTAGAATTTAAATAAACTAGAAAAATCATTTTAAATAGGGTCGCTATTTTAATAATAATGATAAAGGCGTAATAGCAATAACGAGAAAAATGATAAAATATGAATATTAAAATAATCATGTGTGCAAAATTAATGTTACGTAAAATGATAATATATTGTCAATAATAATAATAATAATAGACAATGCATTTGTAAATTGTGAGTGTGCATATTTACGAAAAAAAATAATTCAATAAAATTTTGTAAAATGCCGTATTTGAATTGATAAATTGTAAAAAATGATAATAAAATAATTTGTATACTTTTTATATCATAAATATGACATGTCAATATCTGTTTGATACAAAAATAATGTGTAAAAAAATGCTACATTTGAAATTAATAATTTTTCTAAAATAGCAGCCTAAAAGGAGTATCGGGCGGTCAAAATTGGGTGTCAATAGCATTATCAAGCTCTTCATGAAGTAGGTCAATTTCAATTTGACATGCTTCAATTTCTATTTGCCAGTTTTGTTGTTTCTCTTCGAGTTTTCATTTAAATTGAGCTTCACAACTTTTCTTCTCTTGAGAGAGTTTGTTATATCTATCTATAACTTTTTAAAGCTCGTCAGTAATCATATCTAAGTTAGATTCAAGAGGATTACAGTTATGACAATCGTGTAGTTTACCTCACTAGATTTACCTATTGCCATGAAGCACATATTTGCGGCTTTTACTTCTTCTTCGATTTCACCGTCATCACTCCAGGCTCCAGAATTTTGATTCTTCCTGGATGTTCTTCTTTTTAATTCTGGACAATTCTGTTTGAAGTGGCTAGGATTTTCATAGTAGTATCAGCGTTCATCATTTCTGATGTAATAATTATTTTTGCCTCCTTGGGATCTTTGTTGTCTCTGACTCATGATCTGCCTTACTCCACGTTTGATAAGGGATATTTTTTTGCTATTAGTATCTTTGAAAATATCCTTTTTTTGGTTAGAGCAACGTTGAAGGCTACTGGTTTCTTCACTTCATCCTTGTGAAACCTGTTGATACAATTTTTCTTATATGTGATAAGGTTACCTCGTAGTTTATCATATGTCATGTTGTGAAGATCTCCGTCTTCCAGAATGGCAACCTTGGTTTCCCAAGTCTTTGGGAGACTTCGAACCAGCTTCTAACTTGCAGGCTATGTGGAAATATCATCCCCAGTGATTTCAGTTCGTACACGATTTTGCTGAATCTGGCAAACATTATTTCAATGTCCTCATTTTCTTCCATTTTGAATAGGTCATATTTATTGACTAGGGCAGTGATTTTTGACTTCTTGACTTTGGTGGTTCCTTCATAGGTTACCTCCAGTTTTGTCCCACATTTCTTTTATGGTTTCATATGTTGATATCTTGTTATATTTTTGTCTACTAACTGCACACAAAAGCAAACTTATAGCACGTGCGTTAGTTTGAATTACCTCTTGTTATTTCTTGGTGACCTCAAAGATTTTAAGGCCCTCTATGTCAGAACTACTAGATTCTTTATCTTTATCCTTTGACTTCTCCTTGAGTCCTGAAATTGACTTTAGACCCTTCTTGATGACAACCTAGGCTTGGAAGTCATTTGATTGGACAAAGATCCTGAGCCTATTCTTCCAGTAAGAGCAGTGTTGTCCATTAAAGTATGGTGGTTTTGTGGAGGAGTGACTATGGAGAAGTGACCATCCTGAAGAAGAGGACCAGGAATTTGATAATTGGCCATTTAATCTTTGCTCACTTATGGTTAAGCAATACTTTCTGTGAGACTTGCTCTGATACCAATTGAAGTTTAAGAGGGGTTGAATTAAAATTTTCTTCTGTGAGTCAACTACTGACTCCTCACATTTGACTCACCTGCAGATCATAACATTTCACAAACAGATTAAATTTAGAACAATTAAGTGGGTAAATGTAACTCCCCAAATCTGGTACCCAAAATGCTACACGGTGCTCATGACCCCAAAGGACCACAAGCCAACCCATGACTGATATTTGTACCGAAACACTGTATAATATACTATATAAATATGGAAATAAGGGATGAAAGGCCATAAGGTTAAGAACTGAGACATAATATCTGATAAAATATAACATCTGGGTGGGGTATGAAATACCTAAAATAACTGTCTAATCATGATATTCTGCAAAGCCTCTAACTGTTTGAATAAGGAGTTGATGGGATATATCCCCAACTAACTCCAACTACTGCAATAAACTAAGTACTAAAATGATAAAATAATGCTTATGTCCTCGAAGGATAAGGACTCACTGCTGACTCCGACTGTTGAGTACTGGGATTCTACTGATGCTCTGGAGCTCATGCTTCTGAACCTATGGTATAAAACACCATAGCACAAATGCGTTAGTACATTTGAATGTACTAGTATGCAAGTGAAGTAGGCTTAATGTAATGGGTTCAAATACATGAACAATGCTAACTGACTGTATAACATGAACGTGAGAATACATGCATGAATAAGAGACTGTAATTAAATTCGTGATAACACAATTACTGAGTCTGAGTACTAATAACATGAGATACTGACAATTGTATAACTAAAATAACTGATACTGAGAGACTGTATCTGACAATCTGAGTTCTGATGGAACTAGCTGAGTTCCATACTATTCTAAGTTGACTGTATCTGACAGTCTTAAAATCTGAAGAACTATCTGGGTTCTATTACTGAGACTAAGACTAAAACCATAACTGTGGGAAGTATTCATCTAACCTACATGCCCAAATAAAGCAATATAGCTATGTTGGGGTCTAATCTATAACCTCAATGGGAAGGGTGTCAATACCGCGCTACTGGTAAAGACAAACTGTGGGTGACCCTCATCTAACAGTGTCCCCAAAAGAAAATGGTGGGACCCTCATCTGACAGTGTTTATCCACCTCTCAACCCTCATTTGCCAGTGTTGATGTCTCAACCTATGCTGGCTACATAGTTCTGGAATGCAAGGATTATTTCTAAGGATCACACCCTTAACTGTCAGTGTGTGTCCTCGTCCTTGGGTTCTCTCAGTGCTAAATCCTACTCCCATATGAATAGACACTGAACATGATTAACTGAACTAAACTGGACTAAGTCCATTGAGTTCTGTTGACTGACGGAATACTACTGAGGTTACCTGACGTACTAAGCTTTCTGAGATTACTAGGATTACTGAGTTTTCCTGAGTTATATGACTGACTAAATTGTACTGAACATGGCATGACTGAGGATATCATGAAAACATGATACAGGCTTTAGGCACACAACTAAATTGTTGGGTATTAAATACCCTCAGGTCTCAATAGGATAATATGTAAATCATGACACAAGCCTAAAAGCCCAACTAGCATAATATGTAAATCATGACACAAGCCTAAAAGCCCAACAATGTTTATATACTCACAATTTATTCATTAAGATATTTCAACGAACACTTGGTGTGTACCACTTACATGAATGGGGAAATACATAATTGCATACTATATCGTGGAATTAATCTATTCTCATGGACAATTTATCAAACACTTGAACATAAACTAATCATGGCATGGTTTCTTTTCTTATTAGTTCACATAGGCAATTCATCAAGCACATAATAAACATAGTATATGTAGACAACATTGCACAACAAGTAAATATCATGATTCAATTCTAATTTCACAATTCAAGGGTTTAATCATGGGTTCACATGAATCTACTCATATAATAACTAATTGCACATAAAATTTATCACCAAACATGGTTTATAATTCAATTGGTCATTATCAACATGATCAAAAGCAAGCCCAACATGGGATTCATAAAAATCCATATACTTGAACTTTGAAAAAAGAAATTCTTGAGCGTCATAGGTGAAAAGGACCCATGAATCAACACTTGACATACCTGAGTTAGTGAATTTGGAAGGATTGATGGAGAGTTCTTATGATTTGTCCCTTGAATTTGAGAGTTAGGGTTTCTTGACTTGAGAGAGAGCAACTCAATTTGGGAAAAATAGAGTGAATAATGATATCCTTAGGTCATGTAGGGTTAAATTTTATGTTTAAGGATGAACTAAAATCATGGAAAAAAACCCATTTAACCCTGGATGAGTCTTTTGATTTTTGTGAAAACATCCCAATCTGGACCCCTGGCGTAACGCATCGCTATCGCACCATGTCACTGGAACTTGACAACTGAGAAATTGGACGACGGTGCAATACAGGGACATCGTGGAGCTTCATTGGATTTTGACAATTGGGATTTAGGATCCCTCCATGATGTGGTGAAATCACGGAGTCTTAATGGAAATTGATGAATGTCATTTTGGCTTATGGCGCGATGCACCACTGACTGAGATGATGGTGTTTTACGACTGAAATTTGAAATAGTCATAACTTCTTACCCGGTTATCAGATTTAGACGAATCTTATATCGATGGAAAGCTTATTGAATTTTCCATATGAAAAAAAGTGAAAATCTTGAAAATTCCATATGTATAAAAATTGATTCATCTTTAAAACAAGTCTTTGATATTTTTGGGATAAATTTAAGCTAGATAGAAGTATGGGGTACTACAGTAAATAAAAAAAATATAAAGTAATAACACAAAGATTTATCCTAGTTCGGAACACTAATATGGTGCCTACATCCAGTCCCATTGGTTTTCAAAGTTTCAATAGATCGTTGAATGTTTGGCTCAAGTAAATAATAGAAAACAAGTTCTGAAGACTTATTTTGCTCTTCAGATCTCATGACATAGCTTTAGTTGATGTTACAAAGTTGACTCGATCCTACTCTTTATATAAAAATTGTAAACTAAAGTTAAAAAGCCTTGTGAGACTAAGATTGAGACACTTTAAATTTTCTGCTTGAAGTTACGTGAGAAGTGTCTATCTTCGGTCTTCATCATTTATAGTCTTTGGAAACTACTCTTCATAAGGAAACCTAAGAGAGTTCTTCTCAATCAAGGATTTAAATTGATTCCTTGATTGAGAAATATAGTTGTTTGATATGTCCATATCAGATATGTCCATATATGGCTTTGGATCACGTCTATATAAAATATGTCTGTGATCTATCTTTCTTTTTAGTCTTGATGCCCATGTGATAGTTGTGGCCTTCTTTCTTTTATTTAGATCCTGATTAATCTAATTGATATAATCTGTTATGATTCTGGGATAGTGATTCTCCTTTCGTTTCTAAGATATTTGATTAATTTTTTTGCCATGCTTGTTTGAGTGTTGTGATCTTCCTATGATTGGATGTCCTTCCATTCCTAGAGCTAGCTTTCTTTATCAGTGGTCTTGAATATCCTTCAAGGATCTACTTGTTAGTTTGTCATTATTAAAATACAAACTTTAGAGGCTAACACTGAGTATGAGTGGCTCAGTAAGAGCTATGAGGATAGGTTACAGATAGTAAGGTTGATTCGTATGTTGTCCAGTGTCCAATCCCTTTGATTTCTGTCCTAGGTACGTCTGGACCATGCGAGTCGTATGGTCTGGTAACGATTCATATCATGGGGTCATATGGTGGATAATGTATGGGTGTCTAACTCACTGTCTTGGTGATGACTCAAGGGTATGAGTATTATGTTGTGGTCATGAATCGAGGGTATGAGTCATAGGGATCGACTCATAAGCACCTGCGATAATTTAAAGTCTTAAGTTGGGGGCATTCTGGAGATTTCCTCTTTTAACTCTCTTTGAGTCCTCGACTTAAAACACCTTTTGGGACTTCATTAATATATTATTCCCAATTAAACACTCGCATTATCTCTTATACTCTCTCTTTAAGCAAAAGCTATGGTTTTTTCAAGATAATCAATTAAGGCTTTCAAGGATGGCTTCTCTTCGTCTTCCTTGGTGTCTAAGGAATATTACTTCTCTCTCATTGTTATTTTACAAAGAGCATGTATTTTAACGTATGATTTCTTGATATTGTTATGGTTTTGAAACAATGGTTAGGGGGTTTGAATGTTTGTGGTTGAATAATGGTTCTCATGGTTAAATTATGTATTCTTTCATATTTTTAGTATGATTTTGACATTATGGGATGCATGTTAATGGTAAATGGATTTTGGGGTATTATGGATTCCCCAACTTACTTGGTTAGGATTTTGAATCCTATGTGCCCTCAACCTATTTGTTAAAATGCCAATGAGAAGGATTTTGTCATATTGCTTGACTACTTGATATCTTTGCATTGCATAAATGGTAATGAAACCTGAATTGGTTTGGTTGATTTTAAAAGGTTTGAAAAGGCCTTGGTGGCCATGGTTTTGGTTTAATTGGAAACTTTGGAGTCAACTTAGTTTAATGGTTTTGGTATGGTTTAAAAGGATAGACTTGTAAGCTCTAATTTTTGTATGATGATACCAACGGTTAATGCCTAAACAAAAGAATCCTTGGTAAATGGTTGAAATGTGTCATTGGTTTTAACATGGGCTTAAAGAGGGTTATGTTAGCAAAGTCGTGGAAGGTGGACGTCTTGGGAGGGCAATACTGGAAACTCATGTTTGCCGATGTGAAGTTTGGTCATAGTGACCATGTGCATGATGCATGATGTTACACTTTATATTTTGGCAAATGTATTAGTCATCTTGAGTTTTTATCTAGTTCGTGTGGCTAACACGGACCGAGGCCCTTTCAGTAGGGGAGCTAAACGCATATAGCCCATGGGTGGAAATTTAGGAAGGCAGAGCTACACAACTTAGGTTAAGGTTTAAATGCATGCTAAATTCGATTCCCTATCCTAAAATGATATATATGTATATGTCTGATTGGATATGGTTATTTGATTTGGTTTTGAATAATGGTATTATTTTATCTTTATCCCTGAGTACATGCTACCATTCACTACGCTAACTGTTTCTGGTCATTGTTTCCTCACGCGATGCAAAAACTAACCATACTATCATTCCTTATGCCCAGTGACTTGGATTCAGGGACAACTTAGAGTTAGATTAAAGTGGTGAGCTTTCATACTTCGAAAGACCCCATTTCATGCTATGGGATTCTCTTATTTTTATTATTTTATTAGATTTGGTTTTGGCTATGGTCGGGGATATGTACCGATCAGACGTTCTTTGATTCTAGTTGGAGGCTTTCTCAGACTTCTATGGGCATGGGCAGTGTCGTTATTGGTGTCAGCCTTGGTATTGATATTGGCATTAGGGTTGGCACTGTTTGGGTATTTGGTTGAGGTTGTTGGATTATGATTATAGACTTGATTTAATGTTTTTTAATTATTGTTGATTTATCTTGTTATAGTTGGGTATTGGGGGATGGTCTCTGGTCTTAGTTAGACTTGAGATGCTCGACACGACTAGGCCCTGGTTCGGGTTGTGCCATAACTTCTCTTCTAGTATAGATTAACAGTTTTAATATTTGTTACTTATAAACGAAATGGGGACTAAGAAAATCCTAATTTATGGTATTTGGTGATTGATGTAAATTGGGTATCTTTTCTGAGTGAAATATAAATTTTTATTATTATTGTAGTTTGCTCTCGAACATTGTTGTAAAAATAGTGAAACTTGAATTTTGGATTCTTTTTGGAGATATTTATTGTGACCGAATCTAACAACTATTGGTTTTGTTTGTTTAAGTGAACACTTACTTTAACAACTATTGATTTGTTGGTGTTTGTTGTTCTGTTTTTTGAAGTTTGTTGATTTTTGTGTTTGTTGGTTTTATTGGGTATATTTGGTGTTGTTGTATATGTAAATATTGGTAAATATTTATGTTTCTATTGTTGGAGTTGAATGTTGGTGTTGTTGATTTTATTTATGTTATTATATTTGTAAATATTGGTAAATATTGATGTTGCTGGTGTTAATGTGTTAGTAAATATTGGTGTTGTTGGTGTGTGCTAGTGTTGGTTGTGTTAATTTGTTTCTGTTGTTGTTGGTATTGGTGTTGGTGGTATTGATTTGTTTGTGTTATTTTTGGTGATGGTGTGTTGGTAAATGTTGATGTTATTCATGTCGTTGTATTGGTAAATATGGTGTACTGACAAATAGAGATATTGTTGTTGCTGTTTTTGTTGATATATGTATGTATTTATATGGTAAAAATGTTGTTACTATTGATAAATCTTGCTACTAATTTATTTTTTTAACCACTCATCTCATGCAACAAAGAATTCATCTGTAGAAAAACATAAGAATTATTCCCAACAAATGACCCATCTGTTTCAACAAATGGGTCATCTGTTAGATAAAATTATAACAGTTATTCCAACAGATGACTGTCAAGACTATTTTGATTTATTCCAACAGCAGACCCATTTATTGCAACAGATTACCCATCTGTTGGAAGAAATCAAAACAGTATTGAAAATGTTTTTTTTCTCTTCCAATAGATTACTCATTTGTTGCAGCCAATGGGTAATCTGTTGGATGAAATGAAAAATAATATACCTATTATCCATCTATTGGAAGAAATCAAAATAGTATTGAAACTATTTTAATTTCTTCCAACAATTCACTCATCTGTTGCAACAGATCACTAATCTTTGGAATTATTATTTTACCGTATGGTACTTGTTAGATTTACTGTCATCCTTTTTTTAATGATGTATAAATCATATAATCTTTTTTATTTTTCTCTTATTGTTAGATAAAATATCTCCCATAAGAAAAGAAAGTGAATCAACTCTAAGAAAAGAAAGAAGTAAAATAGCTAGGCTACATTCACCACACGATGAGCTTGCTATATAAGCAATATCTCCATAAGAAGTAGAATTCCCTTCTTAATTTGCTTCAGATATAGAAATAAAGAAAAAGAAAATAAATGATAATGAAGTAGAAAGAAGTGAAGAATCTGAGATTTAAATAAAGATAAACAAGGAGATGAAAAAGTGGAGGAAATAGGGAAAGTGAGGGAGATGAGAAAGATGAAGGGGAAGTGATGAAAATGAAAAGAAAGTAGATGTAGATAAACAATGAGATGAGAAGAAGATGATGAAGTAGAAGAATATGATAAAAATGATGAAGAAAAAGTGATGAAAATGAAAAGAAAGTAGATGTAGATAAACAATGAGATGAGAAAAAGATGATGAAGTAGAAGAAGATGATAAAAATGATGAAGGAGAAGAAAAAGAAGATGAAAGAGATGAAAATGAACATGAGAAATTAGAAAGCTTCACCAGAGATATTGAATTTAGATTAAAAAGTCAACATGATATAAATGCTAATATTGATCCTAATAGCCCTTCCACTAAAATTTCGTTAAAACCTTCAGTATTGATAATTTTTCTGTGAGAATGCAGTGTGATGGTGCCACAGATTTAACTAGTGACTATATGGTAAAGTCAATCATGAAAAAACCTTTTGATACCTTCGAAAAAATACTTAGAGAATAAAAATTGGATGCTTATTTTAGAGACAACTGTTTTGGGCAATATCTTGATTTGCCGACAAATAATAATGCTCGTTTTCAAATGACCATAGTGTCTGTTCTTCTCATATGGATGTTTTTGATTGAAAATGAAGACAACATGGATGAGGTGTGGATAAATTACTATGGCATGCCATTTTATTTTGGTTGGAAGGATTTTCTCATAGTTACTGGACTAAAATGTTATCCTCCTTCTCAACCTATACCTATTATAACACAAATAAAAGCACCCCAATCATAAAAAAACATCAACAAAGAAATGGTCTAAAATGTTCAAAATAAACAAAAGACAAGTGAAGTGATGGTGAATACTTGGTGTCCCTTGTAGGTCCACACTTCAAAAAGACAAATTTGATTGAAGAGTTGAAAGATAAAAAGGCTTTTAAAGAAGCACAAGCAATTATTATGCTTAGTTTGGTTTGTACACAATATTCTTTGGGCTAGAGACGTTAACAACAATATATCACTTAGTTTAATAAAGCTCTCCAAGGATCCAGAGGCATTTAACAACTATTCTGTGGGTCATGAAAGATTCAAAATGACTACCAAATATTTGTTAACTCATTAATGCCAAAGAAAGTCAACTTATATAGTTTTCTATGGGCTTTCATGATAATTCTTTTTTCATGTTTCTTTTTTTTATTGAATAATGTTTTTTATTTGTTGGCATATTTTATAAGCTTGGACATTTAAAGTTATTTCTTATCTCAGACAACAAGTGAACTACTAAGAAGAAGTTTCTTGTTCAAGAATTCTAAGATGGTTGTCAGCCAAAATGATAAAAAAAAAATATTTCTTGATCTTTTCAACCCCCCCCCCCCCCCCAAAAGCAGTAAGTCTAATTTTAATTAAGTTTTTATTTTAATTAATGATTTATTTTAATAATTTAATCACCATCCTAATATATGTACTGATTTATTTTTTATTGTGCATCTGTGTCTTGTTTCGACTAATCGAGAGTTAAAGATGTAATTTTTTATTATTTTATGGTCAGTTCAAGTTTTATCAGACCCTAAGGTAATTTATAGAATAAAAAAAGAATTAGCTGGAGCAACAACCGTAAAAAAAACACTTGCGGAGGGTAAGCTTATTCTTAGTGATGTTGTTCTTGATGGTGTTTCTGTTGGTGTTGTTGATGTTGATACTGGTGATATTGGTGGTGGTGATGGTACTATTATTGGTGATTTAGTGGTGATAGAGTTATTATTAGTAACGGTGGTGGTGCTGGAGTTGTTGGTGGTGGTGACGGTGCTGCTATTGGGGTTGATGGTGTTGATAAGCTGGTTAATGATCCTCATACAGTTTTTAAAACAAGAAACAATCATGGTTATCATCATACTAATTTTGGTGGTAGATATACCCCTTTAAGTGGGCATACTACAAATTTCTCACACGGAAGGGGTAGATAATCATTTGGAGGTGTTGCCCACTCCTAGCTTATGTTCTGCATGCAAATGTCAAGAGTACAAGAAAAAATATGATTGAGTGATTAATTCTCTTACTGCATTGACTGTTATTGTAAGGGGATTGACATCTAAGTGTAGTTTCAATCAATGAAAGAGTATTTCAGATCCATTCACTCCTTTAGAGGTTAAAAGGATAAAGAAAGAAAATTTTAAGGTATTATCAAATATCAACCGAAGAAAATTTGCAACTTCTTTTTCTTGCACTGTTGAGCAATAGAAAGGGCCATAGGAGAGCAACATAAAAGAAAAAGGTAAATATTTATAAGATTGTGAGTGCTCAAAAGAAGGTTAAGTTGAACAAAGTTATGAAATTAAAAAAGACCCCAGAAGTCTACTCAATGCATAAATTTGGTGTAAAAGATTTAAAAAATATGACTAGTATGGATGTTTGGTGGGTAGACAGTGTAAGTTTTCTAACCTTCAATTTATATTAATTTTTAGGGCTTTAAAACTTGTAATATTTCCCATCTGTTGCAATATATTACATATTTATTGCAACAGAAAGGTCATCTGTTGCAATAGATTATCCATTTGCTGCAGTAGATTATTCATCTGTTGTATAACTTGTAGTAGATGGGTAATCTGCTAATAAGTACAGAGATAAGTGCAACAGATATCCCATTTGTTGCAATAGATGAGTTATCTATTATAACATATTATCCATCTACTGTATAACTTATAGTAGCTGACTAATCTATTAATAAGTATAGAGATAAATGCAACAAATATTGTATTTGTTGCAACAGATTACATATATGTTGCAACAGATAGGTCATCTGTTGTAACAGATTACCCATCTACTGTTTATTGTTTTCTTTTATTATACATATTTAAGTAAATTTTTTTTTTCTTTTAGTATGTCGATGAAATTCATTATCTGATTCATAAGAGACATGTCAATACTCTAAGTTCTATAATATAAAAGATAGAATCATAGATCTAAACTTTTACAGTGACTTCCTATGAGATACAATGAACTGACCAAGGAAGTGATAAGTAGAGGTGGAAATCCACTTGATCAATTACTTATTGAATTCAAATGGGATGATGATATTTTCAATTACCGTAGAGGTAAAAAACCCTATCCAGGTGTCTTACCTGGGCAGGTGCTCAAAGGATTTTGACTGTGATAAACATTGACAAAATACACTTTGTGACTCTTGAGATAATTATTAAGGAGGGAGTCATAAATGTGTATGATGAAAATATTTCAGTCTTTGAAAAAGGGGCTTTCTTATGTCTAAAGAAATGTCTATGGGAGTCATAAATGTGTATGATGAAAATATTTTAGTCTTTGAAAAAGGGGCTTTCTTATGTCTAAAGGAATGTCTATGGGAGTTGTTTCCCTAGTTGTTGAAGCAAAGTGACATGTTTGATCACTTGCCAAAAAAAATTCCCAATAAACGATGGAATTTTAATGGGAGAATATCAAATCTTACCAAAAATAAAACTGGTAATACATGCATGTCATATTCACTTGCCTTCATAGAGCATTTGATAACTGGGACCAATTTGACAACTCCAGACACTTTAATGTGTGGCAATTCTGTTAAAATGATGTATGTTGTATGGGCTGATGGTGTAGTATGAAATAGTTTAGAGTCCTAGTCAAACAATTTGTAATTTGTGATGACTTTTATTTCTACATAATTGTGGGTTCTAACAACATAACAGTTTTTATATTTTATGTTTCATTGAATTATTTAATGTAATTTGTGATGGCTTGGATTTATTTTTTGTTATAAATTTTATTTTAATTGATGAGCAATTATTTTATCATGAATTCGATTTTATCATTTGATTGGAAAAGTATTAAATTATTACTAAAAATGGATTACTAACTTCAAATATTACAACAGATGCATTATCTGTTGTAATAAATGACTTTTGTGTTGGAGATAATGAAACAGATATAGATATATGTTGCAACAAATGACTAACCTATTGCAATAGATGACCCACATATTGGAAATTATCAAACAGATATATGCATCTTTTGCAAGAGATGACTAACCTTTTGCTACAGATGACTCGTTTGTTAGAAATTATCAAAGAGATATAGACATTTTTTTATAACAAATTACTAACATGTTTCAATAGATGACACATCTGTTGAAAATTCTCGAATAGATATAGACATCTGTTGCAATAGATGACTAACATGTTGCAACAGATAAATCATTTGTTGAAAATAATAAAATAGATAAAGACATTTGTTGCAACAAATGTCTCATCTGTTGAAAAATATCAAACAAATATAGACATTTGTTGCAAGAGGTTATAATATGTTGCAATAGATTATACACTTATCTGGACATGTAATTACTATGTAATTCATTAAAATTGTAATTAAATTTATCAACTAAAAGTTAATTTTAGTTAAATTAATTTATTGATTACTAATCATGATTTAATATGAATCATTTCACATCAAATTAGTCAATTGATCACTCTATTCAATACGAAAACACTTAGTTGATCATTAATTACTATGTAATTCATTAAATTGTAATTAAACTTATTAATTGGAAGCTAATTTTAGTTAAATCAATTTAGTTATTACTGATCATGATTTAATTTGAATCATTTAACATCAAAGTAGTCAGTTGATCTCTCTATTCAGGACGAATACACTTAGTTGATCATTAATTATTATTTAATTTCATTCAAATTGCAATTGAACTTATTAATTGAAAATTAATTTTATTTAAATAAATTTATTTATTATTAATCATTATTTAATACGAATCATTTTGCATCAAATTAGTCAATTGATCACTTTATTTAAAACGAATACACTTAGTTGATCAAATTAGTCAGTTTATTACAATTGTAATTGAACTTATTTATTAAAATATAAATATATTTAAATCAATTTATTTATTACTAATAATTGTTTAATATGAATATTTCACATCAAATTAGTCAATTGATCATTCTATTTAGGGTGAATGCACTTAATTGAACATGTAATTACTATGAAATTAATTAAACTTACTAATTGGAAGATAAATATAGTTAAATCAATTTATTTATTATTAATCATGATTTAATATGAATCATTTCACATCAAATTAGTCAAACAGATATAGATATATTTTGCAATAAATGACTAACATGTTGCAACAATTGACTCCTCTATTGAAAATAATCAAATAGATATAGACATCTGTTGCAACAGATGACTAACCTATTGGAAGAAATCAAAATAGGTCTTGCTAGTTGTTTGATTCCTTTCAACAGATAATCCATTTGTTGAATAGATGACCAACGTGTTAGAAGAAATTAAAACAGGCCCTTGCTAGTTATTTGATTTGTTCTAATAGATGACCCATCTATTACAATAGATGCTAACCTATTGGAAAAAATTAAATGAGGTCTTCAATAGATTTAATTTCTTCTAATACATGACCTATCTATTGCAAAAAATGGGCCATTTGTTGGAAGAGTTCGAAATAAGTCTTCAAGAGGTATGATCTCTTCCAACAGATGACCCATTTATTGCAAAAGATGATTATCTGTTGTAAGTAATCAAAAGAGGTCTTCAAGAGGTATGAAATTTTCAAATAGATGACTAACTTGTTGCAACAGATGACTCTTCTATTGGAAATTATCAAACATATATAGGCATCTATTTCAACAGATGGGTCATATGTTCGAAGAAATCAAAACGAGCTTTGCTAGTTATTTGATTTCTTCCAATAGATGACTCATCTGCTGCAATAAATAGGTCATCTGCTGAAAATATTTAGGTATTATGTTGTATTTGTTAAATTTCTTATACCCTTTTTCAATGATGCACAAATTAATTATAACTTTTTTGTTTTTCTCTTGTTCAACAGTTGTTGGATCATAAATGAAAATATATATTATATAATAAATATATATTATCAAGTTCATAATTAAACCAACAACAATACTATTCTCTATTACAATAATTATGAGGCATTTTGATCCGAACATGTAATTCTTTTAAAGCCAATCATCTTACATATTGATGCACTTATTATTCCTTGTTAGAAATAATCCCCGACTCCATGCCTCATTTTCATCTGCCTTCTTTCTTATTTGCTTGGATCAACATATGAAGGAGGTATTCTCTCTCCATAATCTATACATGAACAATCCAAAAATCTTGAGAAGGCACCAGATTAATACTGTCATGATCCAAACCCAGGCTTGGCCATGATGGCCAATCTCAAGCCTACCATAGGTCGAAGACAACCCTCATAGCCTTACCTTAATAGAACATAAATATAAAAAATGAAAGCCAAGCAAACCAATTACAAATAAATAATACCAAAAGAGATTGTAAGAGTAAAACTAAGACATCAGCGTTATCCTACTCCTGTCCACGAAAGTTTTTGAACCAAGAATACCAACTAAGTCGGTACATTCCCCAAACTATGGAAAAAATCCAAAAAGTACTAAGACCAATAATAAAAAACAAGGAAATGAGCGGGCCTTTTAGAGAATAGAGGCTCACCACTTCACAGCAGATCAACAAACGTACTAAATCACCTAAAGCTGCACAGGAGCAATAGAAAAGTCCTCTAAACCTACATCATGAAATGATGCAACATCCGGCAATGGTCAATGGAGCGAACACTGGCATGTAACTCAGGGGAAAGGGATAAAGTAACGTCGTTACCAAAAACTAGTTAAAACTATATGCACAATATTTTTATACATTTATAGGATGTCGGGGTAGGTACAAGGGTCATGAACATGAGATTTTAAACCATTAGCCTGAACAATGTAGCTCACTCCATCCTAAAGGCATCCACGAGCTATATGCGTCTGACTCTTTCTGCCGGATGGGCCTTAGTATGAGTTAGCCATACATATCAAGGAAATCAAAGAAGGCTAAAGATACCAAGGTGATAGCCATCCAAAATACAATATTTATCCATACACATGGTCATATAGACCCCCAACGTCGGCAAATGTTATTTCCAGTGTTAGTCCCCATGGGACTACACCTTTAGTGTGAGCTACACAATTCTCTTTAAGCCCAAATTAAAATAATTTTACACATAAACCCAACTATTAATCAAGGAGTCTTTATTAAGGAATTTTCCAACATGGCTAATCATCATACCTATATGTTTGCAAGCTAAATCAATTATGCCAAACCCATGTATGTAACCATTAGACTCCAAAGTTCCATTTAAAATCCAAAAAGATAGCCACCAAGGGCTTTCCAAAACTATATTTATCTATGTATGCTTTAATTCAATGCAATAGGTTCAAAAGACAAGTTAATTATGCAAATTCCATATTCAAAAATAAATTTACAATGTGGGTTGAGGTTAATGCCATTACCAAGCCAAAAATCCATCAATTTGGGGAAAACCATGTCACTCATTCTAATTAATATCATAATGCCCCAATTCACTCCCAAAAGCCATCAATTAAAGCATGAATTATCCCTTTAAAACATGGGAAAATCAATTCAAGTAATAATAATAAAAACCCATCAACCTAATTTCAAAAACATCAATTAAAACACATGAATATTAATTAAATAAGTACCACAGTATAATATTCAAGTTAAGGAGTGAGAAATATGCCTGAAATACAAAAGAATTTGAAGAGATATTGAAATTTTGAGCTTGAATGATGAATTGTCCATAAAATCCTTGAGCTTTCTTGGGTTGAGAGTTAAAGATGAAAAGAAGGGTGTTTGATCTTTGAAAATTGAAGAAAAAGGGCCACTTTGATGTTATAAATTCATAAAGGAACCAAAAACCCCTCAATAACACCCCGTATTTTTGTGCTAGAAATCGAACTATCGTTCCTATGTCTATAAATCTTAATCTCATGATTTGAATGTTAATACATATGTCATGATCACTACCCTAGTTTTTCAAGTGCTCTCAAAGTGAAAGATGTTCACAGAATTTACTTAGAACAAAGTTGAGCTAAGAACCTTAGATTCGTCTAGAGTTTGGTGTTAGATTCTACAAGGGTCAACTTTGAAAGTGTATAACTTTTAATGTATGTAGAATTTTTCAGCTAAATACCCACCAAATTGTAGGTAATTGAATCAACTTTTCAACGATATCAATTTTGCTTTAATCCGATACTCGAGTGAAAAGTTATAGCATTATTCATGTGAAATAGTAGATCACCTCTATTACACCGGTTGACGGTGCCTATAGAGGTGGAACCAATACCGCTCAACGGTAAGCCTCAAAATTGGGATTTCTACTAAAACTTTTAATTCTGAGGGACAGTCTTGTCTTTTCCCATCTCAACCCAAGTCGTAAAAACATGATTTTAAGCATCTATTAGGGCATTGTTTACCCTAATTCTCCTATTTTACTCTCAAGAACAAACCCTAATCAATCCTCTTCAATATCATCCATTTTGTCATCTCGTCTTCAAGAAAAAACTAGAATTTAGGGTTCCTAATCCAATAAGTTCAAGAAAAGCATTCAAGAACATTCCCAGGGCTTCAAAGTCAAGCTTCTACATCAAATCAAGCATAATAAGGTATGTTGGGTTATGAACAAAGATACTCCTTTCATCCTTGTGACTAAAACTAATTTTTAAATATTAATTTACATGAATTGCAATTAGGGTTCATACCCAAAGTATCTTGTTTTGAGTTTTAGATTTATAAAGTGATTGAAGCATGAAAGTCCATATTTGTCTTGATTTAAAGAATTCTCTTTTATGATTCGAACACCATGAGTATGATTTGAGACATTGATTACAGATTTCCAATTGATCTTAAGCATGATAATGTAGAAGTATTTTATGAAGTATATTGAGCATGATGTTTTGAATTTTACATAAGTTTAAAGCATGAGTTTTGCGCCCTAAGTTTTAGTATTGATGTTTCAAGAAGATTACGTCTTTAAGCACCAAATGATTAGTGTATATTTAAATTTTAAGCAAGATTTTGATCTTTTGATCCTCATCTAAGATATGGAATCCACACAGTTAGTTTTAATTACAGTTTAAAATAGACAGACACATAACTGGTTTGCATTACAAACCATTATGCTAGTTTTAAGGTGGATTTCCTACAAAATGAGCATATAGATTAAAGGAAGTAGTATTTAGCACCGAGTTGGGTATAATTCCAAGGTCTTATGCCACAAAACTATGCACTATCGTAGTTTTTGATACCTCTAGTAGGTTCAGTATAGTGATTACTCTAGCTAGGTTCTATTTTGATGGAAAGGGTAGAATAACTCTACCAATGTGGTTAAGAGACGTTGAACTCCATGATAGCTCACATGGTTTATGTCAGTTAGAAGAACCACCCTAACAGAAAAGACTAACAAAATAGTTTTTAAAAACCAAGTGTAAAGGCTCACAAATTTACTCAGATATTGTCCTAATAAGACATCAGTTAGCAGATTTCAGCTTTTGGTTTTTAGATGATATAGATGAGCTCTTTTCACTTAGCCTGCATGATTTGAAACAAAATAACAGTGCAACTTTTTAGAACTAAGTATGTTGGATCACAATAATTACTTTTATGCTTTACTACTCATGATTTATGATTAGATAGTTTTGATTATTCAAGCCAAGGTGAGTCATTTACACTTAGCATGAAGTTTTTGAATATGTGTTTGAATATTGCATTATTGATTTAATTATGCATTCACCCCCATATGCTCAGTACATTCCAAAATTACTAATCCACATATACATCTATGTGCTACATTTCTAATAATGTAGGTACCAGTTCGAGTTGTAGTCCATATATCACGATCAGACAGTTGCAGATTCCAGCAAGCAGATGATTAGTCCTCCTACTTCAGGGACTTTAATTAGATGTTATTTATGTACTGTATTTTCTTACTTATATGTATTGATTAGTAGTAGTTGGATTCGCATCCCAGCTACCTATAGTCAGTATAGTAGAGGCTTCATAGACTATCAGTAGAACTAATGTATTTGATTCCAATTTTATTTTGTATAAGCAGAGTTGTAATCATTTTTTTATATAGCTTTGTATTGATCAGATTTAGAAAATATTTATCTTTCACTTATTTTGTTTAGATTTATGTATTTTAGTTAGTTCCTCATGATTTATGCTAGTACAAGGGTTAGCTTGGGATCACGTATGTCCTAAGCACCGTGTGACAACTAGGGGTAGTCTCGTGTCATTACAAACTGTGTAACAGAGCACAGATTTCAAGTTTCCTAAGGTGTCTATGAATCCGTGTCTAGTAGAGTCTTACGAAATAATACAAAGAAGTTTATACTTTTCTTTGAGAGGCTACAGGACATTTAAGAAGTATTTCTCTTCTTCTTTCTTTAGGTCATACTGTAAAGTGTTTCTCTTAGGAACTTCTTTTGATTCATGTGTTACTCCATAATTATCCATCCATCTTATATTCTTGAGAAAACATGATTAGCAAGTTCCAATTTCTCTTAAGATGATGGTCCCAAACTTACTATCAGTACTTCAGAAGTCACACAAGGGGCTTGAGAGGAGCCCACTAGTGTGTTTTAAGTTTCTCAAGATGATATTTATGTTCTCATCCTTATGATTTGTCCAGTTAAGATAGAGTAAGATATGTATTCAGATTTCTCATTAATCCTTCTATATAGATAGCGCTCATGAAAGAAGATAGTGTGAACCTAGAGTGTTATGATTCATAAGTAGTAGAACCTTTCTATAGCTGGAAGTATGGGTATAGAAGTGTAGTGACAAGAAAAGTGAGAATGATGATTGATAGAAAATATAGAGATAAACTTATACATACTATCGAGTTTGTATTGAGGTGATATGTTTTTATGTGTTAGCTAGTAGAAGCTAGAGAAGGAGTTATTAGTTAAGGTGAATTGTTGTTTGCTTAAAGTATGAAAGGATTTATTGATGTTATTTATGGTGTTACAAAGGTATATAATATTAATGGAGTATTTGGTGGTTCAGTATTGTTAATTTAGGCTTTCCCTGAGGTTGCAAAAAGGAGTTTAGTTGAAACTTCTAGAGCTATGAAAGTAATTTAGGTGTATAGATGGGTAAATAGTCATAATGTGTAGAAGGAGGATGTACTAACATATTTTAATAAGATATATTACATGATTATGAACGATTATTGTTGTTATGAAGTTCTAGTAGACTAGTGTTTCTTGATGCTTTATTTTATAGCTTCCAAGTGAGAATAGTATGTGAGATTGGGTTGTTAATCTAGCCTAGCATTAGACACTAATTTTGAATAGTAGATGATCATCAGGGTAGAAATAATAATTTCTTGGTTAGTGTGGCTAGTTGTATGGAAGTGATCTAGTATGCTTGAACAGTGTATGGAAGAGTTTAAGTTCATTTATTCATAATTTAGTATGATGTTGTCAGTATAATGTAGAGGGGTTCCCAAGATGATATGTGGCTGAATTATTTTTGAGGGCTATTATATGTTATGTGTTGTTAATAGTACCCTTGAGTGGTTAAGTGGAAGAAGGCTAGATATATAATGCAGCGCATTCCTAATAGCTAAGTTGAGGAGTTAGGGATAGTTGGTGGTAAATCTTTTAAGTAAGAATTTGATTCTTATAGTTTAGGGAAAGTATAAGTTTAAAGGTATGATATTAGTAGACTATGAAGGAAAAGAAGTGGTTTATGTGTTTTAGTAAGGTGGATATATTTGTTGAGTTAATAGAGTGTAAGTCTATGATGATGACTATTGAAGCTAAAGGGAGTTAAGGGTGCTATGTACTATGAAGCTGTCCAATAATAAAGTCAGTAAGTTCAAAATATATTTTATCCTTGTGAGTTTAGCATTTATGTGTAGACCGTTAGAGCAAAGAAATTATGGCTCAGTCTCGAGGATACGGAATAGACCCATAAGCTTAGAATGTTAGTTTTGATCTAAGGGGGAGATGGTAGAGTGAAGAACCAAATCAAGTTTTGAGAATTAGATTGTGATGCATGTCAATAAGAGTTGTGATGAGATAGTAACCCCTTCTTACTATAGAGTATTCCTTGAATTTTAGTCATTATCACACCAAATTCATATCTTGCGTGAGAGATCTATGCCAAAGGCCATTGGTTATACACTTTATGCGTATTCAAGTTCATTCTCAACTTCCAGTAAGTAAGTAATAGCTTCACTCCATGATTCGAGTTATCCCTCATAAATTTATGAACTCCAGTCTTATATTGATAGCTTATGATAAATATGAACTCATGTTTTAGAGTATGATCAGTTCTAAAAAACTTATGATACCAGAGAAATTTAGATTTATATTATGTACGTCCCTAGTTAAGATCTCCTTAATGAATCTATACCTTTGACATTTTATTCCTCAGGCCTCAGTTAAGTCTCTAACTTATGTATGGTATTCCTTCGTGTTTCAGATCCTTATGCAATAGCCCTACAGTGACCTCTTCCTATGTTAAGATAGCGGTGATGCTAATGGATAAGCAATGGTTTAGATAAGAGAGAGTTGATGACCCTCATTAAGAAAGATTATTTATATTTTTCTATCTAAGGCTAGAGGATGAAGGGATATTAAAGTAAATCTTTGGGATATATCATAGTTAGTTAAGAATTCTGGTTTGTTTTCTTAAGCATAGTCAAGAAAATAGTTATTAATAAAGGTATAGAGAATATGAGAAAGATGCCTTTATGGGTGTTTTCCTTGTTCACGTGTGGTTATAACGATAGGATTAAATGTCATGTTGGGATGTAAGTTGGAGAATGCAATATGCACTAGTGAATCCATAATAAGAGTTCAAAGTTAGTCACTGAAGTGGTAAGGCATGTTATCCTTGGGGTGTGAGCTTTGGGAGAGACATAAAAGATTGAATAATGTGGTTTAGACTAGCATTATAGTGTAGCGAGTGTATCTTGTGATTTCAAGTTAGGCTTGATCATGATGAGAGAATTTAGTTCAATTAATACTTTAGTAAATGGAGTTATCAATGCCCATGTGAAAATTTTAAGTTGGATCAAATGAGTATGGTAATTAAAGGGAATAGTATAGGTGAGGGAGTATTTGAGAAGTGATGCTAAGATTGAAAGTAAGAAGTTTCATTGCCTAAGTCCTAGTAATTTTATCCTAGCTTATGATTTATTTTGTCTTGTTCAAATCATGCCATATTATTAGAATTTCTTAGAAGAGTATTGGAAAAATACTCCATTTAAGTATGTGCAGTCAGTATGGTCTAGTTCAAAGAGCATGTGATCCAGTTTAGCAATCAAACAGATAAGCTCCTATAGATATCTAACTTTCCATCTAGTCTTACTACCCAAAGTTTCTCGAGTAAGGCCATTCCATGAGGTAAAATGTACACATTCATGGAAATTGTGAATTCAACTCAGTTCATGCACCATGCATCAGTTTTAGATTCAGATATTTAGTCATGCTTCAGTTTACAAATGTTCTGTGAATGATCTTAGTTTTCCAAGAATTACAGCTCAGCTCAGATAGCGTAATACTCATTGTATGATCTTAGTCTCATTGTCTCATGATTCCTGCTTGCATAAGTTATAACTTCATAGTTCTATATGTATGATTTTATCATGAATAATTCAAGTGGATTCTAAATTCTCAACGTGAATCAGCTCCTTATAGTAAGTAAATGCAAGTCAGCTCAAAAATCGGTTTCATGATAGAAGTTTTTATTGTTTTAGCTCAGTTATATCCTTTTTTGGAAAACATATCATGTCTACGTTATTCCATGCCTCTAAGGCTTTAACAAGTTCCTATCCATCATTCGAGGACAAATGATTTCAAGGGGGAGATAAAGTAACACACCGTATTTTCATGCTAGAATTTGAACCGTTGTTCCTATGTGTATAAATGTTAATCTCATGATTTGTATGTTAAAACATGTGTGATGATCACTACCCTAGTTTATGAAGTTCTCTCAAAGTGAAAGATGTTCATTGAATTTACTTAGAACAAAGTTGAGCTAAGAACCTTAGATTCATCCAGAGTTTGGTGTTAGATTCTACAAGGGTCAACTTTGAAATTGTATAACTTTTAATGTATGTATACTTTTCTAGCTAAAGACCCACTAAATTGTAGGTAATTGAATCAGCTTTCCAACTATACCAATTTCGCCTTAATCCAATGCCCAAGTGAAAAGTTATAGCAATTTTCGTGTGAAACAGTAGGTCACCGCGATTACACCGCTCGGCGGTGCCTATAATGGTGGAGCCAATACCGCTCAGCATTAAGCCTCAAAATTAGGATTTTTGCTAAAACTTTTAAATTCCAAGGGGCAGCCTTGTTTTTTCCCATATCAACCCTGGTCGTAAAAATACGATTTTAAGCATCCATTAGGGAATTATTTGCCCTCATTCTCCTATTTTACTCTCAAGAACAAACCCTAATCAATCCTCTTCAATATCATCCATTTTGTCACCTCGTCTTTAAGAAAAAAAACTAGAATTTAGGGTTCCTAATCCAATAAGTTCAAGAAAAGCATTCAAGAACATTCCCAGGGCTTCAAAGTCAAGCTTTTACATCAAATCAAGCATAATAAGGTATGTTGGGTTATGAACAAAGATACTCCTTTCATCCTTGTGACTAAAACTAATTTTTAAATATTAATTGACATGAATTGCAATTAGGGTTCATACCCAAAGTATCTTGTTTTGAGTTTTAGATTTATAAAGTGATTGAAGCATGAAAGTCCATATTTGTCTTGATTTAAAGAACTCTCTTTTATGATTTGAACACCATGAGTATGATTTGAGACATTGATTATAGATTTTCAATTGAGTTTAAGCATGATATTGTTGAAGTATTTCAAGAATTATATTGAGCATGATGTTTTGCTATGAATTTTACATAAGTTTAAAGCATTAGTTTTACGCCCTAAGTTTTAGTATTGATATTTCAAGAAGATTATGCTTTTAAGCACCCTATGATTAGTGTATATATAGATTTTAAGAAAGATTTTGATCTTTTGATCCTCAACTAAGATATGGAATCCACACAGTTAGTTTTGATTACAGTTTAAGACAGACAGACGCATAACTGGTTTTCTTTACAAACTATTATGCTAGTTTTAAGGTGGATTTCCTACAGAATGAGCATACAGATTAAAGGGAGTAGTATTTAGAACCTAGTTGGGTATGATTCCAAGGTCTCATGTCCTAGAACTACATGCCACCGTAGGTTTTAATACCCCTAGTGGGTTCAGTATAGTGATCACTCTAGCTAGGTTCTATTCTGATGGCAAGGGTAGAACTACTCTACCAACGTGGGTAAAAGACGTTGGACTCCATGATAGCTTACATGATTTAAGTCGGTTAGAAAAAACTTCCTAACAAAAAAGAATAACAAAATAGTTTTTAAAAACTAAGCGTAAAGGCTCACAAATTTACTCAGATATTGTCCTACATAAGACATCAGTTATCAAATTTTAGCTTTTAGTTTTCAAATGATAAAAGTGAGCTCGTTTCACTTAGCCTGCATGATTGGAAATAGAATAAGAGTCCAATTTTTTAGAAATAAGTGTGGTGGCTCACAAGAACTACTTTTATGCTTTACTACTCATGATTTATGATTAGACAATTTTGACTATTCAAGCCAAGGTGAGTCACTTATACTTAGTATGCAGTTTTTGAAAGTGTGTTTGAATATTCCATTATTATTTTACTTATGCATTTTACCCCTATATGCTTAGTACATTCCAAAATTACTAATCCACATGTATGTCTATGTGCTGCATATTTTAATAATATAGGTACCACTTCAGTTGTAGTCCATATATCACAATCATACAGTTGCAGATTCCGGCCAGCAGATGATGAGTCCTCCTACTTCGGGGACTTCAGTTAGATGTTATTTATGTACTTTATTTTCTTACTTATATGTATTGATTAGTGGTAGTTGGATTCGTATCCCAGCTACCTATAGTCAGTATAATAGAGGCTTCATAGACTGTTAATAGAACTAATGTATTTGATTCCAGTAATCATTTTTTATATAGCTCTCTATTGATCAGATTTAGAAAAGATTGATCTTCCGCTTATTTCGTCCAGATTAATGTATTTTATTCAGTTGCTCATGATTTATACCAGTACAAAGGTTATCTTGGGATCAGGTATGGTCCTAAGCACCATGTGATGACTAGGGGGTAGTCTTGGGTCATTACACCCTCACCCCAGTGAAAAAATACAAAAAAAAACAAAAAATACATAGCGGTGTGGCATTCCACTATTGTGGAGCTTAGCCTCCTTGCCATGCCCTTATCGCAGAAGCTAAGTGGTGTAGAACGCTACTATCACAGAGTCTTACTACCTCGGGGGTCCCGAAATAGCCCCAAACCCCTTTCAAAAATTCTGAAACTCTACCAAAACACCCTTTTAACACCCCTAATCACAATTCAAGTCAAAAATTGACATTACGCAAATGAGAGGGCCACAAATAAATTTGATGAAATTTTTTTGGGTCTTATATTATCCTCCCTTGGGATCATTCATCCCTGAATGAGGAGTTAAGATATTATTAGCACGACAATAGCAAGAATATAGTCGAAGTCACAGACAAATATGGAATACGCCAAGATAAAAAAATTAAAATCATACCTTAAGCATTTTTATCTAACACGGAGAATAAGAACGGGTACTTTTCTTTCATATCTATCTCAGCTTCCCATGTAGCTTCTTCCACCTTCTGATTTGTCCAAAGGATCTTCATCGAAGCTATATCTTTTTTCCTCTATCTAAGAACTTTCCTATCCAATATCTAAACTAGGACTACTCATAAGATAAAGAATCTTTCACACCCAACATCCTTAATAGGAACTATCAAATAAGGATCACCCATACATTTTTTTAGTATAGATATGTGGAAAAGAGGATTAATAGAAGCTAAATTCATTCGTAGATCCAATTCGTAAGCGACATTCCCAATTTTTGTTAAAATTTAGACCAATGTAATGATGTGACATCCTAGTTGTTGGACACCACAAAATTTTGAATTTTAAACTACTGTCCTGACTATGACACACCCTATGAGTCATAATATATCATTATAATTCATAGGGATTCTATCGTACGATGTCTAGTAAAGGTAGCCTAAGCTACTGTCCTGATTATGAGTGACTCCTAACTAGTCATAAAGACTCTAAACGAGTCATATAGTCCCATCTGTAGCCAAAACAATGTGTACCCTAAGTGTTTCTATCTTGACTAAGACTTGGACCCTATGAGTCGTAGGGTCACTTGACGAGTCATATGGTATGAATTCTAGAGTCACCAGAGAAGGGTCCTTCAGATATTGTCTCGACTACTACTCGTGGTGACAAGCCGTAATGTGTCCTTATAAGTCGTATAGTGACTCATAGTCAATAGTGATAATTTTTTAGCCTTTAATTAAGGTCACTTTGGACATTTTCCCTTTTCCCCAAATCATGACCCATGACTTAAAACCCCTTTAGGGTGTCATTATCACTCTAAAATAAATTGAATTAACTTTTCAATCACTCTCAATTCTCCATAGTCAGTATACTTAGGGTTTCAAAAAAGTTTATCTATTAGAGCTCCTAAGGGTAAATTCTCTCCATAACTTTTGATATTTTAGGCATATTACTCTTTCCCAACTATTACTTTATGAAAGCATGTGGTTTAAATAGTTCTCTATATGATTTTGATGTTGGTTTTGGAACATGAGTTGGGGGTTTTGAATGATTATTGTTTATGTGATGTTTCATGTTTACATATGTGGTGTTTATGTTTTAAATGGTGGTTTTGAAATCAATTTGATGCATGGCTATGGTGAATAAACTAGGGGAATGTGATTTTCCTAAATTTTATGAATATTGACAATTGAATTGGTAATAACCCTAACCCAATTTTATGGAAGTGGTTTTGAGTACGAGGATAATTGCATGGAACTACTTTGGAATAATTGCATGATGTAAAGAGGTTATTGAAACATGACAGTTTGTATTAATGAACAAAGGGAGTTGTACTCCCGAGTTAATGGAATTCAAATGGCATGTTGATGTTACCTTACAAGTGTTGTTGGTATGACAATACCAATAATGTATGCCTAAATATGTATTATGGTTCAATGAATTGGAATATGTGATAAATATTTTAATAGGGTTTAAAATAGGTTTGTGTAGTTGGTCGTGTAAATGGAGGTCCCGAGGGACCAAAACTAGAAACCGTATTTACTAGTGCAGGGGTATAAATGGCCTGGAGTTTGATTCCTCTTTCTTATGATCGGGTGGTTCATGTACACCTTATTCTATGATTGGGAGGTTGGAGTCCCCCATAATACATTATATGATCAGGTCCTTAAGTCACCTTAGTATATGGTTGGGAGGTTCGAGTTCTTCATGCATTTATATAAGATTGTTTTCCAGTTTGTGTGGCTACATGCATTAGGGGCCGACCAGGAGGTGAGAGATGGGGCCTATATAGCCTACCCATGGGTACTGATATATGATGGTTAAGCTACATAATCTATGCTAAAGTTGTAAAGTGCATTCTAAGCCTTGTTCCCTACCCTAATATTTTATATAAGTATATATGTATCTACACATGTATGTGAACATGTACATTGAGTTGAACTAGATCTTTGAATCTTCATTACTTTATACTTATCCCTAAGTATTATGCTAGTGCCCAACCCACTAATATCTCCAGATGTTGTATCCCCATGTGATACAGGGTCTGAAGGTAATCCTACTTTTCCTGTGCAGTTCTAGGTGGATCAGCTCAGTTCGTCTATTATTTGTGGTGAAGTGGTGAGCTTTTTTTGGAGAACTTGATTATTCCATCAGTTTCCTTTCATAAACTAGAATTAAAGAGTTCACATTAATATTATCATTGTTAGGGTCCGGGGCATATCCCGACTTAGATTGTTTTCAGATTTATAGAGGCCTTATGACTGTTACTGTGGTTTGGGTATTGATGTTGACATTTTTAGATGTCTTTGAGTTTGTTTCTCTTTTTATCTTGTTATATTTTTAGATTTCAGTCACTGCTAGGAGCGTTATATCCTATTTGGCTAGGGAAAAAAAGGTTGTCTCTGGTCTTCGGTGGACTTGAGATACCCGTCATGACCAAGCCCTGGTTTGGGTCATGACAAGATGGTATCAGAGCCTAGGTTTGGTTTCATTGGGTGTCTATAAAGTCATGTAAATTAGAGTCTCTTTTGTGGGTGTGTAGCGTACCATACTTATAAGGAAGAGGCTATGAGACATTTAGGAATGTTTTTCTTTATTGTTATTTTACTTTCGGGCTGTGGAGTCTAGGGTATTGAAATCTTCTCTAATTTCATGGTTCATATTTTTGGATCATGCCTCCCCGAAGATCTGATGACCATGAAAACTTCTTTTCCCACCTGAGAACAATACAGACGAAACTCATTCTACTTATAAGGTGTAGACCTAGTCTAGGATCCCTACTTCTAATTGCAACTGTAGAATTCCACCAGTTTTCTCTAGTCCTTCTTGGTTTCCTTAGGCTGATAATACTCCTGTACTGACGCCTCAGAGTGAGGTATCTAATACTGGCTCTATTCATCTATTAACCCAAATAGTAGCCTCTTTGTCCTATCGGTCTGGTCTTATTAATTAAGGAAAGAGTCAAGCAAATATGGGAGAAATTCATAATGAGAAGTTCAGATATCCAGAGCAGGGTAGAGTCTAGAAAAATAATGGTAGGCATGGAAAATAGAGGTCTAAGAAGAGGTTTGGGAGAGTTCTCGTGCAGCTGTTATTGCTCTATATCCTAGGACTTCTAGTGATCGTTGCTTTCAAACTAACAGTGTGGGTTTGAGGCATAAGTATCCCAGCTTCGGGCCAGTAGAGCTCAATCAACCCCACCCTATCGTCCTTGTAAATTATGTGGACAACTTCACCATTGTTATTGCAATAAGGAGAGGAACTTGTGCTTCAACTGTGGTCAGCCTGGTCATATGCGGCTACATTGTCCTTTCACTAGTGTTGCTACTCAAGATAATAAGATCCTTATTGGTAGTTTTTCAATTTTCTCACCAAAGGGTGATACTTCTAGTATCGTCACTAGCTGAAATAACCATTATGCTTTGCCACCTATTAGGAATCTGATGCATCTCCTAATTCTATTACTAGTATTTTACCTATCTTCTCTCATGGTGTATATTTTCTACTTGATTTGGGTTCTACCCTTTTTTATGTGGCCCCTTATGTGGCTATTAATTTTGGTTTTGGTCCTGAGTATATTTTGGGTCCTTTTCTGTGTCTACCCCAATGGGTGACTCTAATATAGCTAGAAGAGTCTGTAGAGGTTGTGTGGTATCTATCCATTATAGGGATACGTTAGTGGATCTGATAGATTTTGACATGTTATACTTTGATATGATTTTAGGGATGGATTAGTAGCACTCGTGCTATGTGTCTCTTGACTGTAGGACCCGAAGGGTCAATTTCCAATTCTCGAATAAACTAATGATTGAGGGGGAAGGTAGTTTCTTAGTGCCTAAAGAAAGGGTCATTCCTTATCTTAAAGCCTGAAAGTTAATTTCCAAGGGGTTTCTTTATCATTTGGTCCGAGTTAAAGATTCTAATTCAGAGGTCCTTCATTACAATCAGTCCCTGTGGTTTGTGAGTTTCCCGAAGTGTTTCTCAATGATCTTCCTGGTATTCCTCCCGATAAGGAAATTGATTTTGGGATTGATCTTCTTTTGGATACCCTCCCTATCTCCATTCCTCTTTATATAAAGGCTTTAACTGGGTTGAAACAACTTAAAGAGTAGTTGAATGATCTTCTTGATAAGGGTCTTGTCCACGCTAGCATTTCTTTGTGGGTTGCTCCCTTCCTCTTAGTTCTTAAAAAATAGTTCCTTCCAGTTAGGTATAGATTATCAACAGTTGAATAAGGAATTTAGGGTAACATCTTTGTAGGGAATACTAGTATACTATGAGAGGTACTTTGTTAGTTGTGCATGATTGTTGCTAGACATTTTGAACTTTAGATATTGATTATGGTGAAAAGGATATTGGATCAAGGATACCGATATGAAATTTGTGGGAGTAATTGGTAGGCTTGATGGGATATATGAATGAGATTAGGTTGGTGATGCATGATATAGTGGAGTGGGTACTTGTGATACATACCAGAGGTATAGAGTTGAAGCGATCAATTGGGGTTAAGTCATTAGGTGGGTAAGAGTATAAATTTTATAAGATTATGTCGAGCCCCAGTTAGCATCTTGTTAGATGAGATTTTAAGTATGCAAATGTCAGGTGTACTTAGTTCATGTTATTAAATATCTTAGTGTGGATGTGTATGCCCATTAGGGTATGACTCATAATGTGATAGCTATAAGGGCTAGCAAAAGTTAAGAAGAGTATCTCTGGAGGGTAATGTTTTCATAATACAATTATCAAGGGGAGATGGTGAACTAAGGATGAAAACTTAAAATTTACTCATAGTCGAGAATTTCAAGGAAGAGTCGTAGTAAATCTACTCCTACTTTAGCGATTCCCTCCTATTTTGGTTAGGAGGGCATTCTACCAATGTCTTGTGTATTCTAAGTATGCCTATCCCTAAAGTCCGAGTTCTCTAAGAAGCTTACGCCCATAAACCCATGTCTTACTTTATGCTTAGTTCAAAGGAACTATATGTTCTATTTGTTATTGATTAATTTTACGTCATGTCCCAGTCCAAAGTGACCCTATATATACAAAATCGTGGCCATTCTCAGTCCTTAGAAAGCGGAAAAACTTGTCCTACTTCTTGAATATACAAATCTCAACTTTATGCTATATGACCCATGATGTATGCACTCATGTTTCATGATGTGCCCAGTCTAAAAAACTCAGTCTAGGTTATGATGATACTAAAACAACCCTTTACTTATGATCTATGTGGATTCTACGAAGTGTTTCATGCTTAGTGTCCCGTGTCTCATTTTACAGGTTTCAGTTTGAGTAGAATGAATGATGGGAGTTATAATTAATAAGTAACCCTTCCATCCTTGGGCTTGTACTCTAGTTCTGAAGTGGCCCCCCTTTTGGTAGTATATTAGTGGCTATGGAAGTGTAGAAGTGCTATAGATAGGGGCGTGGACGTTCTTTTATGTGAAAAATTTGGGGGTGGTTACTCAGGATAAGGCCATAGATGAATATGAAAGAATAAGATGAACTTTCGTTATGGGAAATAGTTAAGAAGGGAGATATGGTGAAACACTTGCAAGAGTAAGAAAATTTGGGGCAGTATTATTGGAGAAGAATAAAGTATAGGGTCCCATAGCTTGCGCTAGCACCTTTAACTCTGGATTAGATTTTAACATGGAAGGAATATGCAGTTATATGTATGGGTTACTATATGCTTTATTTGGGGCAGAGGAAACTTCTTGGGTAATTAGAGAGGACGTGAGGTACAAATACCCATTCTTATCGTTTCAGATACTCATGTTTAAGGTATGTGCTAATCTTAGCATCTTTGTTTTTTGTTTTTGGTAAAGGTAAGTATGGGTGTGTTTCTGCATTAAATCATGCTAATGGATGACTTGACCCATCATTCGAGGACAAATGATCCTAAGTGGGGGGGATTGTGACACTCCAGGTGTCGGTAACCTCAAAATTTCAAGTTTTAAATTCACTGTCCTGACTACGACTCACCCTACGAGTCGTAACGTGTAATTGTAGGTCATAGGACTCCAATTATAGGGTGTCTGATAAAAGTAGCCTAAGTTAATTTACTAATTATTAGTGTCTCCTAATGAGTCGTAAAGACTCTAAACGAGTCACATATGTCCATTCGTAGACAAACCAATGTATGCCCTAAATGTTTCTATCTTTACTATGACTTGGACTCTATGAGTCGTAGGGTCACCTGAAGAGTCGTATGGTGTGAATCATAGAATCACCAAAGAAGGGTCCTTCAGCTATTGTTTCGACTACGACTCTTAGTGACGAGCCGTAAAGTGTCCTTACAAGTCGTATAGTGACTCGTAGTCACTGATGGCAATTTTTTATCTTTTAATTAAGGACACTTTGGCCATTTCCCCTTTTCCCCAAATCATTACCCACGACTTAAAACCCCTTTAGGGTGTCATTACCACTCCAAAATAAATTGATATAACTTCTCAATCACTCTTAATTCTCTAAGGTTAAGATACTTAGGGTTTCTAAGAAGTTGATCAATTAGAGCTCCCAAGGGCAAATTTTCTCCATAACACTTGATATTTCAGGTATGTTACTCTTCCCCAACTATTACTTTGTGAAAGCATGTGTTTTAAATAGTTCTCCATGTGGTTTTGATGTTGGTTTTGAAACATAGGTTGAGGGTTTTGAATGATTGTTGTTTATGTGATGTTTTATGTTTACATATGCATTATTAATGTTTTAAATGGTGCTTTTGAAATCAATTTGATACATGGGTATGGTGAATAAACTATGGGATTGTGATTTCCCCAAATTTTGTGAATATTGATATTTAAATTGGTAATAACCCCAACCCAATTTTGCGGAAGTGATTTTGAGTATGTTTAAAATTGCATGGAACTACTTTCGGAACAATTGCATGATGTAAAGACGTTATTAAAACATGATGATTTGTATTAATGAACAAAAAGGAGTTGTTCTCCCGAGTTAATGGAATTCAAATGGCATGCTGATGTTACCTTGCCAGTGTAGTTGGTATGACGCTACCAATAATGTACACCTAAATATGTATTATTGTTCAATGGATGGAAATATGTCATAAATGTTTTAATAGTGCTTAAAAGAGGGTTGTGTAGCTAGGTCGTGAAAATGGCGGTCCCGAGTGACCAAAACTGAAAATCTCATTTACCGGCGCGGGGTTCTAAATGGTTTGGGGTTTGAGTCCCTTGCTTATGACCGGCTGATTCGAGTTCGCCTTATTATATGATTGGGAGGTTTGAGTCCCCCTATATTACATGAAATGATCGGGTGCTTAAGTCACCTTAGTATGCAGTTTGGAGGTTCGAATCCCCCGTGTATGTATATAAGATTATTAGCCTGTTCGTGAGGCTACATGCACTGGTCCCGACCAGGGGGTGAGAGCTGGGGCCTATATAGCCCATGGGTATTGATATATGACAGTTAAGCTACATAATCCAGGCTAAACTTTTAAAGTGCATGCTATGCCTTGTTACCTAGACCAGCATTTTATGTAAGTATATATGTATACATGCATGTACATGAACATGTACATAAACATGTACATTGAGTTGAACTAGATTTTTAAATTGTCATTACTTTATCCTTATCTCTGAGTTATATGCTCGTGCATAACCTACTAACCAACTTTGGATGTTGTATCCCACGCGATATAGGGTTCGAATGCAATCCTACTTTTCCTACACAGTGCTAGGTGGATCGGCTCGGATCGTCGATCCTTTGCAGTGAAGTGGTGAGCTTTCATTTTTTGAAAGACTTGATAATTCCATCAGTTTCCTTTCATAAAATAGACTTAAAGAGTTCACATTAACATTATCATTGGCATTGTCATTGTCAAGATCGGGGGCATGTCCCGACTTAGACTATTTTCAGATTTATAGAGGACTTGTGAATGTTACTGTGGTTTGGGTATTGAAGTTGACATTCTTAGATGTCTTTTAGTTTGTTACTCTTTTTATCTTATTATATATTTAGATTTCAGCTACTGCTAGGAGTGTTATATCCTATTTGGCTAGGCAAAAAAGGGATGGTCTCCGATCCTCGATGGACTTGAGATACCCGTCACAGCCAGGACCTGGTTTAGGTCATGACAAATGGGGACCGAGCTTACCCTTCTTCCCTAATATCATGACTTCTTTCATAGGAGAAACCTTCAAGAATACCTAATCACTAACCTCAAACTCCAACTCTCTCTATCTCGTATCTGCATAAGACTTTTGGTAACTCTAAGTAGTCTTAAGACTTTCTCTGATCAATTTCACTCTCTCCATGGCTTGGTAAACCAAGTCAAGGAAAAAGAACCAAGTCTCACCTACCTCAAACCACCTAATAGGAGATCTATACCTCCTACCATAAAGAGCCTCAAAAGGAGTCATTTGAATGCAAGAATAATAACTGTTGTTATAAGCAAACTTAATAAGAGGCAAATGGTCAACCCAACTTTCCCTAAAATCAATCACACAGGACCTTAGCGTATCCTTTAAGGTTTGAATAGTATACTATGCTTATCAATCCATTTGAGGGTGGAAAGCGGTGCTAAGGTTCACCTGAGTACCCAAGCAATTCTGAAAAGAATGCCAGAAATGAGAAAAAAACTGCATACCTTGGTCTGAAATGATGGACATCGTCTCTCCATGAAACTTAAATAACTCCTGAATGAACAACTTGGCATAGTTATCTCCAAAGTAGTTAGTCCTTACAGGCAAGAAGTGACAAGACTTGGTCATTCTGTCCACAACGACCCAAATAGAATCATATTGATTACGAGACCCCGGAAGACTCGTAATGAAGTCCATATTGATCATCTTTCACTTCCACTTAGGCAACTCTATCTCTTGGGACATGCCACTAGATCTCAAGTGCTCAACCTTGACTTGATAACAAACTATACATTAAGAACCAAAATTTTTAACATCTCTTTTCATAATATTCCACTAGTAGATTTCCTTCAGGTCATGATACATCTTGGCTGAACCTGGATGTATAGTCTATTAGGACTCATAAGCTTCGGTCAAAATCCTTTCCCACAACCAATCTACATCAGGAACATATAACATTTATTGATACCTCAAGATGTCATCTCCCCCAATCTTGAATGCCATAACCTTTTGCTGACCCACGTCATCCTTAATCTGCATAAGTATGGGATCCAAAACCTATTTCTCTTTTACCTCACCACTAAGAGATGATTTAACCACTTCCTGAATAATTACTCTTCCATCCTCAGAGTCCAAGAGACGAACTCCCAATTTAAGACAGCCTATGAATGTCCTTCACCAACCTTCTTTTATCCTCCTCAATGTGAGATAAACTCCCCATTGACAACCTTCTAAGAGCATCAACAACAACATTAACTTTACCTGGATGATAGTGCAGACTCATGTTGTAATCCTTAAGTAGTTCAAGCCACCGCCTCTTCCTACGATTTAATTCCTTCTATGTAAACACGTGCTGTAAGCTCTTATGGTCAGAATAAATATATACATAGCACCCCATACAAATAATGGAGCCAAATATTAAATGCAAAAACCACAGCCACCACCGCTAGATCATGAGTTGGGTAATTCCTCTCATGCACCTTAAGCTGCCTGTAAGTATAGGCTACAACCTTACCACGACACATCAAAACACAGCCCATTCCCATACGAGATGCATCACAATACACGACAAACCCATTAGCATCCTCGGGCAAGGTCAAAACAGGCGCAACAGCCAACTTATCCTTCATAGATCTCATATAATACCCAGTCAAGCCCAAGAAGCTCCTAATGTCGGTTGGAGTTGTGGGTCGAGGCCATTTCTTAATTGCCTCAACTTTGTATGGATATAACTTGATCCCCTCACTAGAAACAACATACCCAAGAAAGGATACAACACTTAACCAAAATTCACACTTAGAAAATTTTGCATACAATTTCTGGTCCTTAAAAATCTTCAACATAATTTTGAGATGATTGATATGATTCTCCTCACTCCTAGAGTACACCAAGATGTCATCAACGAAAACTATAACAAATAAATCTAAAAATTGCCTAAAAACCTGATTCATAAGATACATAAAATCATCCGTAGCATTAGTCAACTCAAATGACATAACCAAAAACTTAAAATGGCCATACAGGGTTTGAAAAGTAGTCTTAGGAATATCAACCCCCCTAATTTTCAACTGATGATGGCCTGAACGTAGATCAATCTTAGAGAAACACTTAGCACCCTGAAGTCGATCAAAAAGGTCATCAATCCTAGGAAGAGGGTACTTTTTTTTCACTATAACCTTATTCAACTAATGATAGTCTATACACATCCGAAGAGACCCATCTTTCTTCCGCACGAAAAGCACAGGAGCACCCCATGGAGAAATACTAGGACAAATGAAACCCTTATCAAGAAGATCCTTTAAATTCTCCTTTAGTTCCTTTAGTTCAGCTGATACCATTCTATAACAAGGAATGAAAATGGGACGGGTATCCGGTAGAAGGTCAATTCCAAAATCTATTTCCCTGTTGAGAGGAATTTCAGGAAGATTATTGAGAAAGATATTTGGATATTCATTAACCGCAGGGACAGATTGCAAAGAGGGACCCTCAGAGTTAGAATTGTTAACCCAAACTAGATGATACAGGCACTCTTTGGGTATTATTTTTTAAGCTCTAAGATAGGAAAGAAACTTTCCTTTAGGTACTAAGGAACTCCCCTCTTATTCGACCACTGGTTCATTAGGAAAATGGAAACTGACGTTTCGGGTCCTACAATCAAGTGAAGCATAGCACGAATGGAGCCAATCTATCCCCAAAATTACGTCAAAATCCACCATATCAAGTTTTATTAAATTCACCAATGTCTCCCTATGAAGAATGATCACCACACAATGCTTATAGATTTTTCTAGCAACAATAGAATTGTCCACCGGTGTAGACACAGAAAAAGGGTCAAAAATATTTGCAGGACCAAAACATAAGTGTAAAGCCATATAAAAGGTCACACAATATAGGGTAGAACCCAGATCAAGCAAATAATAAACAACACGTGCAAAGAACTGTAACATACTAGTAACAACATCTAGGGATACCTCAGATTCCTAATGAGTAGCAAGTGCATAAAGATGATTTTAGCCACTGCCAGGACCTGAGGTGATACCTTTAGGTGCAGGAGCCGAGAAAGCAGCGATTGGGACCTTATTAGATCCGGTGGCAACTTTAGCTATCAGATAATTTTGTTGTAGATAACCAGGCTAATCACAATTAAAACACAAATTTCTCCCCTCCTAAAAATAACCATGGTGAAGTTGTCCTTAAAAACAACAAAGAGGATAAGGTGGGGCTGACTGAGCTCCACTGGCCAGATACTAGGCATCTTATTCCTTAGGACCACTGCTAGTCTGAAAATGACGATTACCTAATGGCTTAGGATAAGAAAAACTATTTATCGAATTAGAATTTCCATAATTCTTCTTCTTAGTCCACTACCTATCATTTCTCCTATTGTTTTGGTAATTCACACCCTGCTCTACATACTTGAATTTCTTACTTTGACTTTTTCTCATTTTTACCTACTTCTTTTTCTTATCCTCCACATATTGTATATACTGCCAGCCTGGATATATCCATATCATTATTCAACACCATAACTTTATACTCTAACACTAAGTTATGGGACAAACTAGAAGAAAATTTCCTTATTTGGGCCCTCATATTAGATACCAACTCCGGAGCATAATAGGGCAATTGTTGGAACTTTAGGTCATACTCCTTAATACTCATCTTACCCTGCTTTAAGTTTACAAAATCTTTGGCCTTAGCATCCTTCAAATCCCGAGGAAAGAAGTGATCAAGAAAAGTACCTGAAAAGTCATCCCATATTGTCAGCCTAATATCCTCACCGCTCATTCCTTCCCACTCTACATACTACAGGTAAGCCACATCTTTCAACTGATAAGAAGAAAACTCTACACCTTCTAAATCAATAGCATGCATAACCCTAAAAAATTTCCACATCTCATCCATTAACCCATGAGGATCCTCCTCAACCTTAAATATTGTAAAGGTTGGGGGATTCAACCTCATAAATTGGCCAGCACGAGTGACCTCAAATGAATTAGCAATAGAACCAACATGATCAGGTCGGCGGGACTGAGATGCCACTAGCTAAGCAAGCATATGAATAGAATAATGAAACTCTGCATAAGAGATATTTCCCTGAGGCGACTGAGCATAAGTATCGCCTACCTGATAAGTTCGAAAAGGACTAGTAAGGACCGAGGAACCCCATGTAGAGTAGTATATTCAAGAAAGGGACCCTATATCGGGTATGCACTCCATAAATAGGGCGATTTCCCTCCACATCTTCCCCAAGTAAGAATGAGGTTCTAGCAGAGTTTCTACGACCGTCATATCTTTGGGAAGGCATGATTTGAAATATAAGTAAGCTAGGAGTAGATAAGTTTCATAGCATCTAGACTTTATATCCCAAAATAGAACACAAGAAAGGAAAATATTCCTAAATTCCTTGTAGTCTCTCTCTTATAATTGTGGCGCTCTACACACCTATAAAAGGGACTCGACTCGACATGGATTTATGGACACCCAGCGACCTTGAAATGTGCTCTGAATATAAGCTTGTCACGCCCTAAATCTAGACCTAGCCATGATGGGCAATCTCAAGACCACCATGGGCTGGAGACAACCCCCTTAGCCTTACCTCAAGATCACATAAATATAACTTTCGTACAAAATAAGCAATTATTTTGGAAGCGTAAAGCCACATATATATACAGTAACAATCATGTAATTACCATAATCAATACAACTACCATCATTAGAGTATAAAGCAAAAGAACTTACCACGACCTCCCATCCGCCAGGAAGTACACTAAAGCAGAACAAACAAAGAACTCGTCACAGTGTCCCATACCACCGAAGACTACACCAAAAGATCAATCCATCGATATATTAAGGAACAACTATACAAGCAACTTACCAAATCCGTGGGATTGTACATTCTTACCATGGCCTCTTACCGAGGTCTACAATCATCATCAATACTGCAATTTGACACAACAAAGCCAATATCACCATAACATGGTTATATAGTCATTTGATTTTTAATTCATTAATAAACTTCATATCTAGCCTATACTAGCTAGCCTCCATTTTCATGAGCCACTAGTTTGCAAGTCTAATAGTTTACTAGTCATCAAATGAGAAAAAGCAACAGTTACCAACACTACTATTTATTCACCCATCACAAAGCTATCTTCTAGTTAGCCTCCTAATTATATAAGTCATCAATTAATCCACCACGGCATCACATACTAGATGTCAACTTAACCACTTATTATACAATACTAGGACTATTATCATTTAGCATCTCGCAACCCTAAGGACTAATTTCCATATTTTGTCTAAGTATGGTCCACCAATTAGTTCACTAGGCTTCTAGCCTACAAGTTGTAGTCATTTATTAGAGACAACTAGTTATCACATAAGCCACTTTTCTAGGCGAAATTCCATAATGTAACTATTTACCTAAGTCAAGTAGATTTACTAGGTGAGCCCTAGGTTCTACACAAGATTACATATATTAATTAGCCTTAATCCAATACTCATGTAATCCACTTTTAGTTACTAATTAGAGTTAACAAGGGTTACACCTTTTATCTAGTGGTTAATGACAAAGAATGGATGATAATTTACTAAGGGGAGACATCATGTCCCAAGTACACAAATGGGCTTAACCACACATGGAATAACCTCACATACAACCATGCATTCACATATATACTTACCACACATAACATTATCACATCATCATTACCTCTTCTAAATTCACCGGACATCATCATAACATCAAGATATCCTTCGAATTTATCGGGCATCATCATATCATCAATATATCCTTTGAATTCATGGAGCATCATCATCACATCAATATATCCTCTGGATTCACCGAGCATCGTCATAACATCATTATATCCTCCGGATTTATCGGGTATCATCATAACATCATTATATTCTCTGAATTAATCGGGCATCATCATAACATCATTATATCCTCTGGATTCACCGGGTAACATCATATTATCATTATCTCTTCCAAATTCACCGGTCATCATCATAACATCAATATAACCTTTGAATTTACCGGGCATCACTATCATATTAACACATCCTCCAAGACAACAATATACACATACATATGTAGTCAAATCAATAAGTATATATAACCCACGATAATAGAGTGTAAGTGATGTAAGGTAAGACATACCATCATACTTTACCATTAATCATCAATACATAATATAAGTAGATGCATGAGCATGAGTATCTAAATGATATACGCAATCACCAATTTTCTAAGGGTATCCATATCATGACAACAAGATAATCAATTAATTATACATACCATCCAACCATCAACCATATGCATAAGTCGACAACTAGGTTAAACCATTATAATCTCAATAACATAACTTAGACATTCATCAAGTATCTAGGTCACTAAGGAATTATTTAGTTCAAGCTTAAGATGGGTCAAGTCCCACTCCTAAATCCCAATAATGCCAAAGTTCACTTATACAAGACTAAATTCTACCCGAAATTAGGCTAGGTTATCTAAATCACACTATAAGGGCTTATCAATCCTTACTAAACCTATAAGGGAAAATTTTCTTCAAGTATCCTTTCTAAGTCACCCTAAACACTAAGAACAATTTTTAACTAGTCTTATCTAGGTCAACATACTTTTAAGGTTAGTCAAAAACATCATTCTCAACTATTAGACCAACTAAAGTATTCTCATACTATTCATAAGACTACAAGTAGAACTATCCAAGGTTCTAAGCTATAGTTAAGCATTATATTTTACAATTGTAATAGCCTACAAGAATCAACTAATCCCAAATTTCACCAATCATCCATTTATCATCTAAGACCCCTCCCAATCTCACAAGATATCAATAATTATACTACAATCAAGCTCAATCTAACTATGAGTAAGCCTAACCTACCTTGAATCCTAATTACTCACGAACTAATGAGCTTTACCTTTTCTTTTCTTGAAGCTTCTTTTTATATGAGCCAAGCTATCACAACACAATCTAATCATCATTACAAGATTAATAATACCCATTATGGCACCATTATGCCATGGGTCCAAAATGACACCAAACCCCCAAGTAGGTCCCACCTTCAGAAAATGAGTTTTTGAGACCAACTCATTGCTCAACTATCATTATGAAGCTATAACTCTCAAAAAATTTAAGCAAATCAATCACATTTGTGGCTACAATTGATCCTCAAAGACTTAGGGGTTTTGGATCTAGAAATCAATACCAAACTAGAAGGAATCTTACCTTAGATTTGAAGAAAAAATGAATTAACCAAGTTATTCAAGCTCTTAATCAAGCCACAAGACTCATTTTGAAGATTTTACACTCTATTAGGGTATAAAGCTCAAGAGGGAGGCACAAAATGGCCAAAATTTTAGGAAAGACAGCATTTAAATAGGCTTATCGGGTCTCGAATCTCGCGGTGGTGGACCCTGTTTAGTCGTGGTCGCAGCACTACATTCGCATTCCTCACACCACGATCACGGTATCTCTCCCTATGCCACGAATAGATGAAGCTTAGAACTTGGTTTTGAGCTTCGACCAATGCCTCGAGATGCATTCGGAGTCCATTTCAAGCAAATGGGATATGTAACCACATAGATTCTAACCTTTCAAATGTGTTGGCAAAGTTGGATTTTATATTTAAGGTAGTTTTACTAAAGTTTTTGCTTGGTGGTCAATTAGAACCAATGAAGACTTCAAATTGGGAAAGTGGTTCTAAAAACCAAACGAACGACCAGGTAACCGAACTATCAGTTCCAGTAAGTCACTAATGACTTGGGGGAGTTATGGAGAAGATCTATCAGCAAAAATAAGCAAGAACACGAACAATGACCTAAAGGGTCATTACACCTATTCCAATCAAAATCATAATGCCCTAATTCATTCCAAAAATTCATCAATTAAAGCACAAATAATCCATTTGAAATATGAGAAAAGCAATTCAAGTAATAACAATCAAAAGCCTCCAACTCAATTTCAAACCCATAAATTAAAACACATGAATATTGATTAATAAGTACCACGATGTAAAATTCAAGTTAAGGAATGAAAAACTTGTATAAAATACAAAAGAATTTAAAGAGAAATCAAAGTTTGGAGATTGAATGACGAATCTCTGTAAAAACCTTAAGCTTTCTTAAGTTGGGAGTTAAAGAAGAAAAGAAGGGTGTTTGATCTTTAAAAACTGAAGGAAAAGGGTCATTTTGATGTTATAAAGTTGTTTACGGGGTAAAAGGACAAAAAAAAATCCTCACCCCAAGTAAAAAAATAAAATTTGGATGAAAACTACATAATAGAGTGGCACGCTGCTATTACGGAGCTTAACCTCCGTGCCACGCCCTTATCGTGGAAGCTAAGTGGAGTGGCACACTACTATCGCATAGCCTTACTACCTCAGGGTCCTAAAATGGCCTTAAACCTCTTCCAAAAATTCTAAAACCTTACTAAAACACCCTTTTAACATCCCTACTCACAATTCAAGTAAAAAATTAATATTACGCATGTGAGAGAGTAAAAAATAAATTCATTGAAATTTTGTAGGGTCTTACAAATATCCTCACAATATGAAATTATGTATTTTCCACCAAATAATATAGAGATGATTACTCATTAATCTTGCTTCCAAATTGTGCATCATATTAGGCTCGGAGCGCTGCCATAACAGTTGGATAAAATATTTTGTCTAAGTCAAAAACTCTAAATGTATAAGTTCTTCTTTGAAGATCGACCATGATAATATCACCATGACCGGTGATATTGAACTTGTAATTGGCTATTTGGTGGGCTAATAACTTATTCTCCTAATTGATGTACTTTGATATTTATTTTTCCATTACAACATCTCTATGCCAATTAACACCAATTGTTATTAAATCCTTTATTAATGATACCTAAAGAAATTTGTTTAAAATATTAATAATGATAGAATAGTAAACTTGAGTAGCTATATACAATAATAATATTATATGCACTATCATTGTATTAACAGATAAGCATCTGTTACAACAGATGACCTAGCTGTGGCAGCAAATTACATATTTGTTGGGTGTATATTCAGAACCAGTAGCTCAATTGAATAGTTAAGTCATCTGTTGCAATAGATGACTCATTTGTTGCAACAGATGAATCATCTGTTGCAACAGATGACTTATCTGTTGGATTGAGGTATTGTAATGTGAATCCAACAAGTAGGTTATCTATTGTAATAACTAATGTACCTGTTGCAATAGATAACTCATCTGTTGCAACAAATGAGTTATCTATTGGAAATACTTTAATAGTAGTGAAAACAATCCAACAGCTGTTGTATATGAGTTGTATTCATATACAACAATTGTTGGATACGCTAGTGAAAATTATTAAAAAAGCAGCAGATATACCATATGAGAAATTAAAATAAAAACCATTAATTTTACTTATCAAAATTACTTATAAGTAATGCCCACTGATATACGAACAAAATTGGCTCTAAAATTTTAGTTCAATAGCAGTAGTAGCAACAACAACAATATAACAACAAGAAACATAAGATGATGAAGATGATGATGATGATGATGATGATGATGATGAATAAAAATAATAAGAAGAGGAATAAAAGCAGTAGCAACAACAACATTAATGGAAGAAAAAAAGTGAATAGAGAAAAAAAGGGAGAAGAAGCAGCATGATTTGTCCTCCTTTGTTAGCTTTAGAGTTTTAGATAGATGGACCAAAGTGTAAGTCTCAAAACTTGAGGACATGAAATTTATTTCCTTAATCCTTAATCTAAAAATAGTCACTTGCACTCAACAATTAAGACTGGGTTACCTACACTCAATTTAAAACTTTTGTGTAACCCTTAATTCAATGTACTTTTCATAAATGAGATTTCTAATGATTTTTTTAAATTAAAGTTATAACTTAAAAGATTTTTTCACTTATGTTTGCAAAAAATATGCATTACTATAAATATTTTTTTATTGTATTACATGATATCAAATTCAAAAAGTGATATTTATTTATGAGAAAAGTATATTGTATAGATATTGAGATTAAATTATTTAACCTTTTGGCCTGACTTTTAAAATTACATGACATAGCTTACTTTTTCAGAAGTAATTTTCTATATGCCACACCTCACAACCCAATCTTTCTTCTTTCGTCTTGTCCGATTTATCTCTTATCACCAATGGATTCTGAATTCCATTTCTCTGTTATTGCTCTTCTCTCCATCATTCTTCAGCCATGTTTGACCAAAGAAACTATATTGTTCACATGAAACATCATCAAAGACATTTTTCTTGTTCTATCCAACATGATTATACAGTGCGCAACTCAGTATATCTTTTCTTCCACTTCCCTTTTTAATCTTGCAAGAAATTTAATTCAATGATATCCAGAAAATTACCTGGGATTAACCCCATAGTGGATAACTTTGATTTTTTGTCCCCCGTAAGAAAAGTCTTTAAAGACTAGCTTTCCTTTCTTTTTATGTATAGTACAAGTACATTTTTGTCCCTCTACACTTCAAATGTCTTTCAACTTTTCATGTTTATTTGTCTCTCAACTTTTATTTTTATTTTTTTCACTTTTTTATTTTTTCTTGACTCTTTTTTCTTGTTTTAATTCATTTGTCTCAATCTTTATTTTCTTTTACTTTTTTTTTCTCAAACATTGTCGATTTCTTTATTTCTTTTTTTTTAACTCATTTGTCTTAACCTTTATTTTTTTTATTTTTTATTTTAGTAATTTCTCATTTTCTTAAAAAAATTCTCAAACTTTATTTCAATTTTTTTGCTTCTCATTTTTGTTTTTCTCAATCTTTATTTTTATATTTTTTCTTGTGCTTTTTATTTTTTTCTCTTTTTTCTTCTTTTTTTTTCTTTTCTTTCAATATGTTTTTTCTTTTCTCTATTTTTTTTGTTCTCTTTTTTCTTTTTTTTCTCAATTTCGATTATATTTTTTTAATAAATAGAAAGTTAAATAATTCGTAAAATAATTTTTTCTTTAATATCAAAGAAAATTTAAGGGCATGACCCGTTGTTTGAAAGTCATTTGGGATATGTCCTTCCTCTAAACAAAAGTTATAGAACATCTCACAAATAACACAATGTGGTAGGGTCAAGTCTTACTCTTGGGGCATAACTTGCTGTTTGAAATTCTTTGAGTTAAGTCTTCCCTCTAAGAAAAGAGTTATAGAACATCAAAACACAGTATGGCAGTGTCAATACTTGCCCATTGGGAGTAACTTATTTTTCTGGGAGGTTCTTGGGCTAAGTCTTGTCTTAGAGGCAAGATTAACAGAGCATCTCATAAATCAAGACACAATGTAATAGTGTCAACTTTTTCCCTTGAGGCATCACTTGTGGGCTAAGTATTACCTCTAAGGAAAGAGTTATAGAACATCTCATAAATTAAGATACGATGTGGTTGTGTCAACTCTTGACCATGGGACATAATTAGTTGTTTGAAAGTACTTAGACTAAATCGTTCCTCTCAGGAAAGAGTTACAGAACATCTCATAAATCAACACATAATGTGGTAGTGTCAACTCTTACTCGTGGGGCATAATTTGTTGTTTGAAAATCCTTGATTTATAAAGTATCTAATAAATCAAGACACAATGTGGTAGTGTTAATTCTTGCCTATAAGGTGTAACTTGTTGTTCAAAAGTCATTGGGCTAAGTATTGCCTCTAAGGCAAGAGTTATAGAGCATCTCATAAATCAAAACATAATGTAGTAGTGTCAACTCTTACCCATGGGGCATAACTTGTTGTTTGAAAGTCCTTGGGTTAAGTCTTGCATCTAAGGTAAAAGTAATAGAACGTCTCATAAATCAAAACACAGTGTGATAGTGCCCATGAGGCGTAACTTGTTGCTTGAACACCCTTGTTCCAAGTCTTGCCTCTAAGGGAAGAGTTATAGAGCATCTCATAAATCAATACACAATGTGATGGTGTCAACTCTTGCTCATGGGGTATAACTTATTGTTTGATGGTCGTTGGGCTAAGTCTTGTCCCTAAGTCAAGAGTTATAGGGCATTTCATAAGTTAAAAAACACAATGTGATTGTGTTAACTCTTGCACAATGTACGTTACTTGTTGTTTGAAATTTTTTAGAATAAGTTGTACCTTTAAGGCAAGAGTTGTAGAATATCTCATAAATCAAGACGTAACGTAGTAGTGTTAACTCTTGCTAGTGGGGCATAACTTGTTGTTTGAAAAATTTGGGCTAAGTTTTGCCTCTAAGGTAAGAGTATAGAATATCTCATAAATTAAAACGCAATGAGTTAGTGTTAACTCTTGCCTATGGAACGTAGTTTGTTGTTTGAAAGTCCTAAGACTTGCTTCTAAGGCAAGATTTATAGAACATATATAAATCATGATACAGTGTAGTAGTGTCAACTCTTATCCTTGGAGCCTAACTTGTTGTTTGGAAGGAATCAAAGAAGAAAAATAATAAAAGCTGCAAAAAAAGTAAAATGAGTCAAATATTAAAAAAGAAAAAAGAAAAATCAAAGAAAAGAACAAAATATCTAGAAGATGAGAGGAGAAAAATAATAAAAACATTGAGAAAAAGGAAAAAAAAAGACAAAACAAAAATAAAGGCTGAGATTTTCTTTAAGAAAAAAATAAAAAATAAAAACAAAAACCAAAGAAAAGTAAAAAAGAGAAAAAAATTTAAAAAATAGAAGTTGAGAGGAGAAAAGAAAAAAAAGTAAGAGTTCAGAAAACTAAAAAAAAAACTAAAAAAAATTACAGTAAATAAAAAAAAAGACAAAAATAGAGGTTGAGAGTAGAAAAAGAAAAAAATAAAAGTTGAGGAAAAATTTAAAAATAAAAATCAGGATAAAATAAAAAAGAGAAAAAAAAAATTGAAAGATAAACAAGTATAGAATTATTTGAAAATATTTAATTTATAAAGGAATAAATAGATATTTGTATTATATATATAAAAAAATGTTAGTTTTGCAGAATTTTTTTTTTTTGAGGAGATTAAAAAAAAAAGTCATCCGACCGTTATTTATATAATTTACCCAATGATATTGGTATGCGTTTTACCCAATGATATCGGTATGCGTGACGTGCCTTGGCGAACGGCACATAAATATGGATCATTTTCTTCTCAATATCTTATGAGATGACCCAATATTTCTTCTTCTTTTTTTCCTTTTTTTTCGCTTGTTTTGACTTTAATGTTGAAATTTAGATGTTGTTGATGATTGAAAGGTGTTGTCAAGTATAAATATACTAGATAAAGGTTGGTGCTAGCATGGACTCAATATATATTATTTTTTAATCTCAATTTATATGATATAAATAAAATTTTGATAATTAAATATATTTTAAATATTTTTTTAGATATTATACGTTGTTAGTTATTGTGATTTATAATAGTTTTTTGACATTATAATTTACTATTTTAAATTGTTAGCCATTATAACTTATAATACTCTCCTTGTCCAAAATTTTGTAGCATTGATAGTCTATTATATTTTTAGAATAATATAAGTTTTTAATTACTGAAATTTATAATATTTTTTCTTCTATTTCAATTTAAGTGACACTGATATAATTTCGAGAGTCAATCAAATATCACGATTGAAATCACGAAGTAGACATGTCTTAAATGATTCATAATAACTTATTAGAAGTGATACAATAAAATTACTATAAAAAATAATTGTGAAAAAAATTTAAGCGGACCTCATATAAGATGTCAAGTTAATTTAAAATATCAATAATTAATTTATCTTTTTTTTGTTTATTTTATTTTTTTATTAAATATTTTTTTTAATATTTAGATGACTCATAATAACTAATTAGAGATAAAATAGTAGAATTACAATTGAAACAGCTGAAGAAAACATGTCATAAATGACTATTTTACCTTTTTATCAAATATTATTAATTTTTTAATACGTAAGTGATATATAATAATCAATTAGGAAATAACTTATTATAAGTGGTATAACAAAATTAATATAAAAATAGTTGTAAAAAAAATTTAGACAGGCCTTATAGAAGATGTCAAGTTAATTTAAAATTTCAATAGTTTGTTTATCATTTTTTTTGTTTATTTTATCTTTTTTATTAAATATTATTAAATTTTTTAATACTTAAATGACTTATAGTAATATTAGTGATGAAATAATAAAATTACGGCTGAAGCAACTGAAACAAACATGTCATAAATGTCTATTTTATTTTTTTATTAAATATTATTAATTAATACTTAAATGACATATAATAATTAATTAGTAGTGATATAGTAAAATCACGGATTAATACTTAAATGACCTGTAGTAATTAATTAGGTATGAAATAGTAAAATTACGGTTGAAGCAGTTGAAGAAGACATGTCATAAATATCTATTTATATTTTTGTTAAATATTATTAATTTTTTAATACGTAAATGATATATACTAATTAATGAGGGGTGATATGGTAAGATCGAGGAGGAAGCAGGCATGACGACCGCCTCCTGCTTGCCTTCACGCTTCTTTATATTAGAATATAATTAATACTTACACACATTTGTACAGTGTACATATATTATTTAATCATGTTATATACTTTCTCCGTCCCAAATTTCCTAATTTAATTTTCCATTTTAATTATTCTTTTTTATTAATCAAGAAGAGACAAAAAAAAAAATCTATGTTTTACCCTTTGTATTAATTACTTTTTCTTCAAATTAGAATGTAAACATCATTTAATAGGGGCACTATGGTAAACTAGCCATGTTATTAATTATTTTTCTTAATCAATGTGTCATCTCAATTTGGAACGGGTAATTTGGGACGAAGGAAGTATATATGTGAGTATTGTATAAATAATGTATAAGTAGTGGTGTACATAGGTCGGGTTGGTTTAGTTTTTTATTGAAAAAAAATCAAACCAATTATCTCGGTTTATTAAAATTATAAACCAAATCAAACCAACATAAAATCAATTTTTCCAGTTTAGATTTTAGTCGGTTCTTTCGTTTTTTTTGATTTTTCTCAAATTTTTTTATAATCTTTATTTTTTACAATTATATTGTGATTGAAGTTTAGATCAAGTATGTTTTCACTCATGTGCTAATGAAAAACCACAATTATGAAAAATTGGGGAGCGAAAAACTCTCTTGAAACTATATATATTATGTCGGTTTGATTTGGGTTTAGTTTGACCTTTTTTTCTCGGTTTGATTTGGTTCTTCGGTTTGGTTTGACTTGACGGTTTGGTCTGTACACCCCTATATATAAGTATAATATTTATACAGATTTATACATCAAGCATATAATATGGTGTAATGTCGTATAAAATTATATTAATATTAATGTACTCGCACCATTTCAATTTGTTTGACCTACTTTTCATTTTAATCTGTTTAAAAATGAATAACACTTCCTTTTTTAGCATCTTTTTATTTTAAGTCAAAATAGATCAAACAAATTAAAACGAAATGAGTATAAAGTTGTATATCGTGTAAAAATAGGCTACGCAAGTGTAATTATTTTTATAGGCTATATTATGTAATTATGTTTTAAAAAAACTTTATAATCTTAAAATTTTTCCTTTATTTATCTCAATACAGTGATTTTACCGTAGTAAAATATTATTAATTTTAATAAATTATTATTCCAATTCAAATTGTAAACTTCCCATTTCAATTTGATAGTTATCTTTACAATGATCTACGTGGATACATTTATCTATAGGCATCTTAGATTTAAGAGTTTGAATTAAAAGTGATACATAATTTATTTTTCTGAAAAAGTAAAGTTTATTTTTTAAAATTGAATTATCTTTGTTTTAATTATAGACAGATGCCATAAGCAAATTTATTGCATCACATTACTATTAGTTTAAGCGCATGTTTCGGAATGCTTATTTCTCAAAGAAAAACACTTATTTTAAGAAAAAACACTTTTTTTAAAAAAAGGTGTTTGGTAAACTTGCAAAAGTGCTTTTAAAAAGAAGCAGAAATAGTTTTTCTGCTTCTGAAAAGAAGTAGAAAATTTCTACTTTTTAAAAAAAGCAGAAAATTACTTTTTTCAAGAATAAAATATCCCAATCACTCTCTCTTTCTCACACACACAAATATATATATATATATATATATATATATATATATATATATATATATATAAAAAATTATACTTCATATTTACATCATAATTCTTTATTTTATTTATGATTTATATATTAATATTTTATTTTCACTCATTTTCTTTAAATAAATTTTTAAAAATCATTGATGATGATCCGAAGAATATATAACTTTTTATTTTTTATTATTAATGATAACAAATGACATATGGATCACGTTACAGGAATAAATGATTTTGACAACACTTGTAAATTTTTTCTTGATTATTTAATTCTAAATAAATAATTTATGAAAAGTGACATATTTATTACCATGTAGTCTACATATATGAAGAAGGAGATAGACATCTGGTATACCTTCAGAAATACAAGACAGATCTTCCACTAGTGTGGAGATAATACATAATAAAATTAAGGATGAAATCATTGAGAATTTTGTGATGTATGAAGGATTAATTATTTTTGTCGTTAATTTTTTCATAAATAATGATTTAATTTATGAAATAATTTTTATACTATTTTTGTTTGACATTTTAAAGTGATATTTAAATTATTTAAATAATATATCATTTAATATTTTTAATGTAGTTATGTATATAAATATTGATTAAAAACTTTATAATACATGCTTTTTAATTAAATAAAAATAAAAATTTAATTAGAAATATTATAATAGATATTTAAAATAAATTTTCTCTATAAATTGATTTTAGTAGTAAAAGTCTATTGATACATATTTTTTTTGGTCATTTGTCTCAGAAAAAACACTTTTTGAAAAAGATTATCCAAATACAATCTGTTTATCAAAACTCATATGTACTTTTCAAATGAATTTACCAAACATAAATTATTTTTTTCAAAAGTACTTTTATGAAAAAACTATTTTATAAAAGTGCTTAAATAAACAGTTTGTAACAGTAATCCCAAACGAGCTCTAAGTATCATATTTATTTTGATTGCTGCTTAAATTTTATTGTATCGTATCATTAAGTTTCATTGTTAGATAACGATCAAAAGTCCTTTTTATATAACAACCGATTGGTGGGATCGCGTCACTACCTTATATATCTTTTTCTCATTTTACCTTTACTTACTATTTAATAATTGTATTTTATTCTTTATCCTACCGTTTTATATAGTCATACCTTGTAACCTACTTTTCTAGTACGTTTATCCTTCAAATTATTAATGTGTGAGATCATATAATGAAAAAAATGATACAATCTATTTAAAGATTATTTTTATTAAAAAAAATACACCATGATACTGTACAATATAATTTTACAGTTATAAAAGCATGAGTTCAAGAAGTGGTATCAACATATGTGCTTCTTGACATTTTTTAATTCAAACTGTTGTAATTCAATCAGTCGTATAACAATTAATTTTCTATTAAAGAAGTTAAAATTAAATTTAAAATATATATTTCTTTTCTGGCATTTGATAAAATAGTTGTGTCTTAAATTATTTGGAATTTGTTCAGTTTGAATTAGGTAGCACAATGTGATTGTGGGAGTGATATTAATCAGTTTTAAATTTTAATCACTTTTAAATTACCTTTTATACATATTGAGAATTCAATAATTTGCAAACATTTCATAGCTAAAAACTTTATTTTAAAAATCTGACTTTTTACAAATTTTGTTCTAATCCTTAGCTTCTTCTTAATTTCCCCCCCTAATATATCCAATTTTATAAAGAAATTTTATTTGAATTTGAAATCAATTCTTTTGATAGTTGATATATTTAATATAATATTATGTACTATTTATATTCACAATTAAATAACTCAAGTTATATGTTGCACCTTTAAAAAAAATACCCATCATTATTTTTTTTATATGGATAACACTAAATATTTATGAATAACATTAGAAGAATTTTATGAATAATTGTCAAGGGTCCAATTGTCAAGATGTCATTTGTTTACAAAATTTATTTATTTACAATTTTCTTGTCAACGTAGAATTCAAAAATCAAATAATTTTTATTTAAATAAGTTCAAAGTTTTATGTAAAAGAGATTAACTAGTATCACTGACAGTGGATACTTAAAATTACACTAGTAGTGCCGGTTTAATCTACCATGTATTATCACATTAAATAACTAATAATTTTTGTCTCTTTTTTAAAAATATTTTTTCCTTAATCTTTGACGGATCTAGGTTCTATCCTCTTTCTTCTTCTCCCTTTTCTCGTCAATGGCTTCAAACCTTCTTGGTGTGTTTTGGTATGAACGAAAATATTTTCCATGGAAAATATTTTCCTAGAAAATGTTTTTGTGGAAAACAAGTTGATTTCTTACATGTTTTCTAATGTTTGGTTGATGGATGGAAAATATTTTTTGAAAAATATTTCCTAGCGTTTGGTTGGTGAATGAATTTTTTTTTTTTCAAAATATACATTTTAATGTTTAGCTAGAGTGTAAAAATATATTTTAAAAAAATAATTTTTAATCCCGAAAAATACTTTTTTAAGGATGTATTCGATATGAAGGATGAAAAATATTTATATGAAGGATGAAAGATGTTTTCTCAAAAAAATAAGTTGTTTCTTACTTAGATTCTTGTGTTCGTTCTGCAAATTGGGTAAGCATATGTTTTGTAAAACTATTTATATATATATTTAATAAAAACAATGAGAATGAATAGGAGAAGAAGGGTGGGATAAGAAAACAGTTTTGATTTTTCTTTTTAAATTAAAAACGGTAATTTTTTTGGAGAGGAGGTTGGTAGGTGGGGGTTGGGGTTGTCAAAATAGGTAGTAAAGGCAGGGTAAGAAAATAATTTTAATTTTTTTAAATTCTTTTTAGGGGGTGGGGGGGGGGGGGTAGTAGGGGGTGGGGGTCGGGGTAGGGGAGTGAGGGTGGGATAAGAAAAAAATTATAAATTTTCAAAAAATAAATTTAAAAAATTTATTTATTTATTTATTTATTTTTGTGGGGGGGGGGGGGGGGGTTGGTGGGGGGGGGGTGGTGTGGGGGGAGGTAAGAAAAAATTTAATTTTTTTTTAAAAAATTAAATATTCTTTTTGGGGGTGGGGGGTAGGTAAGGGTTTGGTTTTTGGGTAGGAAGATGAGGTAAGAAAAAAAAATTGAAATATTTTTTTTAAACGGGGGTGGTAGGGGGTGGGGTGGGGTGGGGAATTGAGGGTCGGAGTAGGAGTGGATGATTTTGAGAGTTGTATGAATATTTCAACTTAAGATTGAGGTTGAAAGAGAGTTTTGAAAAATGTTTTCCTTCCTTTTTTAAGGGAAGTCATTTTCCTTAGATTTGAGGAAAATAAGTTGATTTGGAAAACATTTTTCAAAATTTGTAAGTCAACCACACATGAGAAAATTGGAAAACATTTTCCAAAAAATATTTTCCTTCATACCAAACACACTTTCTATCAATGTCAAAATATCAATGCTAAATTGCCGACACGGTGCACCTATTTTTCTAAGTGGAATATTATATCTTTGATTTTTGGGAGATATCATTTAAGATCTTCATCCCTCGTATGACGATATTATTGTAGAAGGTTAGATTCATATTATAGCTTTCTGGCTCCGATTCATCATCTTCTCCGTAGCTTCTTGATATGTCAAGTCGGATTTTCTCAATGAACATACTAGTAGTTGGTCTATTTTGTTTTTGTTCCAGTTTCTACTTTTCTACTCTTCCCCTATGAAGCATAGATTATTATTATTTTTTTTTTATGTTTAATGGTTCTTTTTTTTTTTATAATATGGATTATATTAGCAACTTAAACCAAAGTAGCAATTATTGAAGCTGTAACTCCATTCAAAACATGAGGGGTGGGGTTAGTAGAAGAGGCCACAACCCGGCCTTGTAGGCCAAAATTAGTAAGTTTTACTGTTCTTGCAAAAACAACACCCTTTTTTCTGTTTCTACTAGGGCTACTACATTTGAGGGTGGAGATGACAAAACACATGGTACTCCAAATTGTATTCAGCTGCTGCCTTCCTTTACCATGGCACCCGCTACTCTATTTTGCTCCTTGAAGATGTGTTTGGTATCGGGTGCCCCCAAGCTCCTGCATTAGGTACCTGCACTTACATATAATGTTAGTGTATAGATCATGTCCTCGTTCCATTGCATGGACAAGTTCCAGTGATTCAGAGCACAATTGGAAGGGCTTAATGTTGAGGGGCTTAGCTACTCTCAGTCCCTGCAACATGGCTTTTAACTCGGCATAGAGGAGGGTGGTTAGGGGTGTGCAATCCTTAAACCCAGCAACCCAGTCTTCTTTGTGGTTCCTAATGACCCCCCTAATCCATCTCCCCTCCCTCGGCCTGGGTTAGAGTGGACAACACCATTTATATTCAGCATAAAGGTTTCCTTATCCGGGGGTTTCCAATTTTCTCAATAGTTTAAAGGACTTTGCTAGGGATCCTGATGTACTGCATAATATGGATGGGCATACTGCTAAGAGTAGCTTTGGTAAGAACAAATCTGCCAGTCATGTTGAGGATTTTTTACTTTCAGCCAGCTAGTCTTCTGGATATATTATCAGTGATAAGTTGGAAATCAACATTCATAGAGGCTTTATGGAAGATGGGGAAGCCAAGGTGTTTTCCAAACTCAATGCTCCTATCAATGCCTAGGGCATTGGAACATTCAAAAGTATTTTGGCTGGAGGTATTGCGTGAGAACAAGACTCTGGACTTAGCTTTGTTGATTTGCTGTTCGGAGGTTCTATTGGAATTGAAGAAAGTAGAGAAGATTGCATTACAGTTGTTCCTATTAGCTTTAGCAATCAGAGTGAGGTCTGGAGATTTTCGGGCCATTAGCTGTAATAGAGATAGGAGTCCAATTTTTGTAGGTCACCTGATTGTCAATGTCTCTGAACAGTCTTTCCATGTAAATGATGAACAGGTAGGGTGATATAGGATTTCCCTGCCTGATACCTCTGGTAGGATTAAAAGAGGGGGTGCTGCCCCGATAGAACTAGTAGACTTTTAAGACATAATTATCTTGATAAGCTTGGTGGGGAAGTTGAAGAACTGGAGAGAGCTGTGGATGAAAGACTATTCCATTCTATCGAAGGCTTTCTCTAAGTCAATCTTTAGGATCATGACGTGGTGGTTTATGACCCATATTTTTTTGAAATGAGAGACATATTCTTGGAATATGATAGCATTATCAGAGATTCTCTTATTATCTAGGAAGCTAGATTGAGTAGGGGCTATAATAGTGCCAAGCATGGGTTTTATTTAGTTAACAATAATTTTGGTGATGAGCTTATAAGAAGTGTTGCATAAGTTAATGGGCCTAAAGTTCTTGATAGAAAAGGCATTGGGACATTTAGGGATGAGGCATAAGAGGGTCTTATTGACCTCTTCCGGGATCCTAGCTTCATCAAATACCTTATAACAGACAGCCTTAGTGGCATCTCCTACAATGTCCCAGTATTTTTGAAAGAAGAAGGGTGAAGACCATCAGGTCCAGGGTATTTAAGGGGCTTGAAACCTTTCAGAGCTTTGATGATCTCAGTATCCCTTAGGGGGCTATTGAGGTTGGACCTCAGGCTGGGGGAGAAAGTGTTAGTGTCATCTTGATAAGGGGCCCCAATAATGGCACTACTAGTGTGGTCAGTAGTGTAGAGTTGGTGGTAAAAGGTAGAGATGTGGTCAATGATGTCATCTATCAGTGATGAGGTTCCCTACATTGTCCTTAAGGTAGGAGATTTTGTTTTTCCTCCTTTTTACCATGGTGGAGGTGTGGAAGAATTTTGTGTTGGCATCCCCACCTGAGAGCCAATTTATTCTGGATCTGATCATCCAGAAGTCCTTAGTTACTCTGTTTGCAGTGGCCTGTCTTAATACATGGAAAATAATGTTGGAAAAGGACACTCACACCATATATTCTAGATGATGTGTTCTCTCAAGATTGTCATATTTCTCCTGTCTTTATTTTCTCAATAATAACAACATCAACATACTTATTGAAATACTATTTAGTGGCGTTTGGGGAGAGTAGAGTGTAAGTAGACCTTATCATTAATTCATGGAGGACGAGAGGCTGTTTTGGAGACCCTCGACTCGAGTATAACAAATTAAAGTAGATATGAAAGAGGGAAAATAATGGTGAATAAAATATATAATGTATATTTCCTTATGTTCTCTGTTAAAATGTTCTCAACTTTTTTTTTTCCTCAATGACGTGTAAAACATTACTGTCATATTATGCCAAGGGCATGAAGACTGCAGTACAATTGGATCTTTGATCTTCTTCATACTTACTCTCTAGAAAAGAGAAGCGTTTTAACCCTTCTAAAATGTCAAGTTGCACATTAATGAGTTAGACATATTTGTTGAAGAATATTTTGATTTCATGCCAAGGATGAAAAATGAATAGATAAGTATGATCGTATGAGGTAAAAGGTGATAGAGTTTAAAAAAATTCTTCTCTTCTCCATTTCAAAATGATTGGCTAAAGAATTGAAATATTTAGAATTCTTGCAAAGTTTTATTCAAGGAAGATAATTTAATATTCATTTAGTCTATGTAGCTCGAATTCTTGAAAAATGTCAATGAATGTGTGTCGAATTCGTCAAAAGTAATATAATTTTTGAAGAATTCGATACGGGTGCGGCATCAAAATCCATGCATTCAGTCCTAGCATTTAGTTCTTTAATGTATTCAATTAAAAATCTAAAAGCTTTTCTTACTGTATTTGGACCAACATATATGTTATACTCATTTACAATTTTCATACTACATATATATTCCTCTTTTTGGATAATCAACATAATAATTTTTTTATAGAATAACGAGCTTGGATGTTCAGTCTTTGAAGACATGACTCTGGGACTGATTCTCTTTAAATAAAGAAGCCAACGAAGGGAAGGATCTCATCAAGATATTTAACAGAGCTTCTTGCCAGGTGAAAAGAGCATATTGCTAATCTTGATTCTATGATAGGGTCCAAATCAACGTGTAAAGCTTATGCAGAAAAAATCAAGGAAGGAATAAGAAAGTCTAGATTATTAGAACTATAACTATAGATGTGAGACACTGGACGTGTTGTAAATAAATTCTGAAATTAGAGAGCCAAATATGAGTGAAAGAAGCACAATTTTTGAAGGAGGACAAATAAGTTGCCTTGGACAGAATTCTTTTAAGCAACTCTAATTTCATGTCTTCCCTTAAACAGTCTTTGTGGAAAAATTGTCTATAATCCTTGGAGAATGTATTTTGAAGTGTTATTATTTGGATTAATCTTTCTACTTCAAATGCAATTTTGTGACTCGTGTGTAACTCATGTACAAAAGAATCTGCAGTTGTCATTACACACTAAAAACATATTGTATGTAAAGGCTGCTGCTAATATAATTGAAGTTGAGGGGGCCGCCAATGCATATATCTTTCTTCATGGGTACAACTTCTAGATTTGTTTGTGTGAATGTTGTTATTAAATTTCCAAGAGCTTTAAAGTTGATTGGAGGCAAAGGCTAATCAAAACCCCCTGCTAGTTCAAAATGTCTAGGAGAAACATTTGCAAATTCATCTACCTCAGAGTTTATCAACATATTATATCACAGACGTACAACGCTGAACCTACAAATACAAAAGAAGACTTTGAAATCATACCATGACCCAAAGTCCCACAACATTGAATCTGCCAAAAATAGCAATCAACTAGAACTCTTAAATCTCAGACACCAACTACAACTCTTCGGAGTTCACAAACTCATTTGTCCAGATTCATTCTAGTGACTAAACTACAAATTTATTATACCAACAACACAGCTTTAGATAGACCACAATTTTACTGTGCAAAACATTTATATTAATTAACAAAAGATACAACGGCTAAATGTCATAAGCAGGATAATTTTACTTAAACAGTTAGGATAAAATAATATATCCACTGAGATAATTGATTTTACTGACAAATCTCTCACTAAACAACTGGCAAAGACACAGGAAAAAAGATTATCTAAGTGTGCCCTATCAAAAAATAAACACAATGATAGACCCGAATTACGTCTAACCGGATCAGCTGTTATCTTCTCAATAGCAGTAAAGTCAAAAAATGGAATCATCTTAGAGATGATTTGCATTTTCTCATAGTAGCAGCAACAATGGCATACCACGTATAGTTTATTATATTTCAAAGACGGAATACATATACAGGCCTTGAAATATTTCACTTTTCCCGTATAGGCACCTAAATTAAGAAAGGTACCTATTGAACCCTTTACTCCTTCAGAAATGGTTTCAATTGAGCCCAATTTTCCGACGTGGCAGTTTGCGTGTACTCACGTCTGGGAGGCGCGTGAAATGTTATGGAACTAGCTTATGTGGCACCCAACGGATCTTTTATCCTCTTTTTATACCCAATTTCTTAAAAAAAAAAACCCTAATTCCCACTTTCTTTCTCTTTTTATACTCAATTCTTAATATCCACCATTTCTGTCTCCTAAATTCTCCTTCTCCACTTAAATTTCTTTTCAGCCTTTTCTCTTGCTCCACTTAAACTCTCCTACTCTTATTAATTTCTTCTTCTTACTCGTTTTTAGTAGTAATGTCCAATTCATCTTTCTCATTGTCTTCATCTTCTTCAATTCCAAAAGGAGTATTTTTATGTGGGGTGAAAGCTGAAATTAAGACCTCGTGGACACAACTCAACACTGGTCGGAAATTCTTTTGCTGCAAAACTTCAAAGGTATTCATCTTTTGCTACTTCATTGGACGAAATGCAATTACTTCGATTAGTGGATGCAATTTTTTAATTTAATTTTTTCTTTAAACCTGTAGGCGAGAGGTGGATGCAATTACTTTGATTGGTATGATGATGAAATGCCTCCTTAAGCAAAGAGGGTGATGTGGGGTTTATTGAAAAAAGTCAAATCATTTGAAGAAGAGAGGAACCGATCAAGAAAATTTAAAGTGATATGCGTTGGGGCGATTGTGATTTTGGCTACATGGAATTTCTTCAAGAAATGTTCTTAGATTTTGGCAAATATTGGCTTAGGTTTCTTATATATGGGACTATTTTGATTTGTCTAATTCTGAAATATATTAGTTGTATTGGGACTGTTTTGCTTTGGCTTTCTTGTTGTAGTGGGATTGTTGTGTATGAAACAATTAAGAAGGAATGAGAATAAGTTGAGAAATGCTACTCTCTTACTATGTTTTGATTTTGCTTTACTGTTGTAATTGATTTAGTTAGATTACTGTACTCAATTTTTTTAGAGTTCAAATGATTCATTTAAATGATTCAAAGCTGTCAAATGTTTAACACAAAGGGAACCACCATTCAATAATTATATAAAGCACAAGAGCACAAGTGCAACTGATCGACATTTTAAACACAATAATCTACCATTCAACTACTCAAAATGAGCTCCAACCATACATCAAGTGTTCATCCAAAACTAATATAAACAGACCACAAAAAATAGTTCAGAATCTTCAAAACCCCCAACAAAATACCAAAGTAGCCATACAACTAATCACCAAACTATACATTGTACTAAAAACACAATCAATTCAACAACTTCATATTCCTCCCGGTGCACTAGAACTTTTAAGTTGGCTTCTTTTTTGACTGACTCATACTCTGCAATTGAGAAGTTGTGATAACATTCTTTCCCTTCTACTTCATTCCTCGAGGCTTATAACCAATATCAATATTTGTTTGAGTTGTATCTTTGTAAACACCCGGAGTGACAACTGTTTCACCTCTAGTTCCAGGCTGTATAAAATGAAGTAAAATTAGATTTGTCAAAAGAAAATTAAAAATTACATGAATTGAAGTTATAATTCACACTTACATTTAATGTTTTACTATCACTCATTTGATCAGTGTAGATACCAAATCCTACTATCTTAGACCTCTTTTGTCCTACTGATGATGTTGATGCTCTAATGGTCCTTTTTTCCCCAAGTAGCTGATCAGATACACTTTCTTTTCCTCTACCTCTGCCAGTGTCTCTTCTAGATCCTTTGCCTTTGCCAACTTCCCTACCTTTGTCAGTGCCTCTACCTCTACCTCTTCCAGCTGGCTGCACTCTTATAACTGCTGAGGTATCAACACACATAGAACTGCTAAAGCTTAGTTGTTGGCTGAAACTTTATGGCATGCTAGAGCTTGGTGGTTGGATGAAGCTTGGTGGCCTGCTAGAGCTTGGTGGATGGCTGAAGCTTGGTGGCCTGCTAGAGCTTGGTGGCTGGCTGAATCTTGGTAGCCTGCTAGAGCTTGGTGGCTGGCTGAAGATTAGTGGCCTGCTAGAGCTTGGTGGCCTGCTAGAACTTGCTGCCTGGCTAGAGTTTCCAAGTTGTCCCATTCCATCCTAACAATAAAGGATATTAAATATATATTATAAATTTCAGAATTTAATTATTGAATTAAAAGATATGAGTGCATTACCTGAGCTTTACAGAGAGTTCTGTTATGACCAATTTGATGACATTTGGAGCAAGAAATTTTCAGTCCTTTGTTGGATAGCTTTCCATCTTCTTAGGCTCATTCTTCCCTTTTTTTCTATTCCTTCCCGGTCTGCCAGACATTGGTCTGGGTTCAGAAAGATCAATCACTAAACCACTTGTGTTAGGCCACATTTTCATATTAGGTATTGGATGAAGAAAGTAGTCATAAGCCTTCAAGAATGTATCTTTCTTATACCACTCTATCACATAAAATTCAGGCTCTATACCTTTATGATGATAAGCCAATACAACATATTGACATGGTATGCCTCTCAATTGCCAGCTTCTAAAAGTGCAAGTCCTTGCCCTAATATCAACTATATGCCTATAAGGACCATCTAAAATTTCATACCCAATTTGTCCATTGAACCTAACTGTGCAATTTCTAGCCATATCTTTGTTTTCTTCAAGTACTAACAAAGTCATAGGAGAGATGTCTGAAATCCAGGTATCAACAAATTTTCTCATTTCAATATTTCTATCCATTATCTTGTGTCTAATCTCCTCTAACATACTGATTATAGATTTATGTCTAGCAGCTAAAATCCATGAATTAAAAGTCTCACACATATTATTCTCAACAATATCACATTTAGAATACTCCCTAAAATATGCCCTGCACTATGATTTTTTTCATAATGTAATAAGTCCTCGCAAATATTCTTACCAAGTTGACTGAGTTTTCCCATCTTATCCAAAAACTTCACTTCAAAACTGGATTTAGCACACCTCCAAAATTGTTTTCTTCTTTCTTCTTCTCTCCAGATCTGATACCAATTGGACCAGATGTGTCTTGCACACCATCTCATTTTACAATCTGGTAGCACCTCAAGTATAGTAGGTACAAGACCCTACATCGGCATAAATACAAAATCAAAACACAAAATATATGAACATGGACTGTATAGTAAATAAATAGAAGACATCAAAATTAAAGTTTAAAAAGTAGACTAACCTTTTGCATATCTGACATGATAGTCAGTTCATGTCCAGTGCCTAAGTTCAAATTTGAATCAAGTGGTTAATGAAGAAACTCCAGCTATGTTTTGTCTCTTAATCAACCACTGCCCAGGCTATTGGATACATTTGATTATTTCCAATTCTCCCAGCTGCAACTAACAATTCACCCTTGCAAGAACCTATCAAAAAATAACGATCTAACCCAATAATTTTTCTGCACCCTGCCAACCAGCCTCTCTTTAATGCATCAAAGCACAAATAAAAATAAACAAATAGATTTTTTCCAAGTTGATATTCTTTATCTATCCTCATCCAAAAAGAATTGCCAGGATTAGTATGTTTTATCATGTCTGTATAGTCACACAACCTTGAAAATTCCAACTTCCAATCACCCAAGAATTCTTTAATGATTCTATGCTTTGCCCTGCTACAAACAGTTTTTCCCACATACAAACCCAATTTTTTTCTCACCAATTCCTGAATTTCCCACAGTTTTATATAAGGTTGTAAAGTTATTTCATCCTTGAACTTACTTGCAATAAACTTAGATGTGCACAATTTTTTTTTGTAGTAGTGCATACATGTACAGGATAGTAGTGCTTGGCAACAAAGTCACCAGAATGCTTATCAATACTAGCAAACAACAACCATTTACATTTCTTGTCCTCACACCTAACTCTAACTCTATGTTTCTCATTAGGATTAAGCTTCAATCTAACTTTGTATTCAACAACATACTCAGCCACAACCTTTCTAAATTGCTTAGCATTTTCAAATATCATACCAAGCTCAAATATAGCCACAACACAATCAGGATCAAATCTTACCTTTTTACTTTTCCTTCTTGCTGGTAAATCAACACCCCTAACAGCTTTAGGTTCCAGTCCATCAGCACTGTCATCACTATCAACTTCTGAGCTATCTATATACTCCTCATTTCCCCTAATTTTCCACTGTATCTAGCAACCTTATTCCTTCCAATATCTTCAAATCCCCTATCAACACCTGCTGATCCAAGTTTTATTTCTTCATTTTGGACAGGTTTCTTTTGTTTCACACAGTTTCTCCTTTTATTTCTAAGAGTTCTTAACTCTTCATCAACCTTAGAATCATCATCTTCTGGTATATTAAACTCTTGAGAATCAACACTACTATCAAGATCTGTTTCATCCCCTTCTAGATCTGAGAGTTCATCTACACCAGATTCTATATCTATGTTGTCAGTTTGGGTAGGTTCCTCATGTAACCCTTTAACATTAATATCATGAACCGTTGATATGTTCTCACCCACATTACTATTTTCACCAACCACATTGCTACTTTGATCACTTACTGTACCACAAAGAAAACCAGATGGGACGCCATCTTCTACTACTTCTACCTTATCCACAACATGGTTCACATACAAGTCTAAAAAGTCCCCATCTTCTAGGTCTTCAACAAGACTTACCAAAGTCAAGTCATTTTTTACTTCAATAAAGAATTTCTTTTTAGGGTCTTTAAAGTAGAACCCACCAACAGTCATATACCCAAATTCTTTAGTATAATAAAGCAACTCGAATATAGAAAAGTGGTCCTTGTCCATACTTACATATTCCACCTCACTTTCTCCTATGTAGCGTGGAACATATTCTTCATCAGAAACAAACTTGACACCGTGGTGAAAATGAGTTTTAATAATAATATTAGCCATCAGATTCCTGAAACAAAACCCCAAAAATACCTGACAAGTTATGAATAGTAAAAACCCTAGCTTTTTTTAGATATTTCTAAACTACTATTACCAACATAATATACTAACAAAGAACTAATAAACCATTTACAACAACAATACATGACAAAAATGTGACAATATTGAAATTTGAAACATACCTGAGTGCGATTAAAACACAAAACAGCAACAATTCTTGAGATCCAACTCCAGATTCTTTGCAACTAGTAAAGAAATGTTGAAATCAGTGTCAAACTTGAACTAATCACTCAAAAACACTACGTAACTTTTTATTATACAACAGACAAAGCAAAAATTAGTAGTATTAGGAGTGAAATCACAATTTTAGGGTTTCTGATAGATTTGGAGATGGGTATGACGGATTTGACGTTATAAAGGGGGAAATAAAGTGGAAATTATATTTATGTATTAATTAAAAGAAAAGGTGAGGTATAAAATATAATTGGTTATAATTGGTCAAAATTTACACGTAGGCGGCGACTACATACACGCGCTTAACACGTTAAAAAAGAAGGCTTTAAAAAGGTGTCACGTCGGACAATTGGGCTCAATTGAAACCATTTGTGAAGGGGTAAAGGGTTCAATAGGTATCTGTCTTAGTTGAGGTGTCTATACGGGAAAAGTGAAATAGTTAAGGGGCCTGTATATGTATTTAGCCTATTTCAAATAAAGCAGCAGCTTAGTCATGTAGTACCTTTTTCGCTTGCTGTCAGAGGGTAAGAGAGATGCATCAATTTGAATCATATTTGTGATATAATTATTTTCCTTCTTTTTTTCTAACTTTAAAATTTTTTCTTTTTTTTTAAAGTCAAGCCTTATAAAATCATTGATTACATTCTTATTAATTACTTAAAACTTTTTAGAATTTGATACTTCTTAAATTTTCTTATTCAAACGCTTTTATATTTAGTTTTAGATTTTTCAAATCTTCTTAAAATCAAATTTAGTTGATTTAAAATTCTTAAACTAAGGGAAAAAGTATTAGATGTCATTAATTCTGATGACTTCTAATAAGAAAAGGTTTTACCATAATACATTTAATTAATTTTCAACTCTTAAATATTAGAAAAAAAATAGTGAAAAGATGATTTTGTCTAAAACAATTTTTTTTAATGAAGGGAAAAAAGTTCAAAAAATATTTCTAAGGTCCTTCACACTTTTTTTATATATATATATATATATATAGATACATAAGTATTAAATGTCATTAATTCAGATGACTTCTAATAAGGAAAGGTTTTACCATAAATATATTTAATCAATATTTAACTCCTACATATTAGAAAAAATAGTGAAAACACGATTTTGTCTAAATAAAAAACTTTTAATGAAGGATATATATATATATATATATATATATGTATGTATGTATGTATGTATGTATATAAAAGTCAGTAAATACAACTCAAAATTTTAATTTACTGAATCAAATTGATAATGTTAATTAAAGACCAAACTATAAAATTACCTTACTATATATATAAAAGTCACTAAATACAACTCAAAATTTTAATTTACTGAATCAAATTGATAATGTTAATTAAAGATCAAACTACAAAATTACCTTACTCTCTTGCTTTATTCTTTTTTTTTGTAATTTTGATTTTCTTTTTTTGTTTTTGAGAAGAGCTTTTTTTAACCTTTCGAGAAATTTTCAAATCTCCTTTTCTTTTCAAAGAGTTGGGACGTCCTTTAATAGCCAAACATGGAGGGTCAAGAAAACCAATATCTTGTCTTTGTTCACTTGAGTTCAAATTTAGATTTGACTCGTTAACTTAACTATCACACACATAATCATTCTCATCCTCATATGAAAGTCCAACAAATTCTTCACATAGTTGCAACAATCTTTGATATGCCAACTTATAATGCTTTTCAAATTGAGTAGCTCGTTCAAAAAGTCTAAGAGAATGAATCATAATGTTATTAAACCATACAGTGGAAGACTTCATATTGTTCACATGTGGTCTTGTATTTGAGATGTTATCAACTTTTTCTCTTATCGCATTCTTCGTTCACCGATCTAGTAGATAACATGATGAAAGTGAGTGAATCTGCTTCTTCATAAATACCATAAGTATATGTCTACATAAAATATCCATAAACTCAAACTTGTGACAAGAACAAATAGCTTCTTTTGATACAAGATTCAGTTTAACAATGTAGGTCGGGGTCTGTCTTTACTCTTTAAAACAAATGCACTTTATAGATGTGTGTTTCATTCTGAACCTCAATCATTTTCGAAATAAATTTTTGAGATTGAATCAATTCTTCTTAAAATTTTTAAAATATTTTTCTAGTATATATTTTGGCTGCTTCATTCTCCATAGGATATAAAGTTTTCACGATAGCATTTGAATGTTTTGTCTTATAATCCTTCCCCCTTAATTTATCATACCTAGAGTCAACAACTTTATCAGATTATGTTACCAATACACTAATTAAAGTACCAGAATTGAGATAATCCTTAAAATACTTATTCATACTTTAACTTATTTGGGTTGTTGACATTCTATCATAAAAAGTAGTTCGCACATATGCTGGAATTCATTTCTCACGAATTGTGTATATCCTATGCAATCAACTATGTTCTTTTAAATTACGCCTTTTCATTATATCAGTTCAAACAACTTTAATTCTTTAGGAGTATTTGTACAATGCAAACGCTTACTAAACTCACTTTGAAAATCATCAAATTCATGAAAAACATGACTTAGATATTCAGAAATCTTCTTCTCAATGTGACCCAGAAAAAAGTGGTGTACACTATTTGAGAACACCTTTGAAATAATATTTGTTATTACAACATCTTGATCTGTGATTATTGTACGGGGAGCAACACCAAATATTGCCTCTTGCCAAGTGTAAAGTAATCATCGAAATTTTTTTACTATTTTTTTCATAAAAGAGCACAATCAAATAAAACGAATTGAAAATAATTATTAACTTTGATATATGAGAAAAAAAGCATCTTATATTATTTCTCAAGTATATAGGATCAAATAAGATAGCATATACTTCTCGTGAATGTGAAGGTGAAAGACAAGTTGCACTAGTAGTTGATGCAAAAGCAGAAATCTAAGTCCAAAATTATTTTGAATAGACCCTCGAGATTTATTTGGAATCCTAAGAAAACAAACTAACTACACTATAGACTAAAATCGATGTTCTGGACTCAATGGAACCATCAAAATTACCAATAGAGACTGTTATCATTGATTGTTGATCAAAGTTAACACTATGAAATAATTCACCAAACTTTCCAACCAAATGCTCAAAACACACCCAAATATCTTGGGACTCGAACCAACAATGCCACTAACTCAAAAATGACATTCTAGATCTAATAAAACTAATAGAATTTCCATATGATGGGTAAGGCTCCAAATGTTGACCAAAATCTACTCGATCAACTTCAAAACCTTTCAAAATTAAAAAAATGCATAAAACTCAACCAACCACCTCAAAAACTACATCACCCACTCTTGCAAACCACAAATACCATAATACAACTATAGGTAGGGGTAAAATGGTTAAAACACATACAAATTCAAAAATCACTATGAGGATTGTTACACATCCACCACTAAAATACACATTCATCCTTGAACGAAGGAGCAAGAAAGGTACCTAATTTGTCGAAAAGCTGGAATATCTACTCCACATATTTGACTTTACATACCATGTAGCCTCCTCTATTAGATGATGCTTCTACTAAATCTTTTCTGAATATATATCTTTGGACCTCAACCTCCTTATCTATCAACCAAAAATAGCTCTAGGCTCCTCCTCATAAGTCAAATTCTAATCCAAATCAACTGAGTCTCACTAAATTATGTAGGCGCCATCAAAATAATACTTATTCAACATAGAGACATAGAAAATAGGATGCAAAATTGAATGACTTAAAGATAACGCCAACTGATAGTCCACCTCCCCATCATATTGAAGGATCTTAAAAGAAATAATTAACCTTGGTCTAAGCTTGATTTTTTTAAAAACTTCATCATACCCTTCATGGATGATGCCTCCAACAAAACCCTCTTACTAATTATAAACTCTGAGTCATGCACCATCTAATTTGTATAACTTTTCATCCTACTATGAGATGCCAAGAGCCAATCCTGAATCAACCTAACTCTATTCATCAAATTTCTCACTAAATTTGTGCCCCATAGTCTAACCTCAAAGTAGTCAAACAAAACAATCAGATATCTACACTTCCTCCCATATAATTTCTTGAATGATGCCATTTGAATAATGAAATGATAACTATTATTGTAGGCAAACTCCACCAAAGGTATGAAATGGTCCCACTGACCACTAAAATCAACCACACAAGGTTAAAACATATCTTCTAGAACTTAATAGTTTACTCTAATTGGCTATTTGTCTAAGGGTGAAAGACTATACTCATCTCTAATTGGGTACCCAACTTTCGCTGCTTCAAACTGAAAAAATAAAAGGTGAAGTCAGTTTCTCTATTTTATATGACATAAATGGTCACATCATGCAACTAGATTATCTTTCAAATATCGATCTTTACTAACTTCTCTTTATTATAGTTCATTTTCATTGGAATAAAGTGGCTTGGTAGGGTTAGTTTATCATCAGTCAAAAAAATAGAGTCAAATATCCCCGAAGTCTTATGCAAAATAATGACTATGACCATAGTGGCATGTTTCTACTTCCACTTATGTATAGGTATCCTTTGAGTGAAACCACTTTATCTATGATGCTCATATTTCAGTTACTGGCAATTCAAAAACTTCACCACGAACTCCATGATGTCCTTCTTTATTCTACACCACCGATAATGTTGCTTCAAATTCATGATACATCTTAGCTACTCCTGGATGAATAAAGTACCTCAAACTATGAGCCTCCTCTATAATCAACCTAGTCAAATCACCGATCCTTGCAACACAAATCTAACCCTTGATGCTCAAAACACTCTCTGAATGAAGAATTATTTCTCTAACATCCTTACTCAACCTTTTGACCCAGATAATAAATAACTTTCCATCCTCAAACTGTCTATCCTGTCTATCTCATATATGCTCTATCAATAAAGACTGAGCCTCAACATAAGTAAGAAATCTACTTGGCTAAGATATTTTAAGCCTTATTAAACTATTATCCAGATGTTGAATGCCCAAAGTAGAAGATCTCTCTTCAACTATCAACAAAGCAAGACTACTTATACTCACTGCTTTCCTTGTCAAGGCATCCGCCACTATGTTGGCCTTACCCGAATGCAAGAGAATATTCATGTCATACTCCCTTAACAACTCTAACCACCTATATTTTCTCAAATTTAAGCTATTATTGTTGAAGTGTTTTGAAGGCTACAATGATTAGTGAACACTTCATAATGAATACCATATATATAATATCTCCACAATTTTAATACAAGTACCACTACCACTAACTTCAAGTCATAGGTAGGGTAGTTCTTTTTATGGGTCTTCAATTGCCTCAAAGTATATACTATCACCTTTCCCTTGTGAATCAAACACTACCAAGGAAAATTCCTGAAGCATTAGAATACATAGTGAATCCCTTACCTTTCATAAATAAGGCTAAGATAGGCACTTAAGTTAATAAGGTCTTGAGTTTTTAAAATATCTCTTCATACTCGTACGACCACTAAAATATAATATCTTTCTAAGTAAATCTAGTCAAAAGAGCGAAAATAGTATAGAACCGCTGCTTTAACCGTCTATAATAGATAGCTATCCCAAAAGACTCTGAATCGTGATAGCTGAAGTAGGCCTGGACAGTCTCAAACCACCTCAACCTTGGTTGGAATGACTATAATATCATCCTTGATCATATTATTCCCTAAGAACGACACTGAATTCAACCAAAACTCAGACTTTGAGAACTTGGCATACAACTTCTAATCTCTCAACCTGTGAGAGTAATCCTCAAATGCTTTACGTGACCCCTCTCATTTGTGAAGTACACTAAGATATCATCGATGAACACAATTACACAAAAATCCAGATATAGCCAAAATACTCCATTTAATAGCTCTATAAATGCCGCTAGGGCTTTAGCCAACCCAAATCAATGTATCTAACTAGAAGAACTTCTGGTAAATTAGAAGGAAACAAATCAATAAACTCCCTAACCACCCCCATTGACTCCAAAAGAGGCCTTTTAGCACTAGTGTTATGCACATAATCCAAGTAAGAAAGAAACCCCTTTTCCATCATCCGTAGAGCCTAAAGAAAGGATATAACCCCTTATGATGTAAAACAAAAGTATCCTTCCACTCTGACCTCGGTGCATCGACATAACTAAGGTAATTGTCTAGCATGGAAATTAAAGTTAGGGGGAGAGCTAATACACATCATAAATGACATCAAAATCTACCATGTTGAGAATAATCATGTCTACCTATGTATCATATCTTTAAAGAGTCATAACATAGGATCGATACACTCGATCCAACACGAAGAATCATATATTAGGGAAGAAACACAAATAGACACAACAAATGACTCACACATCATATCAATACCCAAAGAAAAATATGAAAACACATATAAGAAAGTAAATCCAGGATTAAACAATACTAAAATAAGCTGATGGCAAACTAGGAGGATACCTATAATGATTGCATGGAGGCCTCTGACTTGGGACTACTTGTTGATGCATAATACTAACCATATCTGCCCTTAGATAGAAAAACTTCATGATTACCACCATGATCTGCCTAGGATCCACCCTTAGTAGCCTAAGAAACACCTCTACTACTTTGTATAGCTTCTCTAGCTAGTGGTGCTGATGCCTGATAAGTTTGTATTTAAGAATAATATTATGGATGGCCCTGCCCATACCTGTGGAAATCTCGAGAAAGTAGCCAAACTCCCCATAATCAAAATATCCACTAACTATAACATGCTAAAGTTATAACCCAGATAAACTAGAATGTCCTTAAACCTAGAATGAGAACCTTTGGACATCTGACTTAAATTTTTGCACTAGAAATACTGAAACCCAAATAACTACCATTCAAACCCTATTATGATTCATGAAATAGTCAGTTGTGTTGGAAATAATGACCCCCTATGAGAGAAGTCTCTACCTTAAAAAGACAAATAACTAAAACACACCTGTCTGCAAACCCTTTTACCATTACTTTCTTGGGCCTCACAACACATACCTTTAATACTCTTAGCATGATCCATTATCTGCCAAAAATTTCCCCTAGTAGTCACTAATTATGCTATAGCCAACTGAAAAGGAGTAATAAACTCCTTCACAAACTTCCTAACCCACCCTCTTATTATCAAAATACTTATCAAGGTATGCCTAGACTAGAAAGAAATTAGGTCTCATAGTTTTATGACCCAACTAACTAGATCATGAGGGTACCTATTCTAATCGACCTAGATAGGAGAACCCTTACCACCCAAATTTAAAAATATGCAGAAGTCATAAATAAACCAATAAATTTTTTCTTTTGAATTTAGTTCTAGTTATAATTCTAGAATACAAAAGGAAATACTTTAAGCTGAAGTTTAGTTTAAATAGGTACAAGAGCTACTACAAGGGAATTCTAAAAATACTTATGACCCAGCTGCCAACGTAGAAGACAAATGAATGAAATAGTTGGAGAACTCAAGGAAACAAATATAAATGATTCAACAGATAAACCCAATCCACTCAAGGAATCTTCACACTTATAAATACCTTGTATACATATGCTAAGGGTCATATGATTGCTTACTAGCCATGTCCTACATGGGGTGAACTCTTTTCCATGTACCAAAAATCCTCAACATCTAGTACTTAGTAACCCGTGAAGATGTCCTTTACCGGTACATCATATAATAATAAATATAATCCCTGAAGATTTTTAAATACTGGTACATCTCACAATAATAAATAGATTTCACAATAGTCACAACCATAAGGAGAATAAATAACCATACATATGTATTCATAAGGATTTTATACCACCTCACTATATGTAATTAACACTTAAGGTATATTTTAACAAATTACTTTCTTTAAGCATGCATTTAACAAGTATACAAAGATCAAATAACATGCTTACATAAATCACGCTGTGTTATACTACCTTAAACTATCACTTACACCTATAATTTATATATCAATTGAGGACTTAGATAGGACATGCAATGAATATGGTTCATACCCTAATACATCCAAACCTTATATCTTAATACTAATACCTTATCAACAACTTCCATTCCTCTAGTTACTATCATTGATTCATCAGAATCCACCAAAACCAACCACCTCTAACTTTAGCTTTCACTAGATCCTAAGATAATTTCTTGTTATAATACCATTAAAAGTATTTTTAATTAATTATGGTAACCTATTGTTGTGTTGCAAAAGTTGTGATATGAGTTTATCAATTATGCTATTGAGTCCTGGGGATATTTATTATCTAAAATCTAGCTATTTACTTAGTTACAGTAGTTATAGAATGTCCTAGTAAAGGCCAAAATTGTACTACTCAATCAATTAATAGAACTCGGTGAACTTAGTCTAGTTCAGTCAGTCAACATGATTAGTGTCATATCAGTCAAGCCTAGTATAGTCTAGTAATCAGTTCAGTATTGATTCAGTTGGGAGTAGAATTCAGCATCGAGTGAACCTAGGGATGAGGGTATTTCTGTTAGTTAGAATTTGAACCTTAGTAGCAATCCCTGAGTTACAGAACTACGTAGCTAGTGTAGGGTAAGTCATCTTCCTACCAGATTAGGGTTGAAGCAGTGGATTAGGGTTGAAGCAGTCATATATATATATATATATTTCATAAGTTTTCCTGCTAGAATAGGGTTGACACAATATTATTAGTATCCCATGGAAATATGCTAACACCCTTCTAACTAGGGTCATAGGTTGGACCCTAAATCAGTCTATATCGGGGTATGTCGATTAGATGAACACCCTTATAGTTACAGTTTCAGTCTTAATATTCAGTAAAAAACTCAGTTAGTTCTAAAGAACCATGGCTATCAGTTATCAGTTACTCAACCATCAAAATTTAGTATTCAGTTTTAGTATAATCTCAGATACATGATGTATACCTATATGAATAGTATTTTATGTTTAGTATGTTTAGTAGTTACAGTTTTGCATGTACTCTCATCCAGTTACTTCATGATGTTCATTCAGTTAGTTATCATCTCATGCATACAAACCCATGTATATCAGCCTTACCTCACTTAGATTACCAGTAAATTCCATGTACTAATCGCATACTTTCTTTTGTGCTATGATGTCTCATATCATAGGTTTGGATGCTCAGGTTTTAAACCATACTTAGCAGCTCAGGCTATCAACAGTAGTTATAGTAGTGAGTCCTTATATTTTGAGAATAGAGTTTATCTATTTCAGTATTCCAGTAGTTCAGTAGTTATTTTAGTTGGAGTTAGTTGGGGGTTTGTCCCATCAACTCCATATTCAGATAGTTAGAGGTTCTCAGACTAGCATAGTTAGTTATTCAGTTTTCAGATGTTATTATCAGTTATTATTTTAGTATTTTGAGAATCTTATGGCATTTTTAGCTTTCTTCCACATATATATTCTAGTATTATATTTAATGCTCACAGCAAGTACTGGTTATAGATTAGCTTATGATCCTTTAGGGTCGTAAGCATTATGTGATGTCCAAGGTATAGTCTCGGGGTGTTACAAACTTGGTATCAGAGCCTAAGGTTATTAAGAGTCCTAGGGAGTCTGAAAGCCACATCAAATAGAGTCTTGTGCATGGGTGTGTAGTGCACCACACTTATAGACAAGAGGCTACAAGACGATTTTAGGAAAAGTTTCTTCTCTTTCAGTGTTCTTGTCATATGAAATAGCATGATCTCTATTTAAGAATATTTTTCTAACTCTTCCATCCTTTTGTGTACAAAAAATATCTCCTAGAAAGAATAACGAAAGAAGAAATGGGAATCAGCCTGTACTTTCGCCTGTTTAGGAAGATTCCCTGAATGAGCATGGCTCTCATGCCAAATTCAGAGCTGCTTTTAATATCTTAGCTTATTCAGTAGTTTCTTAGAGAAATCTATAGGCTGTTATTCTATCTAGGATTTTGATTTATGCTTAGCAGAGTAAGGAGGGGACGCGTAGAAAGAAAGAGGGAAAAAATAAGAGGCCCAAAATAGGTAGTTTTAAGCCAAGGTCAAGGGGTAGTAACCACTCCCAATTCCATCAGAAATTCTCATCCCCAGCTTTATTTTCAGCTAGTGCGACAGTACCAAAGTTCAGGAATGATAGTTGGGATGGGACGCCAGCCTCCAAAACCTAAGGTAGTGTAAGTAGTGATCGTGCCCATCCATTTTGTAGAGAATATGGTAGAAATCCCCTAGGTATGTGTAGAGCTGGAAGTGATATCTATTTTGGGTGTGGTAATCCAGGCTATAGGATGCGAGACTGTAGAGTAATGGCTCATAGGGTAAAGGACTTGCGCCAATAGGGTCAGTCTAACTATCCTCCAGTCCCATCCGGTTACCCGACTCAGCAGGGTTCTACTTCCAGCACAACTAGTGGCCAACATCAGTATAGGCTATATGCAATTATAGTCCCAATATGTTAGGAAAGTTCTCCTAATATAGTTATAGGTATGTTACAGGCCTTTCATATTCTTGTGTATATTTTACTAAACCATGAAGCTTCACTTTTTCTTGTAACCCCCATATAGCTTTCAACTTTGGTGTCAAGCTCAAAATATTAAAAGAGCCCTTATCAGTGTCTACCTCAATGGGCAAACGCATTATAGCTAGATGGGTACACAGAAATTGCCCGGTTATAGTATCCCAGCAAACCACTTCAGTTGATTTCAAAAGTAGAGTCATTCAGTTTCAGTTCCCTGATAAACCAGTCATTGAATAAAGAGGTAGTAACTTAATACTTAGGAGTCATACGTGTTTCTAGATTCCTTCTCAAAATTCTATGGTAGAATAAGATCTAGAGTTAGAAGCATGAAACCAGGAGTTTAGAAATAGTAGTAGAGTTGGGATGGTGTTATCTGAAGTTGAGAAGATTATATATTTCATGGGAATAGTCATGTGAAAGATGAATCAATAGGCTTGAAGCAGTGTATACAAGAATTTAAATTTGTTGATTCAAAACTTGTGTTATGGATGTGATATTTGTAGGCTATGATAAAAGTAGTATAGTTATTAAAAAATTAGGGATATCTATTTTATGTGTTAGGATATAAGTTTGAATCTTTGAAGGTTGAGATAATAGAAAGAGGAGTTGAAAATTCTAAGTTAGTTTTTCTTAAGTTGTTACATGATGTATTTGGGGCTACAGAAAGTTAATAGTTCTATCATAGAAGGAAGTATCAATCGTAGGGTTTTACACTTTAAGGTGTAGTATTTCAAGGTGAGTTTAGTGTTTATGAGTATTCTTATATATCGGACTCTATAGTAAAGTGTTTTCAGTTTAGTTTAGAGTTTGTTAAGTGGTTTACACACTTAGAATGATGGCTTTAAGCTAAGGGGGAGATGGTAGAACAGGTGACCAAGCCAGGCTATCAGATTCTAGTAGTGATGCCAGTGTGTTATGGAACAACACTAGGAAGAGTGATGCCCGACCTATGCTTATTTCAGTATTTGTACTTCAGTTATTATGATATCTACTCTTGCCTTATGTATTAGCTCTATGATCATATCTCGTATTCATTTACTTTCCATAGAATCATGTATGTTCTTAGTCCCTCGTATGAGGAGTTCTAGTTTGATCAGCAGTGCGAATCATGTTCTATGAATTCAAAAATTTTAAACTCAAGTCATACAGATCATGCATCATGTGCTCATGCTTTATAGTATGTTCAGTTCCAGTACTCATTCAACACTCCTAATGATCAGTGAAATTCAGATTATGTCATATATATCCTTAGTTTAGTCTCTTGATGACTCCATGATGTTGATATTCGATTCCTCAGGCTTCTTTTTAGTGTCAAGTTCTATATAGTATTTATTCATGCTTTAGGTCCTATGTTTTATCCTTTCAGTGACCTCTCCTTATGAAATAATATAGTGATGAGCAATTGTCTAGATAGGAGAGTGTAACTGTTTCATGTAAAGGAAAGATTGTTGCATGCTTGTTTTACTCGAGGCTGTAGTTATAAAGATAGGCTTAAATGTCATGTTGGTGTGTAAGTGGATAAATGGAATACACATTAGTAAATGGCTAGTAAAAGGTTGTATTTAGTTGTTGAATGGGAAATTAAAATATTCCTGAGATGAGAGGTTGTGAAAATACAGCGTGTGTTGAATTCATGATTTAGACTAATATTACAGTTTTATGTATGTATTCTATAGATTCAAGTAGGCTTGTACATAGTGGGAGAATTCAACCCAACTCAGGCATAGTTAAGAGAGTATTCAAAGAGTATGTCTAAGCTTGAAAGATAGTAGTTGCAGTGTCTAAGTCTTAGTAGCTCTATCCTAGTTGAGTTTTTGTAGGAATGTGTTCCATATTACATAATTTTAGCCTTGTTGTGATTTCTTATCCAGATGTCTTATTCAAACCATGCCCAAGATTCCTTACTCCCTAAAATTCATTAGAACTTCTTAGAAAGAGTGTCGAAGAAATACTCCAGTTAAGCATAAGCTTTTAGTATGAGTTAGTTTGTATAACCAGTAATTCAGATTAGCAGTCAGACAGACAAGATCCTGTGGTTTTTCCGTCTTTCGATCTAGTTTTAATATCTAAAGTTTCATGATATATCCCTTCCAAGAAATAATTGGTTTGCATCCATGTAAATTATAAATCTAGTCCAGTTCATGCATCATATTTTAGATCCGAGATAGTCAGTCAGGATTCATTCAGTAAGCGTTCTCTGCATCATCTTATTTTTCCTAGTATTTCAATCAAGTCATTATTATTTGGGGAATGAAATATCCCAAGAGAGAGATGTAATACCCTCAAGATTTTCATGTACTAAATCTCTCATCTTTTCTTCATGAAACCAGATCCAGCCGGAGATCATGGTAACTCAGAAGTTGATTCTCTCATTCCTATTTCAGCCTTATAACCATTCTCATGTCACTTCATGTGTTCAAGAAATTAGTTCAGTTCATGATATTTAGTTTATGTATCATGCTTGAGGCTTTATTATGATCTCATGTTCCCATTCAGGCATGTTCAGTAAAGGATCTTAGATTCTTCGGTATTCTCAACTTAAGGTAACAATTTTCCTTAGATTTACTCTGTTCCATACTTAATTTCAGCTGCATATCACTCTGATATCATTCGTGCATTCATGAATCAGTTCAATCATGTGTCATGTCTTAACATTTAGTTATGTTTTAGCTATGCAATTCAGTACAGTCGTAGTACCTCAGTGCCTTTCAGCTTAATCAGTGTCATTCGAGGATGAATATTCCCAAAGGGGAGATATTGTAAGACCCCATAAAGTCTTAGCCCATTTCATTCCTTAATAGCATGCCCAAAGGGGTCCTAAACTTAGAAAATTTCAGCTAAGTGTTGAGACTTAGTCTTAGTTTTGGCCTTGATAATTCAATGGTTTTATTTTTGATCTTTCTGGCCTTAAATTATTGACTTTTAAATTAATTCATGATCAGGGTTATCTATAGGTCATATTGGGTGAGTTTCGGAATTTTCGAACATCATTTGAGTCATGTTTGGATGACCAAAACAACAAGCCAATGCGATCATGATGCGTTGTGTTGGCTATTGCATCGACAACATCGATGCGGCGCATCGACAATCACGTCGACACTATTGATATGGTGCGTTGGTTATCACATTGTTGGGGGCACTTTTCAAAATTTAGTTATGGGTTTTGGGGGCAATTAAGTCAGTTTCCTCCCACATTAAATCCCCATAACATGAAATTCAGCCTCTCAATAGGCAAAATACATTCACTCATTCACAAAATCCTCTCAAGAAATAAACCCTCATTCATCAAGCTCAAGATCAAGTTCCAAGAAATCCCTAACAATCTTCATGAATTTAACCATCAAGGTATGTTAGGTGTTCATCCTTGGGTCTCTTTCCTCCCTTGGAGTTCAATAATCATTTTTAAACTTGAATTATGATTCCTATGTTATAAAATAAATTATGCTCATATTTGTGTTGTTGTATGGGTTTCGAGTTAAGATCTTTTATGAGTTCCATGAAATTTAGTTAGCATGTGCGTTCCCTTGAATTTGCAAGTTGCATATTGTAATTATGATGCCCTGTATGGTTAGTTTTTATGTATAACAATATGCTCTCCATGGGTTTGATAAAATGTCCATATGAGTAAAGTATGCATGGTAACCTATTGTTGTGTTGCAAAAGTTGTGATATGAGTTTATCAATTATGCTATCGAGTCCTGGGGATATTTATTATCTGAAATCTAGTTGTTTACTTAGTTGCAGTAGTTATAGAATAGTCCTAGTAAAGGCCAAGAACTGTAGTACTCAGTCAGTTAATAGAACTCAGTGAACTTAGTCCAATTCAGTTAGTCAATACAATTAGTGTCAGTTCAATCAAGCCTAGTACAGTCTAGTGATTAGTTTAGTGTCGATTCAGTTGGGGGTAGGATTAAGCACCGAGCAAACCTAGGGATGGGGGCATTCCTGCCAGTTAGGGTTTAATCCTTAGTAGCAATCCCTGAGTTACAGAAGTACATAGTCAGCATAGGGTAAGTCGTCTTCCTTCCAGACTAGGGTTGACGTAATCATATATATATATATTTCATGAGTCTTCCTGCCAGATTAGGATTGACACAATATTTTTAGTATCTCGTGGCAAGGTGCTAACAACCTTCCAAATGGGGTCACAGGTTGGACCCCAAATCAGTCTATACCAGGGTATGTCGGTTAAATAAACACTCCCACAGTTATAGTTTCAGTATCAGTATTTAGTAAAGAACTCAGTTAGTTCTATAGAACCATAGATATCAGTATCTCAGCCATCAGAATTCAATATTCAGTTTCAGTATAATCTCAAATACACGATGTATACCTATATGGGCTGTATTACATGTTCAATAGTTATAGTTTTGCATATACTTTCATCCAGTTACTTCATGATATTCATTCAGTTAGTTATTATCTCATGCATATGAACCCATGTATATCAACCTTACCTCACTTAGCATACCAGTACATTCAATGTACTGATCGTATACATTCTTTTGCGCTATGATGTCTCATATCATAGGTTTGGGTGCTCAGGTTCCTGACCATATTTAGCATCTCAGGCTATCAAAAGAATGGTGAGTCCTCATATTTTGAGGACATAGTTTATCTATTTCAGTATTCCAACAGTTTAGTAGTTCTTTCAGTCAGAGTTTGTGGGGCTCTGTCCCATCAACTCCATATTTAGATAGTTGGAGGCTTTCAGACTAGCATAGTCAGTTATTCAGTATTCAGATGTTATTATCAGTTTTACTTAGTTATTGTTTCAGTATTATAAGAACCTTATGGCATTTTCAGATTTCTTTTGCATATATATTCCAGTATTATATTCAATACTCACAGCAGGTACTAGTCATGGGTTAGCTTGTGGTCTTTCAGGGTCGTAAGCACCGTGTGATGCCCAGAGTGCAGCCTCAGAGCATTACAATTAAATATAGCCTATATCAATGCCAAAAAGTTGCTACGGAGGCATGAACAAGAGCTTTTGAATCAGTGCTAGTGATTTTTGATGTGAAATCCATGAGTTTTACCATATTCTAGTGTATTTTCCCTTTCTATTGATCCAAGGCCATAAGGCAACCCTAGGGAGTTTTTAGAAATAAACCTCTTCCTATTTACAATTGAAGAGGATAAGAGAAAATAATAAAATAAGGTCTGGTTTTGGGTCTTGGCATCTTGCTATAGCGGCCGGTATGCCACTAGCACTTCTCCACTATTGCAAAATATCCAGCTATAGTGGGATAACAACAGTCCTACCCAAAATTTCCTATTTTGAAAATTTTCAGCTGAGTCTATCCATACTAGTTTGACATCATATTTTACAAAAATTCCCATACCCGTGTCGTTGGATAATGTGCCTCTAGTAATAATGAAACATGTTATTACAATAGATACTAATTTACCCATTATTCATCCCCAAATGATCTTTGTAGGAATAGAACGGAGTGAATCTCACTTGGACATTAATACTACCCTCAATGATTATGTAAGTACGGCACCCACCTGGATTACTAAATTTCTTACCACTGAAATACTAAATTTTCAAGCCACACTTTCTTACTACTCCCATCCTTTTATCAATTAATTTTCACATATACGAGTCGCACAAGACTACTTGGAGAAAAAGGTTTTTTGAGTACCAAAGGTAACTGGGGATATTTATAATATTCAAAAAAGGACAAGAATTCAAAAACACATCATACGAAAGATTTTTTCCATCCCTTGAGAGACTAGATCCTGTTATATTGGGAATATTCCCACTATAGTGGCACCACTATAGCGGGATAAAAGTTTCTTTAGTGGGAGGGAATAGTACAGAAGGATGGAAAATGGGTTTCATGCCTATTTCTTATTTTTTCACTCTAAGACTCATCTCCCCTCCCCGATCACTTTGCTCTCATTATTGGATACAAGGTAACTATCATTAAAACTCATTCTCTTTACTCTATACTCACTTTATTTCATGAATTATGCTTGAATTCGTAGAAATAGAGTAGGTTTGAGGTTGGTTTTTAAATTTGAACTTATGTATTTATTTGAATGAATTGTCAAAGCATGACTGTTTCTCTTATATTTACGATGCTTCTATGACATTCTACGCATAAGAATTATGGGATTCATAGCCAAATAGGACTTGAAATAGTGAGGAATATAAATGGTTGTTCTTGATTTTGTTTTGTTGATTTAAGCATTTTTGGAGTTTAAATGCTCAATTGTTTTCATATACTAGTCTTATGACACTTCCCGATACTAACTTGTACTTAGAATGTCAAAAATAGGACTTTTCCACAAAGGGTGCCATTGATATACCCATTGATACTTGAGGATGATAAAGGCTGCTATAATAGGCTCATCCCATTATGGAGGCCCTACTATAGAAGGAATATTCCTACTATAGTGGTCCTATGATAGCGAGATACAGTCCACTATAGCGAGAGGCTATAACCAATAAACTCTTAGCCAGTTTCCATATTTGGAATGTTTCTAAATTTAATTCCTTTAATACTCCTATGAGTTCTAAGTTACTTTCTCACGATTTATGTAGGTTTACTAATTCAATAGCCAAAAACCAAGAACATGCTCTCCCGCCTTCATGAGATTTCTTATAGAGAACTATTGGAAAAAATTCTGGGACTATAGGAGGATGGTTTTTTTAGGAGAAGGGGGGGGGGGGGTGGTCTCTAATGAAGCTATAGAAACCAAAGCACTAGACTTCTACAATTGGATTGAAGAGTTTGGTGGAATTCCACTTGTGGAGGCTCCTCCGACTAGAGTCTCAGGAAAAGTTAGGGAGTTCTATGCCATACTCCCTACCATACTTTAGCAAGAACTTAACCCTACCATCTATATTCGAGGAGTGAATGTCCCTAGTGATGTTGCTACTATTAATAAGGTTCTTGGGGTGCCGAACATATCCAATGTCAAATACATGTCTAAGGAAAAAGATATAGACATAAAGTGGCTGAGGGACAACTGATAGCTAAGGAGGACAAGTACCAGGTCTATTGGCCTAATACTAAGGGGATTAGGAGCACTAATTTCACTACCGATGCTCGGAGGTAGCTGAACCTGATGGATTCATCCATCAAACAACACTTCCAATGTGACTTTTCCTCAAGATCTTGTGGTGTCCTATTCCATAAAAGTAATACATTACAATATGGGTCGAAGATTGTGATGGAGTCAAAGGACTTTTACCACGGCAATAAAAAGAGCCCCTACCTTCTTGGATTGATTTTTTGTATTGTTTAGGTGTAGGGGTGCCTAAAAAGGATGTTGAGATGGACATGCCCTTCCATCCCCTTAGGGTAAAGGCTGTCTCATTCAATAGCCAAAAAAAGAGGAATGTCGACAAGGTTGAAAGTAGTTGGGCCATAGTGGATTATGATGCCTCTCCCTCCTACCCCTATATTTCTAGGTGTTGCTTGCAAATAGACCTAGCTGCCATGAGGAGATTCATAGATAATGTCCACTTTTCTCCCCAGGGTACTATTCCTTCCAAATCCACAACCTCGTCTTCTACTACCTAGGATTATGCAGCGCTTTTGTAGAGAGATTTATTAAGAGAAATGAATAAGGTGATCCCCAATCCACATGATCTCATGATGATATAGAAGACTATCAAGGTCATATTAGAGTTGTTTATCCCTGACAAGGAGATTCTCCAGCTCAACTGAAAGATGTACAAGAGTTATCCTCTATGAGTGACTTAGAAGGAGAAGACCCTAACCTTGCAACCCATGATGATGATAGGGAATCCATATTGGTCCCTTGGAGCATGCCATCTTATACCCCCTCTTTATTTACTATACATGATTTGGGTTGCCCCCGCTTGGGGCAGGTAATAAACAATCTTCCTTTTCCTTTCTTTTTATTTTATTATCACAAGGATGCTTATTTTAATATCTTGTCATGAATTCATGCTCCTTATGTTATTATATACAATTTCTATTGATCACGTGATAGCTCGTAGCTTAAAATAATGAATTACACAGGTTGGGATTGAAATTCAAAATAAGGGAAAATAGGGAAGGGAATCTGTCCCAGGCCATACCGTTGTAGTGGCCTACACGCTGTTACGATTGCACCATTATAATTGAAAAATTCCCACTATAGCTAGCTTGCTGTAGCTTGACAGTGCTGCTATTGCATCCCTACAACTGTAGCCCAATATTATTTTCTAGTTTTTGTGCAATCTTGATCCTCTTGTTCACCTTCAAAACATTAAAATGGAAATCACACTATGATCTAAATTACTATCCCAAGATCGAACCAAATAATTCAAGGAAAACAAATAATTTAATGTTGCACTATTTTAATTCAGAATTATGAACCACTACAAGGATTTTTTCGATAAAAATTCCCACTATCATGTACCTATTACGCCCTTTTTATAGTCTTAATACCAACTGCTTGATGAAAAAAAATTCACAATCACATACCATTTCCTCTACCACTTTATCATTGATAACAACATGCTTTGCATTTAGCATCCAGTTTCTACTTGAATCATATACCAGATAATTCCTCAACCAACAACATACAACTAAATTATAGCCACTTTATATTCATGAAATCCACAGTCATTTAAACAATCACAATTCATGTACGTATCAACCCAAAAGATTTTATTTACCAAATAAGCCATTTCATTATTCCTCTATTCGCTCCATGGACAACCACTAGCTGATTATCCAAAAACTTTACACAACCCTTACTGCCTGATATTAATTGGAACCTTCCTAGTTCTAATTCCATTAAATGTGTCATTCCAGATAGAGCAAGTGGCAATCATTTGTCTTGTTGAGATACCGATTAGACTAAAACCTTATAAATAATAATACGAGCTACATGAAATGAAATAAAGAAGTGAAATCCCTCAAAGCTTCCTAAAGATTAGAAGTGGATGTCAACCTACCAATTTAAATGACTTTATATAATATTTGCTCTTGTTTTGGGGGACTAACAATCTAGGCTATGATACCGAATGTTATGACCCAATTAACCAAATCGTGCGAGCACCTACTCTAATCCATCTAAATAGAAGAACTCCTACTACTGAAATTTGAAAACGTGCAAAAGTCATAAAAGCAATAAATCATTTCCTTTTTATGTCAAAACTAGTTATAATTCCTGAAATACAAAGGAAAATATTTTACCTTGAAGATCTAGTCTGAAAAAGTACATCAACTACTATAAGGGAATTTAGAAAATACATATGATCCAATTTCTACCATAGGATATAAATGACAGAAACTATTGGAGAACTCTACCACATCAAGGATGAAACAATTATTGATCCTACAACTAGAATATACCTCACAAAAGGACATAGTAAGAGTAGTATTAGTACAAATAACACATACCGGTAAGCATCATCGGTTGACCTAAATTAAATCACATAAACACAATATACATATCCGCAAGGAAAACATGCACTTAAATAGTTGTTAGTCAAGAAACCTATTTCACCTTAGTTCTTTATCTCCTTTATCTTTTTGCCATTCTCATTAATCCGTAAGTCAACTTCCATACCACAGTCAACTCTTATGCCTAACTTTCTAACAATTTATCACCCATAATTATGCATTTAACCTTATCTTAATTACTAACTCAACCATACATAAAATGAATTCCAACCCTTAGTAACCAGTCGGTTTAAACTTTCAAATAATCTTGCTTTAGGAATATTCACCATGTGGGGACAACATTCCCATAATATAAGCACGTGAGCAATTATTTGTAAGCAAGTATCACCATATACACTTTAACTATTACTTTACCTTTGGCATATATACACATCTATGTACATATATACATACATATATATATATATACACATATATATACACACACACATCCCATTTAGGCTTTTTCCAAACAACACCAAAGAATTTAGTTAAGTGCAAATCAATATAGACAAATACCAAGTCAAGTCCATGACCACCAATATTAACCAGGTCAACAAATCATAATTCCATAATAATAAGTCACACCGTGCCATAATAGATATCCATTGTGCACAGGAATCCAAGTTCCATATCACTACAAAAGTATAAGCTCCAATTTAGGCATCACAATGATAATCCATCTCATAAAGTACTCAGATTCACAAATTTACCCAACTTATAGCACACTTCACATGATAAGTTCCCATTCAAGAAAATTTTGAAAGAAGTTGAGTCACAACCTACCTTAAAGTCAAACAACAAAACTCTAGCAATCACAAACTAGCCTTTTTCTTCTGAATAATCTCTAAATGCTCCCAATCTATCAAGAATGAGTTCTACATGTGACTATGTGTCCAATTACATCAATATTTTTATACTTTATTTAGTGTTCAAAAAGTCAACCCAAGACCCATGGAAAAAATTAAAAAATTTTAGAAATCAATTTATCCTTAATGTAAGGTGTTCAAATATGAATTTTCTTAAAAAATGAAGTTAAAATCGAGCTTGAAATTATCAAAATACCATTTCTTAAATTTATAAAAAAATCAAAAAATTTAATCTGAAAAAGATTTGAGGGTTAAATTTGATTTGAAAAACCAAGACCATGAGTATGATTCGTACTTATGACCAAGTACTCTTGACCCCTCATGGAGCATTAATATGACTTTAAAATATAAAATGTTAAGAATAACATGCCATTAATATGGTAGCTTTTTTCTTCAATGCTCTTTAGGAAATAATGCTCAAAAGTCATGGCATATGTATCAAAAAAATGAATATAGAGGAGGAAACTTATTGTGGCAACATAGTTGAGAATTATACTTTCTCAACTATAGTTACTTATGAGCTAATCTCTAACAAAGATAACCATAAAATTATATCTAAGGACTTAGTTTGTCTTTGGAAAACTACTAATATAAATAAAATAAAGTTCTTTTTTTGTTACTCTCTATTAATATATTACTACTTCTCTATGCTATACAAAAGAAAAATCTACTCTAATAAAACCTATAACATATGTAGGATGGAGACCAAAGGACATAAAGAACATGCTCTTTAGATGCACCCATTCCAAGCAGCTATGGGATCAAGTAAGTGTGAGATTTAGGTTATCCCCATTATAGAAATGACAACATGAACATAGCTAATATGGTTAAAGAAGTAACTCAAATCCAAAAAGTACATTGATAAATACTTAACATGATCGGAGCTTACTTCTTTCATCCTATGGTAGATATGGAATAATAGAAATTGCATATTTTTTAAAAGAAATACCAACCATTATATTGATAAGCAAGATTATAATAAGACTTTAAAACTTAGATTTATCACTAACCAAAGTAAAAGAAACACAACAAGGGTCATTATCCAAATTAAATGGAATTGACCAAGGTAAACTCCTTTAAGATAAACATATATGGAGCTTGCCAAACCAATTCATGAAAATGAGGCATTGGGTGTGTGTTTAAGGGTTGCGATAATAATTGGAAAATGGGATTCAATATGGACCCCATAATGCCATGAACATCTCATAAAATCCTTGACACTATTTCATGGCCTAACAATTACTTTACAAAGAGATCCTTTTTCTATAACAATTGAAACTGGCTACAGGAAAATAATCAATATGTTAAATGATAATTTTGGTCCTAAGTAAAATTTAATTGATGATTGCAGGTATCTTTTATTTGGGGCTGAGAGGGCATCGATCAAACACGTTTATAGAAAAGCTAACGACGTTGTAGACAAGTTAGCAAAAAGAGAATGCAATCTAGATATATTTTAGAAGCTTCACGATGTATCCAAATCCTCCTTTTGTTATTTCTACATTTAAAGGAGATAAAATGAGCACTATGATACTCAGGCTAGTACCATTTGAAATAACTCTTAAGTATTATTAATAAATAAATATTCTCTAGTAATAACCCTTATAGTGATTTGGATTTTGTGTATTTTGAAAATTTTACCCCTTTTTATATTTGTATTATGGTATTTTTGATTTGCAGAAGTGGGTGGCATAGTTTCTAAGATGGTTGGTTGAGTTTTATGCAAGTATTTAATTTTGGAGGGTTTTAAAGTTGATTGCATTGACTTTGGTTAATATTTAGAGTTTTAAATGTCTTATGAGGATCTTGATTGTTCCATTAGATTTGCAATGTCATTTTTGGGTTGGTAACTGTAATACCCCATACTTTTACCTAGCTTAAAATCATCCCAAAAATGTTAAAGATTTTATTTAACATATGAATCCACTTTTATACATGTGGAATTTTCAATATTTTTACTTTTTATCATGTGGGAAATTGAATAAGCTTTCCATCAATACCAAATTCACCAAAATCCAACACCCAGGCGACGAGTTAGAGCCATTTTAGTAAGACAGTTTGCCACCTGAGCCATCAACGTGTTGCGAAGCATGCCAAAATGGCAATCGTCAAAATCCAGTGGGCCTCCGTGATTATGGTGCATCACTCCTAGACTCAAATCCATATTTGTCAATTTCCAGTATCTCATTGTGATACCACCGCGTCGCGATAAGATTCTAGGTCCCATCTAGTATTGCAATGCAATTTCACCGCGTCGCGCTGTCAGCCTAGTTCCCAGTTGGAAATTTCTAGTGGCACAATACGATAGCATCGCGTCGCGCCAAGTACCCAAATCAGGTTTTCAGTGATGAAAAATAAAAACCTTCTAAAGGGTAATTGGGTCTTTTTCCATGACCCAGATCAGCCTTTAACCACGAAATTATGCCCTAAAAACTCTATTACATCACTTTTCCTCACTTTCTCTCAAGAACAAAATCCTTCTCTCTCAGGAGACAAAAACCCTAGCTCAAGAAATCAAGGCCAATTCCAATAATCTCTCCAAGAACTTCAAGAATTTAGATTTCCAGGTATGCATAGTGTTCATTCATAGATTCCTTTCGTTCATGAAGCCCATGAATCAAGTTTTAAATCATGTATTATGAATATTATGTTGTAGGTTGATTATGTTTATGTGATTGTTGTTGTATGGTTCCCAAGTTGGAATCTCAATGTACTTTTATGGAATTATGTTAGTATATAAGTTTAAATTCATGAATTGAGTGGTTTATGAGGTGTTAATTGATGATTATACCTATGCCCTAAGTGGTGCATGTAAAGTGTTTGATAAAATACCTAGAAGACTAGAAATCATGTAATATAATTCAATTGCGACTTAAGTGATGGATTCATGTTTTACCCTTATGTTCAAATGACTTCCACGCTTTTGATGTACAATGTAGATGTTGTTGAAATGCTCATGATGCTAGAATATGGAATTATGACATTGATTATATGCATTCCTTCCATGTACAAGATTATGATAACCATGTACTTCATGAAATCCCCAACTTATTGTATTATGAATTGTTGACATTGGTCATATGTTCAAGAAGTGTCAAGTCTTGTCAGTTTCATGCTATCGAGTCCGGGGGTACTTGTATCCAACAATTTAACTATGTGGCTAGATCCAATGTTAGTTTTCATGATACTCTCAGTCAAGCCATGATCAGTAGAATTTAGTCAGTCATGTGACTCAAGAAAACTCAGTAAACTTAGTATCAGTCCAGTCCCATTTAGTAATCTCAGTAATCTAAGGAATCTCAGTGATCTCAGTCAGTCATCATGTCTTAGTATTATTCAGTTTGAACCTTAGTAAACTCAGTCAGCTAGCAGAACTAAGTAGCATTCTGTCAGTTAACAAAATTTAGTAGTATTCCATCGGTCAACGGAAATCCAATGAACTCAGTTCAATCTAGTTAATCAGTAAAATTAGTAACAGATTAGTCCAGCCTAGTATGAACTAGGAAATCAGTTTTGTCTCTATTCAGTTGGGAGTATGATTTAGCACTGAGTGTACCGAGGGATGAGGACACACACTGTCAACTAGTAGAGGGTGTCATCTTTAGTAGCAATTCCTGCGTTCTAGAACTACGTAGCCAGTGTAGGTAGAGATGTACCCTTATGAGTTTAGGGACTATACATCTCATTTGAGTTTTTCTTATAGGAGGGGTTGATGAAAGAGCTTTCTGTTAGAGAGGGTTTACTAGCAACTTGTCTTTACCCGTGGCATAGTACTGATAGCCTTCCAGCTAAGGTTATAGGTTGGACCCCACCAGTTTAGATTTGGGGCATGTCGGTTAGATGAATTCTCTTACAGTTTCAGTTATAGAATCAGGACTGTCAGATATAGTGATTCAGTCTCAATAATAGAACTCAGATAGTTCTTCAGATATCAAAACTGTCAAATATAGTCACTAAATATATTATGGAACTCAGCTAGTTCCATTAGATTTTAGGAACTCAGCTAGTTCCATTAGATTTTAGGACTATCAGACACAGTCATCCAGTTATTAGTATATTAATTATATGAAATTTATGTTACCAATATTTAGATTTTAGGACTGTCAGATACAGTCAATCAGACCAGTTCTTCATAATTGGAACTATCAGAAATAGTCATTCCCTTATAAGAAATATGACATCAGTTCCTCAACACTCAATAGACTTAGTCATTTAGTATCCCAGTATTAGTACTCAAATATTAGAAAATCTACATTATTAGTATTCATGAGTTAGTGTTATCACGATCTCAGTCATAGTCATGTATTAATGTATGTATTCTCATGTTCATATTATTCAGTTAGTTAGTATTGTTCATGCATATGAACCACTGCATCCATCCACCTCACTTGCATACCAGTACATTCAACATACTAACACATTTACGCTATGGTGTTTTATACAATAGGTTTAGAAATACAAGCTCCTGAGCATCCTTAGTAGATCAGCCGTTTAGCAGCCAAACTAGCAGTGAGTCCTCATCATTCGAGGATAGCATGATTATTTTATTAATTTATTATTTTAGTAGTTCAGAGTTAGTTGGGGACATGTCCCATTAACTCCACAAATTTCAGACAGTTTAGAGGCTTTCAGACTACATCATATTTCAGATAGTTTATTTTAGTTTTAGGTATTGGTATAACCCATTATAGACATTGTTTTATATTCAGTATTGGTTCAGTTTTGAACCTTATAGCCTTACAAATTATATTCCGCATAATTATAGTATATTATTCAGGGCTCAGTTACAAATATCAGTCATAGGTTAGCTTATGGTCCTTCGAGGCCATGAGCATCGTGTAACATTTTTGGGTACCAGATTTTGGGTGTTACAAACTTGGTATTAGAACCTAGGTTCAAGAGTGTCCTAGGATGTCTGAAAAGCCACATCTAGTAGAGTCTTGTACATGGGTGTGTTGTGCACCACACTTATGTGCAGGAGGCTATGAGATATTTTAGGAATAGTTTCCCTTATTTTAGTATATATGTTGTGCCAATGAGCATAATCTCCAATTATTTTCTCATTCTAATTCGCTTCTTCCTCTCACTTATAGAATATGCCTTCCAAAGGGGCTAGCAAAAGGAGAATAAAAAATCAGTCAGCACCTCAGCCCATTCAGGCAGATCCTCTGGATAAGTACGTCTCTCATGCAGAATTTAGAACTACATTTACTACTTAGACACTTCAATCACAACTCAGAATGAATAGCCAACTTCTGTTCTGGCCAACTCAGTGGCCAATTTAACTGTAGCCAGGATTCGGGACTTCACGCGAATGAATCCTCCCTTATTCTCAGGTTCTAAGTTCGAAGAGGATCCATAAGAATTACTCGACTAGGTTTAGAAAGTTATAAACATCATGGGAGTGACTTCTAGTGAAAGTGAAGAGTTAGCCACCTATCAGCTACAAGATGTAGTCCATTCGTGGTTTAACCAGTGGAAGGTAGACAGGGGTACAGATGCAGAGCCCATAGAATGGGAAGAGTTTGCTACAACCTTCTTATATAGATTTTTTCCCTTAGAGAAGAAAGAAGCCAAAGTGTTAGAGTTCATCCATCTTCGACAAGGTAGCATAAGTTTAAAAGAATACTCCCTCAAGTTCACCAGTTAGCCAGGTATGCTCCCCATGTAGTAGAAGACAGTAGATTTAGAATGAGTAGGTTTGTGATTGGGGTTTCAGGTAGAGTAGTTAAGGAGTGTAGGACTGTAATGTTGATTAAAGATATGGACATATTGTAACACCCCAATTCGCTGAACCGGAATGCTACATGGTGCTCATGACCCCGAGGGACCACAAGCTAACCCATGACTGATATCTATACCTGTATACTACAAATCATGATATAATAATACGGAATACATGGAACTGTAAGGCCATAAGGTTCAACTGAATACAATCATGTGGGTGAAAATACCCAAAATAACTTAATCTGAATGTAAGTCTGAACATAAATCTAAAAGCCTCTAAACTATCTGAATAAGCAGTTGAAGGAACATGTCTCCAACTAACTCCGTAAAATTGGACTGAAGAAATAAATAAATGTATCAAATCATATTGTCCTCGAATCAATGAGGACTCACTGTGTCTCTGCGACTGGAATGCTACCGCTACTGCTGGGCTGGAGCTCGTGTCTCGAAACCTATGGTGTAACATGAAAAGAAAGCACTATAGCGCAAATGCGTCAATACAACTGGAGTACTGAGTATACGAAGAGGGTAGGCTGAACATAAAGGGTTTCATACATGAATAACACTGACTTACTAATATAAACGTGGGAGTGGAAACACACATATATGAAAACTGGGACGATGAATACGTGATAGCATGACCTGTAAGCTAATACATGATTTATTAATAATTGTCATGACTGATACTGAAATTGATAACATGTACGACTATATCTGATAGTCCTGTGTATACTGAAATCAGAAGAACACCCTGAGTTCTTTTACTGAGACTGATACTGAAACTGTAGGAAGTAGCGTTTAACCGACATGCCCCATGTATGCCATTATGGCTAAGCTGGGGTCCAATCTCTGCCCCGACTGGAGGAGTGTCAATACTGTGACACGGGTAAGGACAGCCTATGAGTGACCCTTATCTGGTAGGTACTCAATGAGAATGGTGGGAACTCTAAACTGACGGGTTAAGTCACCTCATCAACCCTAAGCTGACGGGTTAAAATACCTCAACCTACGCTGGCTACATAGTTCTGGAACACAAGGATTGCTACTAAGAATCACACCCTGAACTGGCAGGTGAGTTCCCATCCTTGGGTTCACTCGATGCTAACCTCTACTCCCATCTGGAGGGACTGGACATGAATAACTGACTGTGCATGACTTGATCTTACTGAATTTCATTGATTGGCGGAATGTTATAGATATCTGACAACTGACTAAGATCATGAGGTTTCCCCGAGTCACATGACTAACTGAAGTCTATAGAATCATAGCTTGAGTTCAGATATTGTGAAACATGACATGGATCTAGGCAGACAACTATAGTTTTTGGGTACAAGTACCCCCAAGATTCGATGGAAGGAAACTGACACACATGACTGACTTGATCATAAGATTAGAGACCATAATATATAATATTATAAGTAGGGATCTCATACTATGCATGGTTATCAACAATGTATTGCATGGAAAGGATTTCATATCAGATGGAAGTACTTGCACAATCTTAATATCAT
>NC_061122.1:54377465-54546777 GCF_002878395.1 Capsicum annuum
AGTGAAATTAGATACCATATCCTAGTCTGGAGTAGAATTTATCTTAGTACGGATTTCAGAGTTAGAAATAGGCCCCTCTGGCCCACCTTAGGCCAATACAACTATTATCTCCTTGTAGACCCAATAAGCTTTGCGCATTTCATTAATTATATTCTTGAGCCTGAGAAGGTTTAGATACATGATAAATTAGGCTAGATTGATACTTGGGAGATGGTACTAGTGTTAGTTTAAATCCGACGATTTATGATCTTAAGATCGATTTGATTATGGCATTATTCAGGATATGAGTTCCGCCTCAAGTCAAACAATGATGATATGAGTTCTGGTTCAAGTCCAGCTATGATAATATGAGTTTTGATTCAAGCTCGGTATTGAGAGGTTATTTATTATGGTTATGAAATCGGTTCGATTCTAGTATTTTATGGTATGGCAGGATCTATGATTATGACTTTGAGAAATAGTTAATTAGTATAGTTTTTATTACTATTTATCCTTAATTACACCCTTTAGATTTATGGGGGCCATATTGGCTTATTTACTTTATTTCGCACCTTCTGACTCATGGGGGGCAATCATGTAGAGGTAGTTATGCATTTCTTTATTATTATAATTCCAGTTATTTACTTTCAATATTTGGAGAGCTATTTTATATTTTCCCTCTACCTTGCCTTAGATTACTTATCTCGCATTTTATTATGTTTATATTATAATTTAGCCAAAACGAACGATGATGCCTACTGGGTACCTGTGGCTTTGGTACTCATACTACACTTCTATACTTTTTGGTACAGATTTGAATACTAGCTGTCGTCATTGATGCTGACATTATGTTGGTCAGAGTTCAGAGGCAGGGTGAGCTCTCGAAGCCAGAGTTGGGATTTTCTCCATCTTCTTTATTTTGATAGTCTTTCTAATTTTTAGGCTGATATATATTGACTTTGATAGTTCTTATACTCTTTTGGATTAGAGAATCTTGTACCGGCTATACTAGGTCATGGGATATTATGACTCCTCTTATTTCTCTTTCATTTTATTATTATTCCATGATTCATTGCTCGTAATTCCTTTACTTGTATATTTTTGAAATTTACGTCATTTTTACCAAATTAGTTTGTCGCATACATCTCCAGGCTATGGTTTATCTTACCTACTAATAGGGTAAAGTAGGTGCCATCATGACTCAAAAATCGAGTCATGAAAAGTTCAAAATTCAAAGATTCTAAATTCTAACTCTACCTCTGCATATATTGACACGTCAAAATCTAATTGGAAGCTCTCATCACGCCAAAATTTTGATGCTATGACATTGACCATTTTGAGTCTTTCCACATGTATAATTATATAACTAAAGGTGTGTTTGGCTGTAAGGGATTTTAATTTTTTCATGTTTGATCGGTCAAAATCTATGAGAGTTTAACAAAAACACCCCAACTGATTAATTTGACGAAATATTTGTCATTAACTCCATTCAAATATAATATCATGTTCTACTTTTTGCAAATCAATTTGATGTATTATTGAAATTAAATTAGATTAGATTAACTTAATTTTATAATTAAAATTTACATATTAAAAAAAAATAAGAAAGATATTAGAATAACTTGCAATTTTACTTATATGAATATGGTGAAATCGTATTTTAAATTGTTGGTAAGAATTCATGCAATTTGACTTTCAATAAGGAAAATATGATAAATATTGTAGGGTGTGGGGAGAAATTTAGCTATTTTTTTGCTTCTATAGTAATTAGTGTTGGGATCAAATGTGGTGGCATGCGGAAGCTTATAATTGTAAATCAAGACAAAGTTAAATAAGATAACACATAAAACTATACATAAAATATATTATTTGATGTGATTGACCAACAGACCTACATATTGAAAACTACATTTTAAAAAAACTATAAAATCTATTGGGAGAAAATCTCTCCCTAAACAGAACTCTATAAACGATAATATTGTGGATGTTATTGTGATATAATATGAGAAGGGGATCTTACATTGATAGAGTTCCAAACCTTTCCTTCAAGAAAGAATAAATTAAATACCGAAGAGATATTTTCCAATAAGGAAACATTTTTCTCCTAGAAAACTTTTTGAACTAAAACATAATTATGGTATAATTCAGGTAAAGTAGGAAATTCAGAGCAAATCCTAAATTTCCCCTGGACCTGAATTTTCTAGTAAAATAATCTTCATCTTCATTATTCATATAATCTTCATCACTACTGCTTGTCATGATGAAAATAAAACTTAAAATATTGATGGTTAAAATTTATTTTAAAAATAATTTATTTTATTTTTTAAAGATACACCAACAAGAATGTTAAAATATGGTTAAAAGTTTAATTCTTCTCAACATTTAGCGTATTGGACAAAAATCTTTATTGTCGTGAAATTGATTGCAATTGATTTGAAACCTCCTTAAACTTGTCTTTAACCTCATTTAACTATTGGATCATTAACTTTGATACCACTTATTGGAATCAAGATTGTTAGATCATCATGAGGAAGCTTACAATTACAAATCAAGACGGCAATAAATGAGATGACACATAAGACTATACTAAAAAGTATATTATTTAATAAAAAAAATGGTCAAAAATACCCCTGAACTATCTGAAATGGATCAAAAATATCCTTCGTTAGTTTTTTGGCTAAAAAATACCCCTCCATTAAATATTTGGCTCAAAAATACCCCTCTCTAATAGAATTCCATCAAGGACGCCACCTAGATTAAAAAATCCACCTCAATCTTCCACATCAACATCCACATGTATAATTTTTTTTAAAATTCATCAACCTATAAGATAAATAAATGGATCCAACCCGACCCACAAACCAAACAAACCGATACTATAACAAATTGAGGGTATATCGATCAACTGAATAGTAGGGGCTTGTCCAGGACTAAGAATAGCAACCATCATTTGTTGCTAATTTCAGTTAGTGTTGCAGATAAAGAAGTTGGTGAATGTCATTTACTAATTCAATACCTGTAAAGAGGAAGGATAAAGATAACACATTTTATCGTCTTGCTTGTCACTTGGTCTTAATGAGCAAACCAAGGATTCCAGAATTATTACATGGTTGCATAGCTGCAGTGGTTAATGCTCTAATATTACCTATTTTTGGGGTACTTCTTTCTTATGTTATCAAGACTTCTATAAACCGGCTCATGAACTCAGAAAGCATTCAAGATTTTTGTCATTGATATCTGTTAGTCTAAGATTGGCATCTTTAGTAGTAGCATACTTGAATACGTTATTTATTGTAGTGGCAGGATGTACGTTAATAAAGAGAATTCGCCTAATATGCTTCAAGCAAATTGTTTACATGGAGATTAGTTGGTTCGACAGCAAAGAGAACTCAATTGATGCAATTCTCTTGACTATCAACAGATGCAGTGTTTGTCTGAGGTATAGTTGGAAACTCACTTGATATTCTTTTGTAGAACACTTCAACAGCTATAGATGGATTAGTTATTGGACTTAATGCAAGCTGGAAATTGAACCATTGATTTGGTAGAAAAGTCTCTCCTCAACAGTTTGAATATGTTAGCCCCTCTTTATTTGTCTAGGATATTTATCCCGCGACTTGGAATTCTAATCACAAGTAATTTAGATAATCATCCTTCTAATCCCAGCATATTTCGTTCATGTTAGTTGCTAATGATTCATTTCTTTATGCATCTCTTTGATAGATTTCTCCCTTGGGGATTTATTTGATCCACTTTATCATGAAATTTTGCCATTGAGTTCTATAACGCGATTTAGTAAAAATTGAGATGAATAAATGTATCCCTCCATCATAGATGGTTGCTCTCGTGGGAGAAAGTGGGAGCATAAAATTAACAATTATTTCCTTGTTGCAAAGAATTTATGATTCGGATTCAGGCCTAGTCACACTAAATGGAATTGAATTTCAAAAGCTAAAGGTGAAATATTTGAGAGAGCAAATGGTTGTTGATCGATATACCATCAATTTATTGTAGGATCAATTTTTTTGGTTAGTGGGTCGAGTCAGATCCATTTATTTAACTTACGGGCCGATGAATTTTTTAAAAAAAATATACATGTGGATACTGATGTGGAAGGTTGAGGTGGCTTTTTTAATTGAGGTGGCATCCTTGATGGAATTCTGTTTGAGGGAAGGGTATTTTTTAGTCAAATATTTAACAAAGAAGTATTTTTTATCCCAAAAACTAACGAGGGGTACTTTTGATCCATTTCAGATAGTTCACGAGTATTTTTGACACTCTTTTGTATTTAATATGATTGACCAACAGACCTACATACTTGAAATTAAAAAAATATAAAATTTATTGGGAGAAAATCTCCCCCTATGCAAAACTCTTTAGATAACTATATTGTAGATATTGTGTTATGGTATGAGAAGAGAGATCTTCAATTTATAGAGTTTCAAACTTTCTCTCCAAGAAAGAATAAATCAAAAGAGGCCTTTTTCAATAAGAAAGCCTTTTCCAGCAAAATAAATTCTTTTGAAGGAAAACACAATTATAGTACAATCCTGATCAAGTAGAAAATTCATGATAAACCATAACATTTGAACCAATCTCTCCTATTTCATTTCTGCTAAGCCACTCTTACATGTATGTATAAAATAACTTAAACACATTCTTTTTTCTTTGGTTAAGAGGATCATACTCATTTATAGTAATAGCATCAGTAGCAATACTTGAAAAAAAGAAAGGATTAGGGGCATCCCTTGAGTTGTTTTGGGCAGAAGCAATATTAAGTAGAGGACTATTACAAATTGCAACTTTTGTAGGGAAAGCATTTCCAAATTTATCTGCTGCTAATGTTTCAGCTACACACATTGGAGGAAATGTCAAAATTTGCAGTTGGCCAAAATCTGCATTGCTGATCCCTAACTTTGCTAGAACATCTGTGACTCTATTCTGCTCCCTACATGTGTGCTTCAGTATTGGGGACCCAGTGTCTAGATTAAGGACCTGCACTCAAGAATTATGTTGCAATAGACAAGCTGGTTATTAGTTAGCATATACAAAATAGTAGAAGAATCACAGTTGATTTCAATGGGAGTTAAGTTATTACAAAGAGCTATTCTAAGGACCTCAATAATAGATTAAAACTCAGCCTGATGGGCATTGACATAGGGAATTAATTTAATGTATCCTAAGACCCACTCACCCTTATGATCCCTAAAGACACCCGCTAATTTTCCTAGACCCGATATTAGCTTGGTGCTAGCATCAGTGTTGAGTTTAACAGTGCCTTATTTGGGAGGTTTCCACTAGATATAGATGGTGGTGAGTTGTTTAGACAAAATCAGGTAATCCTTTACCAGCAGTGCATACTCATTAGCCTGACCAATGGTATGGTTACCAGTTATAGGATTACTACAAGTGCTAAATAGGCAAGCATTTCTGTTAAGCCAGATATTCCATAAGCAGAAAGGGAGAATGGTACTCCAGTTATACCACTCATTAAAAGATTTGTCCTAGATGGTTTTCCAGGTGATGATCCAGTTGTCAGAATTAATGTCTGTTAGGTTGAGAGTAGAGGTAGTATTACTGTGGAAGAGCAGGATTGTCCAAAAGTTGGTGTCTTTGGGGAAGCAAAAGAAAATATGAGAGTGTCCTTTTGGTGAGTTGTCAGTGTTCACGGGTGGAGGGCACTTCTAAGACCATGTGGTCGAGTAAGCTAACAATAAAAAGTCTTTTATGGAGAATCACCCAGAGAAAAGTTTTAATTTTGTTAGGGGTACTAAGATTCCAGATCCATATGAAATCTTTACCAGTGCTTCTCTCATGAATGGTGCTACTAGCTTAGATAATTTTGTTAGCACTGCTCATGGTAAACTTTCTATCATGGGATTGGTCCCAGATGAGTTTATCTTCTAGGTTGGACTAAGAAGGGATGAAAGAGGTACCGATAGTATCCAAGAGCTTAGCAGGTAAGGTGAAGGAGAGGGTATTAAAGGACCAATTTTTGTGGTTATAGATGTCCCTGACAGTGAAGAGATCTTCGCCTTTGTTGAGGGGTCCCTCAATGAGACTCCTAATGCTGAGAAAGTTGGGAATCTATTTATCCCTAAATAATTTCACTCTGTTACCTTTGTGGATGATCCATCTATGGCTATAAGAGCATACCCCCAACCCTATTTGATATATTTTCATGTGCTAAAAATAATTCTTTTCTTAGGTTCTGTGGGGTAGGGTCTACATTATTTGTAATAGAGAACTCTTACCCAGAGCTGTTAGGTATTATTATAGAGGGAATGTTGCTAAAGGTTGACTTTACTAGGACAGTTCTACCAGCCATATTGAGCATTTAGTTTTCCATCCATAAAGCTTGGCATGCATACTATCCAGAATGAATTAGAAATCATCATTTGTGGGGTTGGAGTGAAAGATTAAAAAGCTAAGGTACTTTCCAAAGGTTTGGTTGGCATTGATATTTAAGGCATGAGAGCAAGCTGAGAGGTCTCAATTTTATAATTTGAGGAGAAAATCACCTTAGATTTGGTTATATTAAGTTTTTGCATGGATTTGAGACAAAAGTCAGAGACAGTGTTGTTTATGACTTCACAGTCTTCAGGGCTAGCTTTTGAGAACAGGGTCAGACCATCTGCAAAGAAAAAGTAGGATAAGGATGGGCCCTATTTGGAAATGCTGATAGGTTTCTAGTCTTTGAGTGAACTTTTGCATCAATGACCCAAGAGAATCTTTCCATGCAAAGAATAAAGAGGTAAAGGGAGATAGGATCACCTGGACTAATTCCTCTTGAGGGGAGAAAGGTTTTAGTTTTGGTCCCATTTACAAGGATAGAGATAGAGATGGTGGAGACACAAGACATGATCAAGTTGACCAAGCTAGTGGAAAACTTAAAATAGTTAAGAGAGTCTTTAATGAAGGACTATTCGAGTCTGTCAAAAGCTTATTAAGGTCTATTTTCAGGATCATGCTCCCTTGTTTCCCTTTTATTCTTTTGAAGTGGGTTATGAATTCTTGGACAATAATTGCATTATTTGAGGCTCTCTTATTGGATAGGAAGCTTGCTTGGCTAGGACTAATTAATTTAGGCAAGAAAGGCTTAATTCTATGGACAATATTATGATGAGTTTGTAAAGGTTATTGCATAAACTAATTGGTCTAAAGTTTTTAATGTGACGAGTATTAACACACTTGGGGATGAGGCAGATGAGGGTTTCATTCATGGTGGGGTTCATAATGCCACTTTAAAAGGTGTCCTTACAGAAGATGGTGACATTGTTCCCCATAATATGCTAGTATTTTTGGAAGAAGATGGGATGAATTACATCTATGTCGGAGCCTTGATAGGCTTAAAGGAGTTTATGGAATTAATTATTTTAGATTCTCTCAGGGGAGCTTCCAGTAAACTGGCTTCAGATTTACTAAGGCTAGGGTTGTTGATGTTATTTTGTGGCTAGGAATGGTATCTTCTAGTGGAAGAAAGGTGCTCAGTGGTGTAGAGTGTAAAGTAGAAATCAATGATGTGGTTGGTGATGTTAGTTTAGTCCAAGATCCGATTCCCAAAGTCATCTTTTAGGGAAAGAAATTTATTTCTTCTTCTCTTGTTGAGGGTGGAAAGATGGAAGAATTTTTATTTGAGTCCTCTTCCAAGAGCCAGTTTATTCTGGATTTTGTTCTCCAGAAATCTTTTTCAAATTTAAGAAGAAAGTCATATTAAAGGATGAGCTCAGATTCAAGATTTTAGAGGAATTGGTTGTAGGGATAGTGAGGGGATTTTTGAATCTCCTTAATTCTGACTAACATTTTCCTTATGTTGTGAAAGAGATTACAAAAAGTTTTATTATTCCAAGCATTGGAGTTCTACTGGAGGTTAAGGATGGCATTGGTAATGTTATTTGGGTGGTCAAAAGAAGAGTGGATGAGTCCTTCAAAAGTAGGGTGCCTACACTACATAGGCTCCATCCTAAAATGCGTACAGGGCCTTGAAGGGCCCTGATTAGGGACGCTGACCAGTAAGGGGCAGTGGTAAAAGTGGGTTCAGGGTAGGTGGGTAATGTTAGTTTCAGGGAACCATTAGACCTAAAGGTTATTAGCAAGGCACCTTTCAAGTCTCTAAATGATAAGGCTACTCTTAGTTCTATGTATTTTATTACTCCAAGTGTACTTGCACCTTTATATCCTAAGTCAACTAGACCACACTGGTTAATACAGTCCCAAAAGAGGTTATCTCTTCTATTATTTATACATTTTCCACCATATTTATTTTTAGCTTGGAGGACTTCATTAAAGTCTCCTCCTAGAAGCCATTCTCCCTAGTGGTTTTGGACATAGCCATGAGATTGTCCCAGAGTTGACTTTTAATATAGAAGTCAGTGCTAGCATAAATGGCCGAAAATCTCTAAGAGAGAGAGAAGTGGTTTACCTTGACCATAGTATGGATGGCCTAGGTAGTGATAGAAATGTCTTCCAACTTGAAGGAATTGTCCTTCCACATGATGACAATGCCTCCAGATCTACCTATAGCAAGGGATTAGATTTGGTTATCAAAGCCCTGCTCAGAAGTAATCGTTTTATACTCAGCCATTCTAGTTTTATGCAAGAAAAGCATAGAAGGGTTCTGGAGGTTAACCAAGGTGGTGCATTGCCTTCTAAAGGTAGCACTAATTGCCCCTCATACATTCCAAATGATGAAACAAAGCATCGAATTCATTTGGAGAGGTAGAGTTGAGGTCACAACTTTCCTTTTCCCTGGTTTCTGGAAGGGATTGGTCATCCAAGTTATAGAGAGAGTCGCAGAAGATGGTAGTTGGTCTATCTTGTTCTTCAAGTTCAAAGAGTACATCACCAGACCCTTGGGACAGAGCACAATAACAGCTTCTCTTAAGGGCTCTTTGTATTCCTTTTGGAAGATGCTCTCTAGTGGAAAAGTCTCTGGTCTTTAGACCCCAAGATTTTCCAAGACTCTTTCCAGGCCCTTTTGCACTATTTCAAGTTGTCTAGATTTGACCTTTCTCTCTCTCTAGGCCTTCTACCCACCCTTTTGGGGCTGGTGTTTGGAATTGGTGAAGAAGTGATTCTATAAGGTTCCAGGAATGAAAGAGAGAGCCACTAGATTTACATTAGATATTTAGGGAGGGAAGAAAGACATGCTCTAAAAGGTTTGGTTCAAAAGAAGGTTGTGCTCCTGAATGGATAGATGTACAGTGTCCATCAAGAGTTATGGTTGGAGTAGAGTTTGGATCTACAATTGATTGCCCAGTAGATAGATTGAATGGTCTATTGCCTCTTTCACCACATTGGTTAAATACTGTGGATCTTAAAGTAATAGAACCACTAGTTGGTCCCCTATGTTGGATTTCAGGGTCAGTGGTACATCCTTAAGAAGTATCTCTAGCCAAGAGTCTGGGATATGGTTTGGTGATGGAGGGGCAGTCACCAAGAATATGGGAGTTTTTGGTGGAGGGTGTTGTTGCTTTATGTTTCTTAGGTTTTCCATTCTGGAGAGGATAAGAAATTGAGGGGGAATAGGGTTTAGGATTACCATTTTTAGTAATGAGATGGTGTTTGATAGGAGGAGAGTTAAGTGAAGCGACCTCAATAGTCATATCGACTGCAAATGAGGCTCTAAAGCTTCTTTCTCATGGACAAAACAAATAGCATTTAAGTGATCTTTCCCATACCTAGCAGTGTAGTTAATTGATACGACATTCCTCATCATGTCATCGATAGTTCCATCATGATTATTCTTATTCTCCAAGGTGCTTAGATCAAGAGCTTGCAAGGTATTAAAATAGTTATGGTAAAGGAAATACAGTGGGCCCTTGGGAGGGACTTCTTTAGGACTTTAGGCTAAAGGTGGGTACGGTGCCCTGGTATTAATTAGAGACACATAATCCCTAATTTTGGAATTTGGTTGGTCCAGTTTAGAGGTGTTGACTCCGTCGGAGTATCGATTTGGGTTTTTTGATGATGGAGACCCCAAAGTGGCTCTCCATTTCCCAAATCGTGGAGGAGTTATCAATTTAACATTACCCTGGGCAGACGACTTACCTGGAGGACTTTTAATGGTGTTACCTGACTATGCTTCTGGGTTGGTAGTGGATTCCTCCATTTTGGGTAACTAACTAACTTCCATATGCTCTCTGATGTGGGGGTACTAGTGATTGAGTTCAAATAAGACCTTATTTTATGTGTACTGTGAGTGCTTGGAGGATCAGTGCAGATTTTGAGGGTGTTACCTAAACTTCTACATCCCGTGCATAATATACCATCTCCCTCGTATTCTAGTTTTGGGTATGATTGCCAACGATAATCGTCCTTTTGATTGGTGTATGAAGAGGCATTTATACATAGATCCGCGCATATCTACTATGCAGAGTTGACGATGTGCATGAGTCAATTTTTAGGAGAACCCCCAATTTCCATCCAATTTTTCCCAGTATCAGGTGGTCGTAGAACTTCGTTGGCAGGTGAAAGAGTCGGACCCAGATGGCGGTATGTCTAATGGTGGATTCATGGGGCACAAAGTTAGGCTCCTACCTGGTAACTAAGAGAAACCCTCCTACTACAAACCAGGGGACCCTTGCAAAGCTCGATCCATGTTTTCCTACTTGTTGAATTTGGCGATGTAGAAACCCTGCCCTAGGTTGATGAGGACCAAAGCTTCAAAATGTTTCCAAAGCTCTGTGATTTTTGCCTTTAGAAATTGATGGGAAACTTTTCTTCCCAACAACTTGATTATCACTGAGAATCTCCATGGTTGGTAGATTCTAGCTTTATCTTGCTCTGATGGGACTATAAGGCCATCGGATTTCCCGATTTGATCGTGGGTTGGTGGCCAATTTTTCAATTGGCATGGTGTAGTGATATCTGCAAGCTTATCTGTTAAGACATCTCTAAAAGATTGTTTAGGGACTTCGTTCTCTTCCATGGCGGCATTATTTTGTGTTGGTGAATCAGACGGCCCTACAGAGTTAAACCCTGTGTACTGGTGGTACGGTGCCTAGACATAAAGAGAGAGTTCACTTTATTTCTTTTATGTTTTCCAACTTAAACATATTTCTTACTTTTTTAGTATTGACTTGACAATACTAGGCACATTACTTAAGAAACAATAAATAATATATCAATTTTACTATATTACTCTTTAAGTATAATAAATTTAATATTTTTAAAAATATATTTAAAATTAATTATAGTTAATAATAAGGGTTTAGGAACTAAATAATAAATTATATATTAATTTTCAAAAACTCTCACTTACCTGTCCGTTTAGTAAAAAGGGATCATGGTTGATAGTGCATTCTTAGATATTTGACACAATAGTTAAAGGTAGCTAGGCAATAGCATGAGAAAAATGAGCTCATAAACGCTCTCAAGTCTTTAATTAAAAAAAGGGACAAGTGGGTCCCACAATATTATTAAGTTAAAAGAAATAAAGTCGCTTAAACAACTAGGACAGTTGTTCGACAACTGCATTAGTTGTCTCAACAACTATCAAAGTTGTCCCAACAACTATCAAAGTTGTCCAACAACTTTGCACAGTTGTCGAACATCTTTGATAATTGTTAAAACAACTTCTATAGTTATTGAGACACCCTCTTTAGTTATTGAAGCAAAAATGTTTAAAAAAAAAAGTGAAAAAAAAAATTGTCCTTTTTACCTAATTTTTAAAACTTGAAGGACTCTCACTTAATTGAAAAACTTATTTGTCCCTTTTAATTCAAAGTCCCGCATGAAAGAACACTTTAATGCACTTGATAAAAATAAAAAAGACATGTCGATTGTGAATGTTGATACAGACAATACACTTTCTATCACGGAATGAAAGAAAACACCTACTCCCTCTATTTCATTTTTACCCTATATTAAAAATATATTTCAATTTACTTATTTATTTTTCCAAATCAAGCCAATTTTATTACGTCTTTTTCATACTATTCTTAATATGAAGTAAATAATTAAATAAAGCAGTAATAGTCAAATTTAAAGTTTTAAAGATCATTAATAAGGTTAAACTAATATAGCTCACTCTATATTACATAACCAAAAATGTTCCAACTGTATAGGTCCAAAATATTAGACTTCATTCGATAGCCAACTTAACTCTAGAGCAACAAAGTTCATCTGACGTGTCTAAATACTAAGTAATCATTTGAAAATTAATTAAATGAATGATCAAACCTAAAATGACAAGAGTCTCCAACAAGTAACAGACAGTATTCGAGATCAAAACGATGGCAGCTAAAAGACGACCGTCAACGATAGCGCTGAAGACCCAGCACCATCGTGAATTCGGCGGCAAATCCTAAATTCGATGACTCATCATCGAATCTCCGACAGCGCCGGCGAAAGTTTATTTAATTTTTAAAATCTCATTAATATTCTTAATGTTGAGTTGGATAAAAAAAAACTCAGTTGAATCTAAAATTGGATCTCCACTCCATGATGCAGTTCGCTAGAAGTTAGATTTACAGAAGATATCTAAATTGAATTTACAGATCTGAGATCGCTATTATAAATCTAAACTAGATAGATATGTTATTTAGGATGTTTTATTTTTTATTTTTTTTGCCTATTGTGATTCTGATATTGAAATGGAAGTCTAATAATAGATAAAAAAAAAAAAGTATTTTCTAGTGTAAATGTGTATGGTCCATGTGTATGCACGCTTATACATATTTTTACACACATACAAAATTGATGCATTACTTAAACTTTATATAAATATATGTATAATTTGTATAATTATGTATATTATTGCATAATTGTATATATATATATATATATATATTATACAATAACATACAAATTTTATAAAAAGTATATATATTTGTATATTGGGTCTTATATTATAAGATATACTAAACTCTATGCCTTTTTAGACCAAAGTTAAATATATGATACAATGATCATAGTTAAGTGTATTGTACTTTTACTTCGCGTACAGGTGTTTGCCCTTGCTTCAGTTGCCAATATTGACTTAAATGTGTGCAAGTTAAAAATGTGTATCTGTAATTTGCAAATATTGAATTGCAGTATTTCAAATGTAATTAAGAATTATATTCAAACGAAAAATGATGGATTTCAGCTGTTTTGATATGATTTTGTTGATATTGAAGAAAAAATATATATTTACAGTTAAATATATTTGAACTACGTCTATTAGTTTATTAAAATAATTCAACAATTGGTGAAAAATAATTTTGGGAGAGAATTGAAAAAAAATTGAAGTGAAAATCGTGATGAAGAAGCTGAAAATTTGATATAAGAAGTGTTATTTCCTATAACTGGAAACAAAAATTAGTTTATAGTGAATGATTAAATTACATTTTAGATTGTAAAGTATACTTTTTGCTACTTAAATATAAAGTATACTTTTGTGTAATTATCTCTTAAAAAAATACAACCAAGACAATAGGGAATAAGCAACTCTATTGCAGTGATACTTTCTAAAACTCAAAGATAAATTTAACCAAGTACTAATCTGATTCACCTGTCAAATACTCAATCACTTACCACAAATAAGTTTGGTGCATGTTGATTAGGTTCTAAAAAGACATTTTATGCTAAAGATATAGATTCTTTTCGTTGGGAGAAATAGTTCAACCTAATTTACAAATAAACAGAGAGAATATAATCTAACTAAAATCTCTTATAGTTTATTTTCAGATTTCTCTAGTACACAAGAAATATATACAGAATGAATACATAGGTAAGTGGCGAAGGGCCAACAAAGAATCGAAAAGAGGTACAGAATGAATACATAGGGCCAACAAAGAATCGAAAAGAGGTACGTAACCTTGTAATGATGCATACCATTAAGTTATAATAGTACTTCAGTTTATTAAAAAAAAAAAAATCTTGTATTCCTTTCTTTATTTTTCTTTGCACATTTGGGGTGTGTTATTTCTTTTTAAGTACTTTTAACCTTTCAAAAATAATTTAATTAATATCTTTCTATTATATCCTTATTCAGATTACCAAGATCATTACTTGAGAATTTTTTTTTTCAATGCATTTAATTACTAATTTGGAAAGAGGCATAAAATTAATAAGAATATATTGATAAAATTACTTTTAATTTTCTAGGAATGAGAGCTTTATTAAGGGGTATGCTCAAGAAGTAAATAAAAATGAATAGAGGGAGTATGTCCCAACCAGACCATATAATTACGTAAGATCTTAATTTTTTATAAATTAATGGTTTTAAAAGTAGTTACGCATTCAGATTACTTAAAAGTAATTGCAGATAAATCATATAAATCATATAAGTACCGATCGGTTGAAGTAAATGATAAATAACATGCAATGTATAACAAGGTAAATTACACAACTTTTAAAGGATAAACTTTATTTTTTACACTACCAAGTATAAAACGGCAGCCTATATGCTAAACCTCCCACAATGGCAGGGTTCAGGAAAGGGCCGAACCACAAAGATTTATTGTACGTAGTCTTACCCCACATTTTTGCAAAACATTGTTTCCACTACCAGTATATATAACTTAAATCCGAGAGATGGCTAACGAACAAAATGTATCCGGGAACAACATACAGTAAAGCGTGCAAATTACAACATTAAAATCTTGAGAGCTCAGTGTTGCTACTTGCTAGAGCCTACAAGTTATTGCTGGAAAGAAGCATCATTAAACTGTGTAGTCCAGTTCAAGCAGAACCTCTTGGCTAACACAGGCTTTTATTGTCATCTGATAACTGCTTTAACAAGTTAAGATCCATACAGTAAATACCAAAGAACCATTTTGGATGCAATCACATTAATGAAGATGACTCGCAACAGTATTTTTCCAGAATTACCCAAACAAAATAAAACACCAGTGTGTTTATGTACATGTACAGAAATCACTTTCGACTTTGTCGAGTTCTCAAAGAATTGACTTGGAAACAAACCGAAACCAAAAAGGAAAACAAGATAAATACACACGCTAACAATCCTTTTCTTTTCCTCTAGCTCTATTTAAACTATATGTAAGAAGAGGGTGGCTGGGAGAGGGGGTAGGTGGTATTCAGCAATGCGACAGGCAAAAACAACAACGAACACCTCTGTCCTTTGTGCAGACACAGCAACAGAGACTTAGATTCTCAAGCTAATAGATGCTAAATTTCCCAGAACAGGACTACTGGGGGAAAATTTACACGTTGTCTTCAGTAAGCTGCACATTATATCCATGCTTTATCTCTGCATCAGTGTAAATTGGGTAGAGTTTAAGGATGAGATGAACCACAACATAAAACACATCTCAACAGCCACAAAAGAGTACCATTTTCAAAAGGAACAGTAAATGTTACAAAAATAGAAAAATTATGAAGTTAATGTGCATTGAACTTGCTTTGCCTATAAGACTAGACTAGAAACTCTTCCCCCACCTAGGGTCTTATTTTGATGAGGTAAGTTAAAAACTTTGTACTCACTCCATTCTAAAATAAGTGGTGTTTTTAGCTTGGCGCACCCCTTAAGAAACTACTCATTCCTTAAGAAACTACTCATTCCTTAAAAACAAGTAGTAGTTTTACTTACCCATGATAAATACTTTGAAAAAAGATGTAACTATTTATTAATTTCTTGGTTATGTAAAACTCCCTAAGGGTAAAATTGAAAGAACAATATTAGTTCCTTTTGACACCCCAAAACACCATGTTGAAACCCTTTGGGGTTGCTCCACACAGTTAGGGACCAGGTCCCTCAGAATCAAACACAGGCAAGCAAACAATAAAGTGCAGAAAAACTAAACATGATGCTGAAAGAATAAAAGACACAAGAATTTTTACGTGGAAACCCAGTATGGTAAAAACCACGGCTTGCCCGCAAGCACTAACCAAATCCACTATAATCAATCCCCTGATTACAGTCTATATTTCATCCTAACTCTAGGCTCCTTGCGCTAGTAGCAACTCTACTACAAGCTCACCTTGGTAACTCTACAAAGGACTCACTACACTGATTAGCTCTAATCAGTCTCAAACTTAGTCAACTCTACCTAAGTTTCACTCTCAAAAAGAAAACACTACTCTTATAACATGAGTAGTTCTGTTACAATTCATTATTCACTCAAGAACTATTCCAATTTAAGCACTCATAAAGCTAAGAACTTGAGCAGTGTTGAAATGGGATTTTTGCCATCTCTCTTCATTCTTTGGATTTGCAAAAAAACGATTGTTGTAGAGGCATCCCTTTCCTTTTATAGTTGGGAGATGATTACGGATGGAATATCATTGGACCAGCTATCCAAGTCGATACAAAATAGCACCTGCAAGTTATTACACAAGAGGATAAACTGTGCAGATAGCGTGTGCCAGTTGTACAGTACCTTGCACGTCCAAGGACCTGATCCCTCGCAGTTTAGCTGTTCATCATCAAAACTACATATAACAATTTTCCCCTTTTCGATGATGACAAACCAAACTATACAATTTGAGCATTAGTGCACATTCATCACATTTAATCAGAGTGATTACCAGACACGACTAGACCCGAGGCCTTGTCGTAATGGGCTTCCCAAGTCCAACCAGGACCGGAGACCACCCCCGTTACCCAACCCAACCTCCAGTCGCCTGCCCTAAGTTGACTGAATTTTGAACATATAACAAAGATAGCATAACATTTCAGATTACAACTCTGGGATAGCTCTATTACGGAGACCGACCCAATTGAGTCCTTGCGTTCGAACCCATCCGATAACCAAACTATACTAAACCATAACCACACAAGTTCCATAATAATTGTATATATAATCCCAAAATGAAATAAGATGGAACAATGAGAAATTTTGTCCAATGATGTTAGCCTCAATACCAATACCAATACCAATACCAATGCCAAGGATGACACCAATACCGATCCTGCCCATACCAACCCATAGTAGTTCCACAAAAGCCTCTAACCAAAAGAATAACAATATCTAGTTGGGACATGCCCCCAACCATAGCCAAAACCAATATCCATAAATAAATCAAAGTGTGAAATATCATCCATGAAATGGAGCCTTCCGAAAAGATGAAAGCTCACCACTTCAATCCAAAGTTGACCCCCGAATGTCTGAATGCTAAGCAGGAGGAGTAGAATGGTCGGTTCCTTCATTGTGTGGGGATACAGCTGCCCGAGGACAAGTTAGCGGGTGAACGCTAGCATGAAATCAGGATAAGGATAAAGTAATGTCACGTAAAACCATCCATATGCACACAAACCATACGTATATATATAACCATGCCAGGAAAGGGAACCGGGTTTAGCACGCATTCAAAACCTTTAACCTGGGTATGTGAAGCTTAACCGTTCTAAAACCACCCATGGGCTATATGGGTCCAGTGTAACCCCCTGAATAGGCCCCGATGCATGTAGCCACACGAACCGGAGACACCATAAGAGTCGAAGATTTCCATGTAACCTTCACTCTCCATGATACATATGTACAGTGTAATTAGAGGATTCCCGTGTACCTAATAGAATCATAAAAGGGTCGTCATGCCCTACCCCTCATGTCGGCAAACATGAGTTTCCAGTGTTCGTTCATTGAACTCCCACCTTCACGATTAGCTTTCACACCCCGTCATTATTGCCCAATTAAAACCATTTTCCAACCAAACCATTATTCCATTATTATTAACCAAGGCTATTAGTAGTGGTATCGCCATACCGACTATAACCTGCAAGTATTGTCCTTAGCCAAACCTTTTAGTGGTCAAGGAATTCCCATATACCCATAAACTATGTTATCAAATTAACTTGGGGGATTCTCATGTACCCCACAAGTATTATTACCATATTAACTTAAGGGATTCCCTTGTACCCCACAAGTATGTTTATTAAGCCAAACCATTTAAACCATTCATATCATTTAGGATTCCATTACCAAGTTTAAATCATGCATAAGTTCCACTAAAAACCCAGTATTATAATGAAAGCATTGTAATAGGCATTTTATCAAACACACTGGGGGCATAGTGTTTCCAAAACAAAAATCCATTACCAATAATTATTCTCATGCAACCAATTATACAAAACCACCGTTAATGCATATAAAACCATAATTAAAACATGGAAAAATCATAACCAAGCATTTGTAACCAAAACCCCCAAATCATATATAAAAATCCAAAATCATACAACATTCAAATCATGAAAACATTGTATAAAATCCATGTCTTTAGTTGGAACTAACAATGAGGGAAGAGAACATGACTTAAACCAAGAAGATGATGGAGAGAAATCACCAAGACAAGCCCCAATTTACTCCTCCTTAAGATGAAACCCTAGCTTCCTTTGCCCAAGAACTCTAGAGAGGATTTAAGAGTGTTTTTCAAGTGCTTAAGAATAGAATAGTAGGGCAAATAACCTCTTAATAGGAATATAAGTCGTGGGGTCTTAATAGGATAAGTGGGGAAATGTCTAGATTGCCCTTACTTGAACTACATTTAATTTTCGTCAGTCGTACCCACTAGGTTTTCCCCCTTGGAGCTAACACTGTCCATGGTACGACACACTCAAACACAAGTCGTATCCAAGTATATAACTGGTACCCAAAAACCGTACCCCTGGCAAAACAGAATCCCAGGAGGTTTGAACATTGTTCCCTGCACGAGTCCTGAGTACGAGTCGTACCCTGGCTCACAGCTCACGGTGAGCCATTCGTACTCAGATCCAACCTAAGTCACTATGTCAAAGTTAAGTGAAGAAACCAAACGACCTGTATCCACCGATATGACCCGTACCACCAAACGTACCCATTCCAGTGACTAAATTCATCCCACCAACCAACACTGGTCAGCATGCGACTGGACCATACCACCCCTACCCAAGTGTACGACTCGTTCCCTAAGTCGTATCTTGCCCAGAAACCTGAAATCAAGGAAATTTTCTAAGGTCCAGAAACCAGGGTGTTTCATTACCACCTAAAGATGAATGTTCCCCTATCATCATGCTTCCTCTATCATCCAACACAGGGACCTGGTCCCTCATTGTTTCTTGCAGCAGAAACATCCCCCTGTCATTGCGCACCTTCATTTCATGTGGTGCCTTTGCATTCACATACTTCCCCCTGTCTATATGACTCTCTTCAGGTCAGCATCTCAATTTACCTAGTGTCTGGTCCCTACTACAAGAACTCAGTATTCCCTCTTTTGGCATTATTGAAAAGAATTACCAGTAAACCAAGAGTAAAGATAGCACAAATTAGTTAACTCATCGTTATTGGGGCAACACTAACATGTAAAACAGCTCTAAAGTAAGGAGACAAATGAGATACATAAACTAAAGATTCATTCACTCATAATAATCAGTACCAGTGCAGCAAGCTAAAATAATCATCACAAGATAACTATCTTTAAAAGTCATTATGAGATCCAGGATATGGAACTAACACAAGGTTGATGAGGGAATGAGGATAACAGGGCTCAGGTGGAAGGAGGATTGGGTGAAAAGGACTTAAACAGTACTCCATTCTTGCATCTATAGTCATGTGAGTATCCACCAATTATTTGGTAAGGATCTTCACTTCATCATTCAATTTGGCCATTCTTTCCTGGAGTTTTGCATTTCCAGCTGTATGTTCATCAGTGGTATTTAGTCCTTCAGAGGATACCCTTTGGTTCAGCAATGTCAGATACATTTAATCCAGCATCTTTGACGGCTGACTTGATTCTTAACTCCTCCATTTCCATTCCCAACTTCTCCTGAGCAGCTAGCAATTCAGATACTTGATATACATTCTCCACAAGTTTTGTTCAAACTAGTTATCAGCTTGGCTGTCCCATATGATCTCCTTTTCCCAAGTAACTCAAAGAGATCAAATACTTTGTTGAGGAGGTACCCGTATGGCATTTCATGTTTCCCTTTTTCTCACATATTTTGGGATCAAGAGTTCTTTCCTAGGAGAACTTTTTGAGTCATCAGCAGTTTAATCCCCTTCTAACCACCCACATTCTTCATCTCATCCTTCGTTCTCATTACTTGCCTCTAACCTTTCAATAGAAACTTTTTCTTCCTGGGACCAGGTCCCTCAGAGGATTTCTTCCTTTTCACAGCTTATGTGTTTCTCCTCAATCCAACAGGGTTACCAAACTTTGACTTAGAGGACCTAAGACAGTTTTCTATGGCTTTGGTTGCTGAAGGATCAGGATATTTTATGAGGGCATATTCAATTTGATTTTCTAGAGGAAGGCGAATGAGCAGGATCAATTTGGTTTAATGGAGGCAATGAGTGATGAGTTGAGACTAAGTAGCCTGTTTTAGCAATCAGAGAATGACATATTTGGTTTTGATAAGAGTTACTCTTTATTTTGCAAACGAATTGACAACTTTTATGAGGGAAGGAAAAGATACATGGCTTTTACAGACAGTATATTTTATGATTATTAAAGCATACTGTGATACTAACCTGTGAGATAAGATCAGATTCCTCTTTTTTGAATGAATCTTCAAGTTTGTGCTTGTCACTTTTGTTCACTTCCTAAGTTGTCCCATGGGTGTATATACCTACAAGGGTATAGTACTGAGTTAGACTAATGTCCACCTACCTTATCAAGGATACTTGTTTCCTAATCATAGCCAATTTTGAGTGGAAACACTGAGTCACAAGATAGGTCCGGTCGATTAGATCAATCAGCTTCAGTCTTTCTACCTTTGCACACCCTTTTTGTTCCACAGTTTGTTCTTAATGTAGGTCTAAGGACCGGGTCCCAAACTTGACTTGATTCAGGCTGCTGAAGCTTTCTCCTTTTGAGATGAATTTCTTAGGGACCAGGTCCCTGAGAATCATGACTTATCTTTATTTTTTCATCCTCTACCTCATCATTTTCAGCATTATCAAAGATCAACAAATTTTTCTGACTAATCAGGAACTACATGCACTCCTTTCATCTACCTACAAAATTTCTTTTTCATTCATTCTCCAATGCTTCTTCATTCATCAAATCTGAAGATCATTCAAGGGCTTCTTTTTTAACACAAGCTTCATACACCTCCTTATTGAATATTAGCCTTCATAGGCTAAAGACTAGGTCCTTGAACTCATCTTTTCACAATAAGACACTTTCACCTGAAGTGTCTTAAGAGAGAGAACACAATTAAACCTTCCATCATTGAGCTTTGAACCTTTTCAATCAACGTGCTATTCCTGATCGCAATTCCCTTCCCATACCTGGAGACATGATCATAAGTTATATTTGGGAACCACCTAAGTTTGAGTTCCCACTAGGAGGATAATGGTGTGATCAAATTCTTCTTAGCCTATCTAGGCAGTGATAGGTTCCTCTTCACCTTTTTTAGAGACTTGAAGCCCTTAGGATGTACAATCTCCTTCTGAATGTATTCAATATTCTTCAATTTAGCCTTAAGCCAGGACTGACATTTCTCTTTCAAATGTCCATCTCTTCCACAGTGGGTGCACAGGATTTCATTCCTTTTGCTTCCAACATAATAAGCAACCTTACTTTTAGACTCAACAAGTTGGAGTTCTGCTTGTTACCCCAAACCTCTCCAATCATTGACATCTTGACTGGTCAGATTAGAGCGGATCTGTGAAGAGACAATCCATTTAAGAGATTTGTTCAACTCTTCGCTTAGGCGAACCAAGTCCCTCTCTAACTTTTCATTCCTGTGTAGTGCTTGTGTAGTGCTTCCATAAGATGTACTTGAGAATCCTTCAACCTTTCTTCAAGATCAATTTGAAACCAAGAAGTTTCTCTCTTTCCTTTCTCATCTAGGTCACTTCCCTTCTTTTGGTGACTTGTACAACTCAAATACTCAGATTTCAATTTAGTGACCATTTCTTTAGTTTCAAATATCTAAAAAGTTAATGCAATCAACTCACGTTCTTGATTCTCCACTTTTACTTCTAATGCATTCCTCTCAACAATTAGCTCACACACAAAGTCTATCAAGACACTAGCAAGACTTTTTATCCTTTTAGCAGTATAATTATCTAGACTCTTCTTGATGTCAGAAAGAGTTACCTCCTTTTTTTTTCCTGTGTTTGCCATGAATGCAAACAGGGAATCATGGATAACTGAACCTTCTTCTACTGCTAGCATAGAGACATCTCCGGTCTTTTCATCATCACTTGAATCACCGAAAGAATATCCCCATGCTGCCAGAGCTTGCTTTACTGCATAATTAGTTGCAACCTTCTTTCTTGAATTGTCAGGGACCGGGTCCCTGATCTTTTCTTTGTCACCAGCAGCCTTGAGGTAATCCTGATGATCCATTTTGTGCAAGGGACAATCCTTAATAAAATGTTCAGGACTTGACTTTCACATCTGTAACAAACTTCCATAGTGCCTCTCCTTTTGCTGCTATTCCCACTTCTCTGAAACTAGTCACTTTGTCTGATAGCTCTAACTATTCTTTTTGCCAAGTAGGCAACATCAGTGTCTTCTTCCTTAGAGTCTGATTTAGATGATTTTAGTTTTGTGCAAGGGACAATCCTTAATAAAATGTTCAGGACTTGACTTCCACATTTGTAACAAACTTCCATAGTGCCTCCCCTTTTGCTGCTATTCCCACTTCTTTGAAACTTGTCACTTTGTCTCATAGCTCTAACTATTCTTTTTGCCAAGTAAGCAACATCAGTGTCTTCTTCCTTAGAGTCTGATTTAGATGCTTTTAGTGCCAAAGATTTTTCCCTTTTAACCTCCATCTTCTCATGTTCTTACTGCGCTTTAAGTTCATGAGTCTTCAGATCATCCATAGTGAGGGTCTTCAGGGTCTTCAGATTTCTTGCTTCAATGATAGCATCTACTTTGCTTTCCCAGGACTTGGGAAGAACACCAAGAATCTTTCTTACTTGCTTATACACTGGATAACTTCTCTTGAGCAATGAAGCTCATTTGTGATAGAAGTGAATTTGGTATGCATATCTTGGATAGTTCCTTCATCTTTCATGGTGAAGGTTTCAAACTGAGTAGTTAGCATGTCTACCTTTGAATCTTTCACATCAGTAGTACCTTCATGTGCAGTCCTGAAGCAATCCCAGATCTCTTTGGCATTTTCACAAGGTGAGATTTTGTTATATTCATCAGGCCCTATTCCACATACTAACAGTTTCTTGGCCTTGTAGTTTTTCTGTATCTTTCTTCTATCTTCATCATTAAACTCCCTCCTGATTTTGATGACCATTTTTGTAACATCTCGTTCTTTGACTTCTTTTACAGGAACATGAGGACCATCCAGAATTATGTTCATTAGTTCACTATCTTCAGTCATGATGAAGTCAAACATTCTAGTTTTCCACCACCCATAATACTGCCCATTGAATCTTGGTGGTCTAGCTGTAGATTGCCCTTCTTCTGGATTAGGTGGAACAGCCATTCTAACAAAGACATTCTAGGTGTGAACCTTTTAGAGTGACTGATACCAATTGTTGAAACCCTTCGGGGTTGCTCCACACAGTAAGGGACCTGGTCCCTCAGAATCAAACACAGGCAATCAAACAACAGAGTGCAGGAAAACTAAACACAATGTAGAAAAAGTAACAGACACAAAGATTCTTACGTGAGAACCACCACGGCTTTCCCTCACAAGCACCAACGAAATCCACTATAATCAACCTCCTGATTACGGTCTATATTTCAGCCTAACTCTAGGCTCATCGCGCTAGTAGCAACTCTACTACAAGCTCATATTGGTAACCCTACCAAGGACTCACTCTATACTGATTAGCTCTAATCAGTCTCAAACTTACGCAACTCTACCTAAGCTGCACTCTCAAAAAGAAAACATTACTTTCATAACATGAGTAGATCTGTTACAATTCATTACTCACTCAAGAACTATTACAATTTAAGCACTCATAAAGCTAAGAACTTGAGCAGTGTTGAAATAGCTAGGTGATGATTAGGGATGGAATATCATTGGATCAGCTGTCCAAGTTAATACAAAATAGCACCTGCAAGTTTGTTACACGAGGAAAAAACTGTGCAGATACCGTGTGCCAGCTGTACAGTACTTCGCACGTCCAGGAACCTGGTCCCTCGTAGTTTAGCTGCTCATCATCAAAACAACATATTTTGGAATGGAGGAAGTATTGTATTCCCTCTATCCCATTTCATTAGGTGTTCTATCCTTTCCTGTCAGTCCAAAAAATATGGGGAACATTTTATATTTAGGAACTCTTTGATCTTTACATTCTCATTTTGCCCTTTCTCTTAAAGGCTTTGATGTGACTTATCAGGGGAGTCCATGAAAAGATACATTTGGTATTTTATGCATATTAAGCTTAAGGAAGGTGGACCATTATTCAACAACATAAGCAAAAGGAAAGTAATAAATTATTATCGGGACGCATGGAACACCATTAATGCAAAAAATCAATATACGCTAGCAGAGCTCGTAGGATATACTAAATTGTAGATATTTTGACCCCAAAGAGAAGGTATTATTCACAAAAGATATGCTTAGACAACGATTCCAGTTCATTGCAAGGGTCTAATGGCAATGTGAAATTTAGGATTCCAATTTGCCAAAAACCAATTAGTGTAGAGGCATCTCTTTCCTTTTATAGTTGGGTGATGATTAGGGATGAAATATCATTAGACCGGCTGTCCAAGTAGATACTAAATAGCACCTGCAAGTTTGTTACACAAGATTGTTACACAAGAGGACAAAACTGTGCAAATACCGAATGCCAGCTGTATAGTACTTTGCACGTCCAAGATCTTGGTCCCTCGTAGTTTAGCTGCTCATCATCAAAACTACACATAGCACACCACTTATATTTTGAAACAAATGAAAAGGCTAAAACACCACATATTTTGAAATGGAGGGAGTATTGTATTCCATTTATCCTATTTTGTTAGTTGTTCTATCCTTTCCTGTCAGTCCAAAAATGATGGGGACAATTTTATATTTAGGAACTTTTTGATCTTTACATTCTCATTTTTCCCTTGCGCTTTGATGTGATTTATCAAGAGGACTCCATGGAAAGATACATTTGGTATTTTGTGCATATTAAGGTTAAGGAAGGAGGACCATTATTCAGCAACATAAAAAAAAGAAAAGTAATAAATTATTACTGGGATGCGTGGAACACAATTAATGTAAAAAATCAATATACGCTAACGGAGCTCGTAGGATATACTAAACTGTAGATATTTTGACCCCAAAGAGAAGGTATTATTCACAAAAGATATGCTTAGACAACGATTCCAGTACATTGAAAGGGTCTAATGGTGTTCTCAATGTGAAATTTAGGATTCCAGTTCGCCAAAAACCGATTGTTGTAGAGGCATCTCTTTCCTTTTATAGCTGGGTGATGATTAGAGATGGAATATCATTAGACCAGCTGTCTAAGTCAATACAAAATAGCACCTGCAAATTTGTTACACAAGAGGACAAAACTGTGCAGATACCGTGCCAGCTGTACAATACTTTACATGTCCAGGGACCTGGTCCCTCGTAGTTTAGTTGCTCATCATCAAAACTACATATAGCACACCACTTATATTTTGAAACAAATGAAAAGTCTAAAACACCGCATATTTTGGAATGGAGGGAGTATTGTATTCCCTTTATCCCATTTCGTTACGTGTTCTATCCTTTCCTGTCAGTCCAAAAAAGATGGGGACCATTTTATATTTAGGAACTCGTTGATCTTTACATTCTCATTTCTCCCTTGCTCTTAAGGGTCGTTTGGTAGAGTGTATTGTAAAATATAATGCATGCATTAGTTAATATGTATTACTAGTGCCTTGTTTGGTACGTCATTTTCCCTATGTATAACTAATGCAAGCATTAGTTGTACACTCTTTTGTGTATTGGAGTGTGTATTAGTAATACACTCCATTTTCTATGTATTAGTAATACAAAGACTTTAAACGCATGCATTAACTTATTAAATGACCTCAATACCCCTCAATTTTCCTCTCAAAATATTTCACCATTCATTTTCCCGTCATTTTAATTTGCAATAGTGAATCTTTTCAAAACATTTCACAATTTCTTTTCCCGTCATTTTAATTTACAACAATGAATAGTTGATTTAAATAACTATAACATATTTTTGCTTTGCTTCGGGGGTTTTTAAGAAAATTAAAAAAAATAGAGACTATTTTTTAATTTTACGTCTTATATTTTATTTTTATTTCGACTATGTTAATCCATCGGCGTAACATTTCTTCGAAAAGTCGTTGGGCTTGCAATTAATCTTAAAACATCTATATACTAGTTCAACAATACTAATTATGTTTGAGAAGACAAAAGAACTTTGTTGCAAAAAAAATGTACAAAATCAAAGAAGGGTATTTTTGTAAACAAACATTTCTTTTATAAAAATTATGTAAGATGTATTATTTCTTATACATCAAACCAAACAATGTATAAGAAATAATACAAGCATAACTAATACAAGTATTACTAATGTAAGCATTACTAATACACTATATTCTGCATTGTTCTTATACATTCTACCAAACGACCCCTTAAAGGCTTTGATGTGATTTATCAGGGGACTCCATGGAAAGATACATTTGGTATTTTACGCATATTAACTTTAAGGAAGGTGGACCATTATTCAGCAACATAAGCAAAAGAAAAGTAATAAATTATTATTGGGACGTGTGGAACACAATTAATGCAAAAAATCAATATACGCTAGTAGAGCTCGTAGGATATACTAAATTGTATATATTTTGACACCAAAGAGAAGTATTATTCACAAAAGATATGCTTAGACAACGATTCCAGTTCATTGCAAGGGACTAATGGCATTCTCAATGTGAAATTTAGGATCGCCAAATTCATTGATATTATCACTATTTGATAAAGAAGAATAACCAATTTTAATGATTAAAGAAAAACACATAGAAAACAAAGAAAAAAGAAGGATAAGAAAAAGGGGCATATAGAAACATTGCCTCTCTATTACGCATATGAACCATGGTCTTTCCGCTCGTTCTTCTCTACAAACCCAACAATGAAGAATACGTATGCAGAAAACTGGGATCTCTCAACTAAAAGTGAACCCAATGATGCCAACCATTGATCATTACCATTTAAATAATAAAAATGTCTAGACAAGGATCAGCAGGATATTATTGGCATTTAGATAATCTAAGTTAGAACCTATGTTGCTCGGACTCTCCCAAAATGTTGTTGCACCCGTGTCAGATCCTAAAAAAGATACACTAGTTTTGGAGGATCCAACACGCACCGGCGACGTTTAAGAATCCCTGATGAAAATGTTAAAACAATCATTTGACACCGCTAGAAATTAAAAAATTATTATTTGTGAATTTCATAGAAGTGTCCAAGATAACTCTTTACTGGATATTTGCTTCATCATTCCAATCTTTCAATATTTTAAGGAAATCATATACTTGCATCACTTGGTGTATACATTAGAGAGTCAGTTCCTCAAATGGTCATCCAACTTGTAGAAAAATCTTATTAACTTTTGAATTTTGGACAATATGGTCATCAAACTATGCCAATATTTCCAACAATAATACAAACTGATGCAAAAGTGGAATTTTTTAACAGAAGTTTACATGTCATATTTTTAGGATCCATTTTTAGACGCAATACCCCTTAAACCATTGTCATTTGACCCATTTGAACTTTTTAGCAGATAAATAAAAATTATATCCCATCTGTTAGAAGTTGTTAGAAGTTATTCTCTGAAATTGAATAAATGTCCATTAAACTGCTTACAAGACCAATTAAGAAATATTTACACTGATGAATTGAATTAAATGTAAAGTAATCAGAATAGGAATATTATTACAATACTTTCTTAATTATCATGTATAGGATCCACTTACTATTTTGGTTCACTTATGATCAAGGAAACAAAATGGAAAAAAAATGAAAACACACTTGAGTTGAGAATGGTTGTTCAATTTTTTCTTTAACAAAAACTACTTTCCCTGTCCCAATTAATATGACACACTTTCCTTTTTAGTCAGTCCCAAAAAGAATGACACGTTCCTATATTTAGTAACAATTTAACTTTAAAATACCCACTTTACCCTTAATAAAATAATTTACAACTACACAAACATTTATGACTTATTTTAGACCATAAGTTTCAAAAATCTTCCTTTCTTTCTTAAACTTCGTAGGAGGAGATTCAAAGAACTATCTTGTTTTGATAGGGTTGCACCAGGGAGCGACTCTTAGCCCGTGTTTATTTGCCTTGATAATGGATGCTTTGACACACCGTATTCAAGCAGAGGTGCCTTGGTGTATGTTATTTGCTAATGATGTTGTTCTGATTGACGAGACTCGAGGGGAGTTAATGATAAACTAGAGATTTGGAGACAGACCCTCGAGCCTAAAGGAGTTAGGTTGTGCAGGACAGAATACTTGAAATGTAAGTTTAGTGATTTGTCGCATGAGGATGACGTGGTTGTGAAGCTGGATTCTCAGGCCATCCAGATAAGGGAGAGATTCAAATATCTTGGGTTTATGATTCAATGGAATGGTAAGAATGACGAGGATGTTATGCACCGTATTGGTGCAACACGGTTGAAATGGAGGTTTGCCTCAAGAGTCTTGTGTGATAAGAAGGTGCCTCCAAAGGTTAAAGGTAAGTTACACAAAGTGGCAGTCCGATCGGCTATGTTGTATGGAGCGGAGTGTTGGCGAGTTAAGAACTCCCACATCCAAAAGTTAAAGGTGGCGGAGATGAGGATGTCACAATAGATGTGTGGACTTACCAGGATGGTTAGGATTAGAAATGAGACTTTTTGGGAGAAGGTGGGAGTGGCTTCAGTGAAGATAAGCTGCGAGAAGTAAGGTTGCATTGGTTTAGGCATGTGATGAAGAGCGATTCGAATGCTCCAGTTCAGAGGTGTAAGAGGCTAGCCATGGATGGTTTTAGGTAGGATAGAGGTAGGCCGAAGAAATACTGGAGGGAGGTGATTAGGCAAGACATGGGGCAGTTACAGATACGGAGTACACGACCCTTGATAGGAAGGTGTGGAGGACGTGGATTGGGGTAGTTTAACACCCCGCATTTCGGGCTAGAACGAAAACTGTCATTTCTATGCGTAAATGATCCAAAAGCCATAAATCCTATGCAAATTTTCCATGTTAATCAATTTAGTGTGGGAAATTGAATGAGCTTTCCGTCAATAAAAGATGCGCCCAAATCCTATACCCGGGCATGATGTTATGGCCAATTTAAGTCCTAGTCGTAAAACACAATCAATTTGGCGCTTGGCGCGTCGCGGAGTTAGTCTATTTAACAGTTGTCAAATTTCAGTAGCCTAGCGCGATCGTGGCGCGTCGTGCTGAAGTTCCAGGCCCCAACCAGTGGGACAATGCGATGGCTCCGCATCGTGGTGACCCTATGAATCCCATTCGTCAATTTCCAGCGAGCCACCGAGATAGTGGCGCGTCGCGGTGGCCCATAAAATCGGTCTCCCAATTATATTTTATTCCATCTCATTAAGGGTACATTAGGTAATTTCCACCCCCTTATCAGCTTAAACACGGGATTTTACTCCCAAGTGACCATATTATTCAGATTTTCTTCAAAAATTCACAAGAACACTCTCTAGGATTTCAAACTAAAAATCCAAATAACTTAAGATTCAATCGGGGATTTTCAATAATTCTTCGAGATTCGAAATTTCCATTGCGAAGGCTACAATAAGCACCCATCAATTGTTCGAATAGGTATTCCCTAAAGAATGAGTTCATTCAAGAGTCATAAATTAAGGTACGTGGGGTTTTCCTGAAAATCTCATTCGCATAGAAATCATGATTTTTAAGAAAAGGGTTTTAGATTTATGATTTATAATCATGTTTTAGAAGTCCCAATGGCATTGTTTTGGTCTTTAGGCCTTTCCCCAAATTGATTTGAAATTCTATATATATGTATGCATGTGTTTAAGGATGAATATTCAATTGAGAGAATGAATTATAATGAATCCCTCTCTTGATATGATTTTTCTCATTGTTCGTATGATATGGATTGTTTTGAAAAGCATGATATGAAAGGTCTTGATTTATACTACAATTTGAACATGATTGTGGAATCAAAAGAGAGGGTTGTGTATGTTGATAAATATTGAATATACATATAATGAAAGAGTGCATGGTTTTGCCAAAAGTACATGGCCACCATATGTTTGAAGAATTCTTGCATAGTTTTGACTTACGTTTCGGAACATGAAATCTCTTATACTATTTGCATGTTTGGGTGGTCTGAATTGAGTTTTGATAAAAGAATCATGCATGATGCATTATGGCTCAAAAAAAGGACTTGCAAGTCTTGGTGTGACGACACCAACTCAGATAATGCCATGTTAATTCAGAACAGAATAGTATGCATGTTTGAAATCAGATTTTCAGATTTTGAAACTAGAATGGTGCATGTTTCAGAACAGACTAAAATTGGGCATAAAGAGAGCTTAGGTGATTCCCTGAAGAAGGCACGAGTTCAGACAACTCATTGCCCAAAACCGTGATTTGCCGATCCGGATATATTATTATACGCTGGCCTAATGCCCTGTGGCATATCAGACTCAGACACTCCAACCCTTGCGGCACACTTGGGTTGGGGGCTTCCTCGCCGAGTCAATGGTGGATTCCATATAGCCCGTGGAATATCAGAGTTGTAGGGGAGTGCCACCTAACTCAGAAGTAATACAAAGATCAGAGACTGCATTGACAGAAAGGTTTTATGATTATCAAAGATGCCCATGTGTTTTGGAATTTTTATCATATATGATGTTTTATGACTAGCTCTCAACTATTTTATTTATATCAAAAGCTTTATTTTGGATTGCTCTGCGTACTGGTACATCTATATTGACCCCCTACCTTCCAGGTTCTGAGGCACAATCTAGAGGTCCTGATAAGCAGTAGATTTCTTCGGACAGAAGTGCAGAGTCTTTTATCTTCTATATTTCAGAAGGCCTATTTACTTTCAGACATTTATCATTAGTTATGGTTTTGGTCTACTGGGAGCCTTGTCCCAGTTTTCATACAGTTGTTATTTGATCATGTAGTAGAGATTTCACAGACGGCTTTCAGATGTTAGTTGGTATTGGATTTCATTCTTCATTGATGAACTGAATCTAGAATATGACCACGTTTCCGTATTAGATTATATTTCCGCATCAATTTTCATTATATGAATGTTGTGCATGATTACCAGATAGAATAGGGTGTCCTAGTTTGGGATGTCCGTCACGGCCAGGCCCTAGTTCGGTCATGACAAACTTGGTATCAAAGCATGATTCATGGTCCCAGGGTGTCTGCGAAATCGCGTCGGGTAGAGTCTCGTTTATAGGTGTGTAGTGCGCCACACTTATAAGCAGGAGGCTACAAGGCGTTTAGGAATATCTCCCTTTCTTCATGTTCTAGTTCGTGTAATAGAGTCGGAATGTTCCTCTCTCATACTCTAATTCGTGCTATGGTGTCGCCCATATGAAAGTAACAGTCATCCCAATTCTTTCCTTACTCTGATGTTCTTAGACATGTCTCATTATTGGGGTGATTCAAGTACAGAAGTTTAGAGTATAAATGACATGGTTCTTTCTGATTGAATCTAAGTGAGATTAGACCAAGAAGTTGGTGATATGAAGTCACAAGGTCAGAAATCAGAGTGAGGATGACTTTTATGCAGATAAATATGTTTAGTTGAATAACTGATGTTTGAGGATGATTTACCCCTTTATAGTGATAAACTAATGTAGTAGCTAGTAGCATGTGTGGATTGTATAGTAGTCTGTGGGGGAAGTGTTTGACTTAGATTTTTATTTATACAGAGTAAGATGTGTATTCTTAGATCATTGATTATTGTGTGTAAAGTTTCTATCTCTTGTAATCTTGTTATCATTGTATTGTTGAAACTGAAAGTCTAGTGAAGCCGTGTGGGGCTCTTTCGATTCACTAGCATAGTTGTCTTGTCATTCATCTCATTTCTTGTTCAAAGCACAAAATCAAAGTCTAGTCAAGCCATGTAAGGCCTATTTCGATTCACTAGCAAATTGTTGTTCGACTTGTTGTTCTTGTGTTGGTTGAATATATGTATAGCCGAATCTTTCTGCATATGATTGAGTTGGTAATGAAGTGATACGTCCCCGTGTGTTAGTTTAGTAGAAGGTAAGGTAGAGGAGTTATTAGTTAAGGTGAATTGTCGTTTACTTGAAGTATAAAAAGAGTTGACGGTGTTTGTCGTGCAAGAAAATTATAGGTTATTGATAAAGGTACTTGGTTGATGAGTAGAGTTAATTTTAATGCCCCTGAGGTTGCAAGAAGGAGTTTAGTTGGGACTTATGGAGCCATGAACTAAGTTTAGCTGTAAAAAAGGGGTAGATAGTAATGATGTGTAGAAGGAGGATGTGTTAATGGATTTTAAATAAGATAGATCATAGGATTGTGATTGATCCTTATTGTTATGAAGTTTTGGCGGATTAATGTTTTCAGATGTTTGGCATGTAAGAAAATTGTGTGAAGTTGTGGTTCATCATAGCTAGAACTAAACACTAAGTTGGAATAGTAGATGGTGATCAAGGTGGATATAATGAATTGATGTGGTGGGTGTTAGTTGTGTGAAAGTGATCTAGTAGGCTTGAACAGTGTATACAAGAGCTTAAGTTTATTTGATTTGTAATCAAGTCTGATGTTGTAAGTAGGATGTAGAAGTACGCCCAAGGTGCTATGGGGCTGCATTATTTTCAAGGATCATTGCATGTTGTGTGGTTAGTAGTACCGTTGAGTTGCTAGGTGGAGAAAGACTAGTTAGATAATATGTGATGTTCTTGATAGCTAAGTTACGGAGTTATGATTAATGATGTTGAGCCTTTTTGTATAATCTTGATTCTCATGGTTTAGAAATATAAGTTTGCAAGCATGATGCTGGTAGACTATGACAGAAGTGGAATGGTCCGTCAAAGGTTTGGAGATATCCATGTTTAGTGTTAGAAGAATCTAATTTGGTGAATGTTTCAGCTGTTATATGATGAAGAGGAATTAGCATTGGTTACTATACATGAAGATATCGTCTTACAGGATAAGTTTAGTTTTATGTGTATTGTTAGATCCCCGACTCTGGAGTAAAGTGATTTCAGTTTATACCTGAGTGTATATAGTGGTTCACAGACTTAGAGTAATGGCTTAAATCTATGGGGGAGATGATAGAACGAGTAACCAAGTCAAGTTTTCAGATGCTAATAGATGTGCCAGTAAGTTGTGGAATTGGCCGTGAGAAAGAATGATGCTTCATCTATTCTTATTTCAGCAGTTTACTTCAGTTATTCTGATACATACTCATGCTTTATGTTTCAGCTTCATGATCATAGCTCGTGTTCATACATATGATAAGGAATCATGTACTCTCCTAGTTCCTAGTATGATGAATCCCAGTTTGTTCAGCAGTCAGAATCACTTTCCGTAAGTTATGAATTCCAAAAATTTAGGTCATGCAGTTCATGACTCTTATGCACATGTGATACTCTTAACGATCAGTGAAAAATTCAGATTTATATCAGGTACGTCCTCAGATTAGATCTCTTTAATGAGTCCATGCCGTGAGTGCTCTATTCCTCATGCCTCCGTAGGGTATCAAGTTACGCTTAGTACTCCCCTCATATTCCGGATTCCAGTATTCCAATTTTTCAGTGACCTTTTCCCTTAGGTCGATATAGTGATGATGTACAGTTGTTTAGATTTAGATGGGAAAGACTAAACATTTCTTGTTAAGGAAAGATGGTTGTGTGCTTATTTGAGTTAAGGCAGTAATTGTGGAGTAAGATTGAGGCCGAGTCTTTGATACGTGTTAAGGTTAGTTGAAGTTTAATGTGTTATATTTGGAAAAAAATTGTTGTGCGCTTGTTTTATGTGAGTTTATAAGTTGAAAGGATTTTGAGGTGAAGTTTCGTGTAATGCTTGGTTAGTGAGGATATTTTCTGTGTAACATCTGAATAGTGAAGGGAAGTTGTTATGGATAGAAGTATTAGAGAATATGAGAAATATGCTTTAGGAGTGGTTGTTTACAAGTGCATATGTGGGTATGAAGATAGGCTTGAATGTCATGTTTGTATGCATATGGATGGATGCCTTGAGTGTTTGTGAATGTCTAATACGAAGTTGAAGGTGATTGCTGGAGTGGCAATAAGAATTATGCAGAAGATGAGGAATTGTGAAATGCAAGGTGTGCTAAGTTCATGATTCAGACTAGTACTACAGTATTAAGTGGTGCGTCTTGTGATTTTGAGTTAGGCTTGAAGATGGTGAGGGGATTTAGTTCAGTTTAGACATTAGAAAATGGAAATATCAGCGGCCATGTAAGAAAAATAAGTGGAATCAATGAGCATGGTGCTCAAGGGGAAAGTATAGTTGAGAGAGTATTTTAGAAGTGTGGCTAATCTTGAAAGTAAGAAGCTGCATTGCCTAAGGTTTGGTAATTCTATCCTAGTTTACGAGTTATATGTCTATATTCCATGCTATAGAGTAGTGTCATTGTTGTGACTCCTTAGTTGGATGTATTGTGTAACTCATGTCAGAGATTCTTTGCTCCCTAATACTACTAGGACTTCTTTAGAAAGAGTGTTGAAGAGATACTCCAGTTAAGTATAAATGTCCAGTATAATTCAGTTTAACAGTCAGGCAGACAAGTTACAGTGGTCTTCCACCTTTTCACCCAGTCCTACTATCCGAAGTCCAATACATATGACCATTCCAAAAGATAATCTATTCCATCCGTGTAAGTTGCGAACTCAGTTCAGTCCAAGCATCATGTTTCAAATTCAGTTATTTAGTCATGACTCAGTTCACAAGAGTTCAGCACATAATCTCAAAAAAAATTTTTCCAACTATTTTAGCTCAAACAGTGTAATACCTTTGTACGATCTAAATCTTGTTGCCTCATGATTGTACTTCCCTAAGTTATCACTTCCAAATCCAATGTGTGTAATTTGAGCATAAACACTTTGGGGGAAATCCTAAACTCTTAGCATGAATCAGCTCCTTAAAACAAGTAAGGGCAAGTCAGCTCAGAATTCAGTTTCATGATAGAAGTTTAAATGTTTCAAATCAGTTATATCCTTTCTTAGAAGACACATTATGCCCTCGTTATTCCATACCTTTAAGCTTCAACGTTCCTACCTATCATTTGGGGACGAATGATCCCAACGGGGAGATAATGTAACACCCCGCATTTCGAGCTAGAACGAAAACCGTCATTTCTATGCGTAAATGATCCAAAAGACATAAATCCAACGCAAATTTTCCATGTTAATCAATTATGTAGTGTGGGAAATTGAATGAGCTTCTCGTCGATATAAGATTCGCCCAAATCATATACCCGGGCAAGATGTTAAGGCTAATTTAAGTCCTAGTCGTAAAACACCGTCATTTTGGTGCTTGGTGCGTCGCGGAGGTGGTCTATTTAACAATTGTCAAATTTCAGTAGCCTAGCGCGATCGTGGCGCGTCGCGCTAAAGTTCCAGGTCCCAACAAATGGGACAACGCGATGGCTCCGCATTGCGGTGACCCATGAATCCCATTCGTCAATTTCTAATGAGCCATCGCGATAGTGGCGCGTTGCGGTTGCCCATAAAATCGAGCTCCCAGTTATATTTTATTCCATCTCATTAAGGGCACATTGGGTAATTTCCACCCCTTATCAGCTTAAACACGGGATTTTACTCCCAAGTGACCATATTATTCATATTTTCTTCAAAAATTCACAAGAACACTCTCTAGGATTTCAAACTTAAAACCCAAATAATTCAAGATTCAATCGGGGATTTTCAATAATTCTTCGAGATTCGGAATCTCCATTGCGAGGGCTACAATAAGCACCCATCAATTGTTCGAATAGCATCCCTAAAGAATGAGTTCATTCATGAGTCATAAATTAAGGTACGCGGGGTTTTCCTAAAGATCTCATTCGCATAGAAATCATGATTTTTAAGAAAAGGGTTTTAGATTTATGATTTATAATCATATTTTAGAAGTCTCAATGACATTGTTTTGGTCTTTAGGCCTTTCCCCAAATTGATTTGAAATTCTATATATATGTATGCATGTGTTTAAGGATGAATATTCAATTGAGAGAATGAATTATAATGAATCCCTCTCTTGATATGATTTTTCTCATTATTCGTATAATATGGATTGTTTTGAAAAGCATGATATGAAAGGTCTTGATTTATACCATGATTTGAACATGATTGTGGAATCAAAAGAGAGGGTTGTGTATGTTGATAAATGTTGAATATACATATAATGAAAGAGTGCATGGTTTTGCCAAAAGTACATGGCCACCATATGTTTGAAGAATTCTTGCATAGTTTTGACTTATGTTTTGGAACATGAAATCTCTTATACTATTTGCATGTTTGGGTGGTCTGAATTGAGTTTTGATGAAAGAATCATGCATGATGTATTATAGCTCAGAAAAAGGACTTGCAAGTCTCGGTGTGACGACACCAACTCAGATAATGTCATGTTAATTCAGAACAGAATAGAATGCATGTTTGAAATCAGATTTTCAAATTTTGAAACTAGAATGGTGCATGTTTCAGAACAGACTAAAATTGGGCATAAAGAGAGCTTAGGTGGTTCCCGGAAGAAGGCACGAGTTCAGACAACTCATTGCCCTAAACCGTGACTTGTCGATCCTGGGATATTATTATACACTGGCCTAGTGCCCTGTGGCGTATCAGACTCAGACACTCCAACCCTTGCGGCACACTTGGGTTGGGGGCTTCCCCGCCGAGTCAATGGTGGATTCCATATAGCCCGTGGAATATCAAACTTGTAGGGGAGTGCCACCTAACTCAGAAGTAATACAAAGATCAGAGACTGCATTGACAGAAAGGTTTTATGATTATCAAAGATGCCCATGTGTTTTGGAATTTTTATCATATGTGATGTTTTATGACTAGCTCTCAACTATTTTATTTATATCAAAAGCTTTATTTTGGATTTCTCTGCGTACCTGTACATTTGTATTGACCCACTACCTTCCAGGTTCTTAGGCACAATCTAGGGGGTCCTGATAAGTAGTAGATTTCTTCGGACAGAAGTGCAGAGTCTAGTTGGTGAGTCTTCTATCTTCTATATTTCAAAAGGCCTATTTACTTTCAGACATTTATCATTAGTTATGGTTTTGGTCTACTGGGGGCATTGTCCCAGTTTTCATACAGTTATTATTTGATCATGTAGTAGAGATTTCGCAAACGGTTTTCAGATGTTGTTAGTTGGTATTGGATTTCATTCTTCATTGTTGAACTGAATCTAGAATATGATCATGTTTCCGTATTAGATTATATTTCTGTATCTTGTTTTATTATATGAATGTTGTGCATGATTACCAGATAGAATAAGGTGTCCTGGCCTTCATGGATCAGGATGTCCGTCACGGTCAGGCCCTAGTTCGGGTCGTGACAGGTAGAGGGGGTAGTAGGTAGGAGTACATTCGTAATAGTAGGGAAGAGTGATCTATTTTTAGCTCTGCCTTAAGTGTCTTGTAGCCTCTTATTCGTGGTGTTTTGGCGATGTTTTCATATAGTTAGTTTACAATATCACTTTGTGGGTGTTTTGTTTCCTTTACAATATAACGGTGTGATACCCTTATATTGTAGAGGGGTAGTAGGTAGGAGTACATTCGTAATAGTAGGGAAAAGTGATCTATTTTTATCTCTGCCTTAAGTGTCTTGTAGCCTCTTGTTCGTGGTGTTTTGGCGATGTTTTCGTATAGTTAGTTTACAATATCACTTTGTGGGTGTTTTGTTTCCTCTACAATATAGCGGTGTGATACCCCTTTTTTGTTGGTTGCTTTTATGATTTTTGTTTGATCATATTTGTTATCTGCTTGAGTCGGAGGTCTGTCAGAAACAACCTCTCTACTTCAAAAGAGGTAGTGGTATGGACTGTGTACACTTTACCCTCCCCATACCCCACTTTGTGGGAGTACACTGAGTATGTTGTTGTTGTTGTTGTTTTCTTAAGCTTTTTGCCCAGTCAAACTACATCACATAAATTGGGATGGAGGGAGTATATTGTAATTCAAAAACATTACTAATAGGGTTAACTAAATGAATCATTTGTATCAAGTTTTATTCCATTTGAGCTCGTTTCATTTCCTTCCCCTAGCGGGGAAACTATCAATAGTAATCATTGCTCCTTATGCCTGGTTTGGGGGAACTATTAATTATTTTACCTTTTATAATGTGTGTGTGTGTGTGTGTATATATATATAATGGATTAAAAGGTATTGTGTCTAAAGATGAAACTTAATAAGATAGATCTTCCGTTAAAAATTTCACTTTTCCATTAGTTTTTTCACTTTGTTGAAAATATGATCATAGTTTGGAGACCATATTATCCAAAAAAATTCAAAAGTTACTTTAATGAGATATTTCTAGAAGTTGGATGACCATTTGGGGAATTGACTCATGCAATTAGATTATCACTTCAAATGCAACTTACTTCCCTCTCATCAGGAAGTAAGCACAATGGATAAGACTACTAGTAGCCCAGCAATAGTGGAAAGGCAACGGTTTACAGAGTTACAAAAGTTGCTTATTCATTTCTCTCACTTTATTTATCCTTGTTCAAGATTTCAATCACTCCCCAAAAATAGTGGTAGTATGACCATTTATTTGAAGCTACAGAAATGCATATGATGGACTAAAAGTAACCTATTTGAACAGATACAGTTTCACAAATCATATCATGAATGATGAAATGGAGATGGAATAAAGAACAGCTCTGCACAGTCTTAGCAAAGTCCAGTATTCAGTGATCTGAAAAATCCGAGAAATACATATAAATGATATCCAGAAAAATATCCAAAAGGACATTCTGAATGCTTGGTTTTCTTTTTTGGGGGGGTTGAAGGGACTGTTATCTGAAAAATCTAGTTCCAAAACATATTAAATATGATTTCCAGAAGGGACTGTTACCTGAAAAATCTAGTTCCAAAGCATATTAAATATGATTTCTAGAAGGGGATACATACATTGACAGTTACTCTCAACTGTTTAACATCGTAGGCAATTGTCGTGTTCTCCGTGAACTCACCAAAATGGGCTATGTACTCAGAAAGAGTTGGAGATGGAATCATTTGAGGCAAAATGAAGGGTGTGCCCATCCCCTCTACACAACAAAGGCTTTTTGGAAATTGTAGTGAAATTATATACTGACTAAAAGATTAATTAGGCAAAATTGACAAAATATCATAACTTAATTCAAGTTGACATATGTACAATATGGCTTATATTTTCAAGATGCATAATTCACCAAGTCTATAAGCTTGCAGTGATGGCGCAGTTAACCATTAAAAATTAGGAATAAACGTACCTTTGCTTGAAGCCTTTTTGTACTTATCCTTCCTTTCAACCTCATTTTCCCATCCACAAATGTCGTCACCAATTTCATCTCTCTCCTCATTTCCCATTTCACTTTCACTTGCTGTCTCCCATTCAGAATCATCAGTTTCCTGGTCACACATGTCTCCAGCATCACCCTCACATTGAACTCCACCATGTTTAATTGTAGCCTCTCTAAATAACCAGGCTGCACGCATCTGCTTTTTTACTAAACGCTCAGCATAATCAGGAACCTTGTTTTGCCTTAAAGACAGATCGGGATCATTTGATTGAGAACACTCATTTATAAAGAGAATAGCATCTAATAAGCTCTCCTTGGCTAAACCAAGCATGTCATATGCCTGTGCTCTTCTCCAAAGGCTTTTGGCGTGACGGTTCACAGGATGATGAAGACACAGTGCACGAGTAGCATCACCTATAGCAGCCAACGGTTGTTGCAATAAAAGATGACATTGAGCACGATTGCTGTGGAGCACCACTCTCTCTTTCTTTGACCTCATTGGACATAACGCCAATGCTTCAGAGTATTTAGCTGCAGCCCCAGAAATATTTCCTGATGAAAACAGGGAATTCCCTTCAAGTTTTACCACCAGTGCTGCTGCCTGTTTGATATGAAGGTCCTCTTTAGGCATATTTTTCTCCCATTTTAGTCTCTGTTTGGAATTCAGTAGTTCTTCAACTTCTTCTTTCACATGGCTATTGATTTGAGTACGACCTGTTCCTTGTGATTCAATACATTCCTGAAGAACATTGACAATAGAGTCGCCAAGCTTCTTATGATCCCCAAGGGATGATATCTCCGCAAGATCCACAAGTGCAGGTACAGCCTTTTCGATCACCTACAGCAGAAAAAATAGAAAAGAACTTCAACAAGTTTAGAAGTGTCCAGATCTATGGTTAAGATACTGCATGTCATGGCTTCTCAATATTCAGCTTATGGCTTTAATTTTAAAAACTGTAACATTGTCATAAAAAAGGAATTAGGAGAATGCAGGAGACGAGCTCATCCTGTGGGTACATCTTGACTATGAAATAATAGATAGAGATCACGTCCAAAAGCTGCCATTCTATTCAATTGATATCACATCCAATTTGACTGAACACACTGATCCAATTTCCACGTTAAGGCCACTCTACTAACTAGGGTTAAATTCCCAGAAAAACTCCTAGGCTTCCTTATTACTTGTTGTTTTTGCATTTACACTTTCTTTTATACATATATAAACAAAACCTAAATTCTAATATACGGATTACTTTACATGTTAATGGATCATAGCAGTACAATACTGAACCTAAAGTGCTAGAGATGAAAATGGTTGCAGTAGTTAATAGTCATACTATCAGGAGAGATAGGAATAGCAGCACTATCAGAAAGAAACACTAGAAATTTCTAATCTTTGAGAAATCAAAAGTGCACATGTTTGAAGCAGTAGTACATAGTCAATAATACACATGCACATGTTTGTTCCCTTTTTTGATGTCTTCATTTCTGGGGTTGCGTTGTACTTACAGTATTAGTGGTAACACTGACATGGCCACTCTGAAACATTCTTTTTCTCTTTTGACAAGTCAAATTCATATATTTGATTAAAAAAGGGGGTATGAAAAGTATTTACAGTGTGAGGACTTCGTTAGCACATATTAACTATAGAATTTACTCAAAGTAAATAGCCCTTAGTTCGAGAAGCATCTTGAATCTGTCAAATAGGTTAAGTATTTTCTTCAGTCAAAATATATAAATGTCAAAAAGGACATGCATGAAGGAGCCATCACTAATGTGAGAACATTAATAGGAGGGACCAAGAAATTTCCCATTACCGTGGGTTTACTCCCGGGGTTGGCATTGAGCCCAGACTTGTTTACCCTAGTTATGGATGAGCTAATCTACACAATACAAGATAAGATACCATGATGTATGCTCTTTGTTGACAGTATTGTGCTAATTGATGAAACCTGTGAGGGTGCCAACCAAAAGTTTGAGCTATAAAACACTCTGGATGATAAGGGTTTTTGGAGAACTAAGACTAATTTATCAATTGCAAGTTTAGTCAGCATCAGAAGAGCGAAATTGAGGTGAAATTGGACGTGATTGTGGTGCCTCAGTGCAAATATTTCAGAATCTAGGTTCATCACCCAAAGAAAACTAATGAATGATGAAGATATTGCACAACAAATCAGAATCAGATAGTTGCAATGTAGAAGTGCTAACATGGCGTTATGTAATAGAAGGATGTCTATCAAAGTTGAACGATAAGTTCTATAGAACAAGTTATAAGACCAACAATATTATATGAAAGTGAATGTTGGACCACTAAGTCCAATACAACCAAAAGATGTGTCACAGAGATGTGGCTAAGATGGATTTATGGTCATGCAAGACTAGACAAGATTTAAAATGGCCACATTCCCCAAAAGGTGCAAGTAGCACATACTAAGGAATGAGGATAACTAAGAGAAGACTGCGTAGGATGGTTTGATCATGTCTTGCATCGATCTCTGATGCACTGGTCTGTAGATACGAAACCATGGTGAATGAAGGTGTTAAAAGGGAAGAGAGAAGACTTAAAATCACATGGAAGGAAGTTTTCTGGAAGTACCTACAAGCTCTTGGAATCCATGCAGACTTTGTGAGAGGTTAATCAAAAGGGAAGAAAAGATCTATATAGATGATATTAACAGGTTGGAAATATATTTTACACATGTTAATACGCTTACTTTAGGTCCTATGGTTTCTAATCTTTCAGCCCTATCAGACAACAAATGTAGAGAATTTCTAGTACTCTTGGTTTTTATTTTTATTTTTGTCATGTTCACCAAGATGATTCTTTTTTTTATGACAATGGTGTCCGGACCAGCTTTTGCGCACCTCGACTAATTCCATGGGATACCTGCCACCTCCCACCAGCAACAGGTACCAACTAACTCTGTCCACCAAGGCTAGAACTGATGGAAAGTGTTTTTGTCTCCACTGGGTTTGAACCTGAGACCTCATGGTTCTTAACCCACTTCATTGACCACTAGGCCACACCATTGGGTGCCGCCAAGATGAATTTAAATGGAGAAACATGGACAGTAAGGATTTATATAGCCAACTCTAACTTGCTAGAAACTGAGGCATAGTAGTTGTATCTTTTTCTCTGGCAAAATAGTTACAATATCAATTTCACTCTTAAACATAGAAGATGAAAGATTTTCATAGAGCACAATGACAAGACTTTATTGTCCTAAACCTAATGCAACGGTGTAAGTAAACTAACATAATTACTCTTCTTTCTAATAGCCATTGCAGTTATTTCTCATTGTGCAAGTAGATTTTTCTATCTGTTGCAAGAGGTCTAAAGCAAGTTACTCCAGAAGGATAAACTAATATGATTTCATCACATTGTGTCACGTTTCACCCTCTAAAATGGGTTCTCTGGGTTCTCTTCTTCCTGAAAATAGATTGGAAAAATAAAACTTAATGGTTCGTCAAGAATACTATCCATCCTAATTATATGGCTCTGTTGATTTGGTGCATCTCACCAACAATAAGAAAGAGTTATCTATGTTAACAACAGAACTTACTTAGAATTGTAAAATTAGTTAAACAGAATATCTGAACGAAGTAGATCAACCAAACAAGAGGCTCATTTGACCTTTTTGACAGCACAAAGACAAACACCTTCAAGAAAGACTGGCATCAGAATAGTAACAAGAGTGAGATAAGATGCAGTGGGGCAAAAAACAGAAAGCCGTGTCAGTAAACATGACCAACACCCTGACACCACCCTCTTTGCTTTACATCCTTCCATCTAATACATGAACATAAACTGTCATTCATATGCACATGCACAGGGCACATGCTGGTCCTGGGGACACTGGTTACTGTAGTTGTTGGTGATAGTTGGAAAATCTTTCCAATTGTTATGTGATTGAGAGGGTATACATCACACTTCAGAACTCAGGTTCTCCTATTTGCTGACTGATTCTTTTCTTCATTTCTATTCCTTTCTAATAGTAATATTTACTAATAACATCTCATTCAATATTACATCTCTAAGCTATTGCATGTTTGTCTGCAACACTTGTTGAAAGCACCATGATCTCTGAATCTACATTCACGATCATATGGTGTTTTGATGCTTGACAAACTATATACAAGAGATAATCCATATGAAGATGGGATTAAAGAATACACATTGAAGATTTAAGAACCAGGCCCTCACAGATCTCCACAAAGAAGTGAAGAAGAGCAACACTGCCGGAGGCACTCATCAGAGAACCTGTTCCTCCTAAGAAAACCTGTTCCTCTAAGCAGGATAGGAGACTGTCAAAGATAGAAGATGAAGTTGTTCTCGTGTGCACGGGGATTCCTTGGAAGAACTGTAACATGGGAGAATTCAATATGACAAGAAACTGAAAATCTATGCAAGGAAAGTTGCCATAAAATATGCACATGAAATTAAACTCAACTAAGGAGATTAAGAAGTTCGTATGCATGAAGATGTAGAAGACCAAGTCCAATCAGAATTTGAGTCATGGCGAGACTTGAACCAATTCTAAGTTGGACTGGAGAGCTGGAAGGTGGCTACTTACTCTTATAGATACAACAACATGATTATAATTTGAAGTTGGACCACATCCCAAAGACATAGCTCTAACAGCGTTTCTACATGAAGAGTCTTGAAGAGGAAGCTGCTACTACAACAAAGAACATGTTCCTATCAAGTTTTATCCATACAATTATTTAGTTGTAATAGTTAGCTTCTTGGAATGGTTCCAAAGTAGGATCTTGATTACATTCCTAGTTGATTGTAGAAGGTGTTGTCTTATATTGTAAGGGACTTCATTGACCGGATAGAGTCATTGAGAGAAGAGTTAAGAAGGTGGAGATGGAAATTATGGGAACAGTTCTTTAGGTGTTACAGGGGCGTTTGTAAACCTATTTGGAGTTTGGGTTCGAGTTTAGTGGAAGAGTTTGGTAAAAGTCCTACAGATGTAGGTCGTGGCTTCTGACTCTCTTTAGCAAGGAGTTATCTACATAAAATGCTTGTGTTGATTTATGTTTTGCGATTTACTTTCTTGCATGGTTAGTCAAAGAAATTGGTTCTTTGAATGCTTAGGTGGCAACCAAACTAACAAAACTTATTCAAGTATTCACAGACTTCATCAAATGGATCTGAATATCCCAAGCGAAGTAACAGGATACATATTACAGTTTCCTGACACCTTTCCTCAAATACATAGTGCAGTATCCTGAGATCTTTTCTCAGAACATTTGATTTTTTTTCAGACAAGTACACCAGAACAGTACTTCAGGACAGAAGGTTTCTTTTAAGGTAATCACTTATGCATATTCCAATAGCATGCATGCTTTAAAGTTAATACAGAGTTCCACATCACTATAACACTCATCTTTTGTTTCCTTTGTCTCTCTACAGATTATGGACTTACACATGCATGCTCCAAAATATGAATTCTTATGCACTTTCAGAAGGACCAACCTCTTTGAATTAGAGTCTGCTGGATATATGAACAAAATTACATCAAAGATCAGTTAAACATCTATGATAAAATACCTACCATGTGAACTAAGAGAAGAGGTGAGTGAAGTGTATACCTATTTTGGTTTAACAAGTACTGGACGCAAACATGTAACATAGGAAAAAGAATGGAGCACTTCTACATTTAGTGGATGAACTTCTATGGTCAAAGTTAAGCTCCAAATAGTAAAAGAGAGAAATAAAATCATTTATATAACATTGATATGTCATATTCTATCACCTGATTCAAATGAACCTAATTACTAACTACTGAATAAAGTGTTCCAGCTAAATTAATGCCCTATTCCACCAGCTCATTCTATTGTCTGTAAAACCAATACCGCATAAAATATTCCAGCTATTAGCCCAGCAAAATAGTTCTAGAGAACAAAATTACCTTATGACAGGTACTTGGATCCTGCAGCAACCACAAAAGACAGTCAATTGCCATATACTGCCAGTCATCCGACGAGCGAGCTATATTGCACAACGCCTCTATAATACCAGGACATGCAGCAACAGGACCTCTACCGAGCTTGTGATGGCAAATTGTCCTTAACAGACCAGTTCCAGCAGGGGAGCTTTCATTAACAAGTCCTCCCCACATTCCTGGAAGCTTTGTTAGAAATTCCAACTTGCAAATAGTAGGAAGAAATTCAGGTTTGAAAGCAAAGCAATTAATAAGCTGAAGGGACCAACATTGTAGCTGACTGGCCCATTCTTCTGCCTTTCGGGACTCCATTTCAACTCCACCCATGCCGCGGGTAAGAAGGTCACAGTGATAACTAAGTCTTCTATCAACATATTGGTAAAAGTGAGAGTAAACAATTTCAAGAGAACTCATTGCGAGTTGGATAGAGAGCTCTAGAATCTCACCATGACTTGCAACAGCTGGAAAGGTGCTGGCATAGGTAGCTAAGTGTCCTAAGGCTCTCACTGCAACTCTCTGTTCAACCCAAGTCAACCTACCTCTCAAAAGTTCAACTAAAGGAGGGATTATTCCAGCACGCACAGCTCTATCAGCAAACTCTTCCATATTCATGGTGTACGATCCAATTATATGTGCCGCATAATAAGGAATATATATATTTTGGTCATGTGAAAGCCAGCGGCGATTTTTTAAACCCTTCCAAATAAGTGCTGACATGCATTCAAATATCCCCAGTTCAATAAACTCTGGATCATTAGGATGTGCCATGGCAGTGTTCCATAGGCCACTGATTGGAAGAACTTGACCATCATCATCCTGTGAGGGAAGTTCTCTAAAAAACTTCAATATACTTGCTCGGCGCTTGCTTGGATTTCCTTCCTTCATGACACAGAAGAAGCACCCCGGGTATGGACAGTCAGCAGAAGCTTTATCCATGCTCATCTAATCGAAAGAGCCAGAATTCACTTTTCAATCCACCTTCTTATAGGAGACAGTACCTGCAAAGACATGTTGAATTCCATCTGTAAAGTTCTCAAATGAATTCAACAACAAAAACAACAACATACCCAGTATATTCCCACCAAGTGGGGTCTGGGGAGGGTAAGTGTACGCAGTCTATACCACTACCTCAAATGTGAGATAGAGAGGGTGTTTTCAATAGACCCCTGGCTCAAAATAAAAGATTCTACGACAAGGAATACTAATATTAGGAATAGTAAAAGAACAAGATACAAGATAGGGTATAGTAATAGTAGGAATAGGAAAAGAACAAGATACAATAGAAATTAGCAAATCCAATAATACCATAAGCAAGATACTCCAAGAAACACACCAAAAGATACAATATCCTAAATTCAGACTAACCTTCCACCCTAACCCGCCTCCTCCACAACATCCTATCCAAGGTCATGTCCTCGGTAAGATGGAGCTGCACCATATCATGTCTAATCACCTCCCCCAGTATTTCTTCGGTCTACCTCTACCTCGCTTGAAACCATTCCTAGCCAACCTCTCACACCGCCACACTGGGGCATCCATGCTCCTCCTCATCACATGACCGAACCATCTCAACCTCGCTTCCCTCATCTTGGCTTCCACCAAAGTCACTCCCACCTTATCTCGAATAACCTCATTTCTAATCCTATCTTTCCTAGTACACCCACACATCCACCTAAGCATTCTCATTTCTGCCTCCTTCATCTTCTGGATGCGGGCCTTCTTAACAGGCCAACACTCCAGCCCCGATATTTCTCAAATGCATTGTGCACCAAAAATCATAAGAGTAACTTAGAAGTCAACAAATTTACATAACATAAGACCTTTGATACTCTTCAGTTACTCACCAAAAACACATCAAATCGAGGCCCAGAGTTGTAGTCTAAGCAAGAGTTCATGAAATCACACAAACTTTTTATATGATTTATTTGTGAATTAGGCGTTTCATCAGTGTTGCTCGGATTGTAAACACCTGTCACCTCTAACTCGAATGTTGTAGGTTCGAGTGATCAAGGGACCTTTCCATCATCCCTCCTGACGGGCTTTCACATTTGCTTAGGGAAACAATATATAGATCCATGTATGACAGGGCATTGTATTTAAAAACTAAATCTTTAAAATGTGAGGTCAATGAACGGAACCAAATCTTCCATAAAGTCATTTTTCGGCAAGAAATACATAGCCCAGCTGCTACTGAAGCCAAAGTGAATGCAACCTATGCTGCTCGTACTCTTCAAACTGTCAGTGGGTGCATGTCGGATTCTCCACAAGTACTGTATTTTGAAGAATCCGACACTGGCGCGGAATCGAAAGTGAAGAGTTGGTGCAACTTAGAACGCAACCTATCAGAATTTCCGGGTACTAGAAAGGGGGAAATTAAACTTACAAAACAATGTACTTCCACGTTTTCCATTTCAAGTGCACTCCTTTGTCCATGTTAAATTTACAATTTACGCGAAATAACAGTAAAATTCAAGGAAACAAAGACTTCCAAAGAACCCAATTCCACTTGTACATTGAAGAATTACTCACTACAAACGTAGGAAGCAGCCAAATTAAAGAAAAAGACAATGCATAAATTCCCTAAACATCTTTAAGAGAACAGATAAAACAGCTGATCCTTACAATAAAGTTGGCATCTCGCAAAATCAAACAGATCTAAACAACAATTAAAACAAATCAACTCAAGTAACATTTAGCAGAAACTACAAACAAAATCTGAACCTCATACAATTGTAGACAAATTAAGATTTATAAAATTAATAAACACTATAGACAAGCAAAACAACAAGAAAACAAAGCAACCAACCAGAAAACCACCAGAACCAAATAGAAGAATTGAGAAATTTACTAGGTCTTAAGAAGCTTGGAAAGAACAGGCACTGTGTTTTTTCTTTCAAAAAAAATAGAACTTGGGTATGAAAAAGAGTAGAGAAATGGGCATCTTTCGGACAAAAGATGTGAATGTGTGTGTTTTTAGAACTTTTCAAGTCTTTTCCCTTTTTGAGTGTCAAATTTTTAAGACCGTTTCTGAGTAAATTGCGCTTCTTCATTTTTAAAAAAAAAAAAAAAAAATTGTGTGTGTCTTAAAAGTATAGGTGCAGAATACGAAATTAATTTTCAGGAAAATAAAGGTCATAATAGATCCAAAAATCGGTGGATTTAGATATTTGATCCTAAATAAGAATAGTGTTTCTTACTTTTTAATATACTAAAAGTATCATTTTGCCCTTCCACACCTCAAATATATTTTTAGCTTTTTCATACTCATTTATTTCTCAAATTTTATTTTTTATTATTTTCACTTTTAAATTTTTCCTTTACTTTTATTATTCTACTTTTTTCACTCTTTTTTTCCCTTAAATTTATTATTGTGATTTTTATTATTTTTAATTTTTATTTTTTCTTTAACTTTATTTTTCATGTTTTAATTTATTTTTCTCAACCTCTATTTTTTTTTCTCTTTTCCTTTTTTTCAACCATTATCTATTTCTTCATTTTTTTTCTTTTTTTAAATTTATTTAAATCTATTTCATAAGTTAGTTATCCGCACTATATTCGCACCCCCTACAAATGGTATCAGAGCCCAGTTATTTAAAAGGTACAGCAGTGAGATATATGTTAGATATGTTAGAATTTATCTATGTTTATTGAATTAATTATGAGAAGACCATTTAAAAATAGAGAAGTTTTTAGAAAAATTAAAGAATCTTTAATTAGTAATTATTCAGAGTATATAAGTCTAAATAAAATAAAAGAAAACCTGCAAAGATTAGCCTACCTAATTACCTTAATATCTAGTATTGAAGCAAAATTAATAATCCATTTAAAATCTAGAAGAATGAGACACATACCACCTAATTATGATAAAATTAGATTTAGATATCCACCAAGATATTATAAATATGGTTTAAATGAATAAAGTGCAGCAATACAAAGAATTAAAACAAATTATTTCTGAAAAACGTAAAGAATTAAAAATAAGAATTGAAAGACTACATTATGATATATTTACTAGAGTTAGTGAAAATTCAATAGATACACAAAAAAATGAAATATCAAAATTAGAATCACAAATAGACAGTTTAGAATATATATATCAACATGAACTATTCACAATAAAATGAACAAAGAAGAATTTATAATAGATGAAAAAATATATGAAAATCACGAAAGATTAAAAATAAAAATAGTATTTTCTAATCTAGGAAAAAGATATAAGAAAATAGGTGAACATTTATATCTAATGTTAGAAAAAGAAGAATTAAAATTAGAAGATAAATTGACAGCAATGGTAAGAATAGAAAGAGAAAACGAAGAAATAGATAGGAAAAAGGAAATAGAAAAAATAAAACAACAAACTACGGAAGAAATACGAAAAATAAAAGAAACTAAAAATAGTAGGATTGCTGAATTAGAAAAAGAACTACAAATGTTAAAAGATCTGTATGAACAAAGACAAAAGGAAAAAGAAGAAAAAGATAGAGAACAAAAAATTACTGAACGAGATAAATCAATTTAAGGAAAAATTGGAAATAAGAAACAAAGAATTAGAAATAAATAATATAGACGTTGAAGAGACAGATAATTATGATTCAGAAGATAGTGAAACATATACAGAAATATTAACAAATACAAAAAATTTAGAAATCAATGAAAAATAAAAAGTAATTAATGAGGAAAACTTAGAAAGTACCAACACAGAAATAAATACTCTTGATAAAAAAGAAGATGAGAATATAATACCTAAAACAGCAGAAATAAGAAAACTTATATATTATAAGAGTAGATTTAAAAAATATAATGAATATGACAAATGGACACCAAAACAAATAGTTAATAAAAATTATAACTTTTTAGACCTAGACTGTGTAATAGATACAGAAAAAACAATACAATTATGGATAGGATATATGACAAAACAATTATTAGATAATAATATAAACATAACAGATGCACCAGAATATATAGAAAGAACACTAATAGGATCAGTAAAACTATGGCTTTCAAATTTAACTGAAAATAGCAAGAAAGTATTAAGAACTAATAAACCTATAGAAGAAACATCATCAACAACAACAAAACTAACACCTATAGAATTATTAAAAAAATACGAAACCGCTATAAAAGATGAATTTGGTAGTATGACAACAATAGAAGAAGAACAAGATGAAGAAAAAGATACAAATAGGAATTTAATGTTAAAATTAGCAATATGTAATATGTGTTATATAAATGAATATACTTGCGCATTTAAAGAATATTATTATAAAGGAGCATATAGTATAGAAGAAAGTAAAGAGATAAGAAAATTATATTTTAATAAATTACCCGAACCATTTAGTTCAAAGATAATAAAAAGTTGGGAAGAAGCAAAAATAGTAGATACTCTAGGAGGAAGAATAAAATTTTTACAACAATGGTATAGAAACTTATGTGAAAATATAGAGAAGAATTAAAAATGAAAAAAACATTAATAAGAAATTTAGCATGTTGCAAAAATAAAATAGCACCCCAATTTGGATGTGAAGAAAGATATTATAAGAAAAGAAAAAGACATAAGAAATATAAGAAATATAAAAAATCAAAATATAAATATAAGAAACCGAGAAAAAGATATTATGTAAAAAATTATAAATACAAAAGATCATATAGAAAGAAGAAATCTATAAAAGAATGAACTTGTTATGATTGTCGAAAGATAGGTCATTTAGCTAGAGATTGTAAATTACCTAAAAATCCGAAAAATAAACAAATATCAGAAATAAAAATAGATAATACAGAATATATGCAGATAGATTATATAGATTATGAATTAGAAAGTGAGGATAGTATATATGAAATTTTAGAAAACGAAACAGATAATGAAATAGATAGTGAAATAGAAGAATCAAATGACTGAAGAAGATATAAAAATAATAACAAAGGAAGAATATTTAAATGATGAAGGAACGGAACAAAAAATAATATTTGACAGTAACATATTTGATGAAATAAAAGGAAAAGAATTAGATTTAAGTGTAGAAAAAATATTTAAAATACCAACAATAAAAAATATGTTTACTAGAAAAAAAGACGAATATTATGTAGTATGCCAAAAAGAATATGTAATAGACTGTAAATATGCAAAAGGCAAAGCTAGTATACCACTAGTAACAAAAAGAATAATTAATAAAGAGATAAATGATATAAAAAGTAAAGGAGATCCAATAAAATATGTACACCTTGGAGGTACAGAGATATTAATAAAAGCATGTTTTAGAGAAGGAATAGATACACCAATAGAATTATATTTAACAGATGATAGAATTATAAAATCTATAGAAAAAAACATAATAACTGTCGTAAAAGGAAATCTAATATACCAAAAATTTAAATTTATAATAAGTGCAAATTATTCAATAGCGGTAACAGATAGAAATATAGATAAATCACTCGTATTATATTGGAAAATATCAGGAATAGAATTAACCCTAGGAAGTAAAATATTTACAGCAAGAAGCAAAAATTTATATGTATTAACAACAAAACATAAAATAACAGAAAAAAATAAGATTAACAAAATACGAATAGAAAGCTCATTCGAACAAATTGTAAAAATAATAGATTATAATGATTATAGCTATAGAGACATAGATATAGAAGAAAATTTAGAAATAGTAAATGATAGAATAAGTACAACGAAAAGAATAGCTGATGAAAAAACAGAATCATCAAGCTCATCAAAGAGAACAAGTTATGAAATAAATTCAATAAGTAATTTAAACCAATATTACATAACAGGAAAAATAAATGAAAAAGAATATCTAATACTTTTGAATACAGGACAAGAAAAAAATTATATAGCAAAATATCTAGTAAAAAATGAAGAAATAAAAACTGATAATGATATGTGCCCAGATCTACCAAGAAGTTTAATAAATAGTAAAAATATAGCAGAAAAATAAATAATAATAGGAGTTAGAAAAATAAAAATAGAATTCGAAGTAAAGGAAGAAATGCAAAAAACAGATATAATATTAGGAATAAAATGGCTAGAACAAGTAAAACCATATAATATAGAACATACACAATTAACCTTAACATATAACAAAGAGAAGTTATTCTTAAGAAGAGCCTTAACATAAAATGAAAATATATGTATTAATGAAGATAGTAGTAGAAGGATATTACAGTAGATATTATACGCCTATGATAGATACAGGAGCAGAAGCTAATTTATGTAGATATAATTGCTTACCAGAAAGTAAATGAGATAAATTAAAAACACCAATAATAGTTAAAGGATTTAATAATGAAGGAAGTTTAATTACTTATAAAGCTAGGAATGTAAAAATACAAGTATGGGATAAGATATTAACAATAGAAGAAATTTATAATTATGAACTAACATCAAAAGATATACTTTTAGGAATGCCGTTCTTAGATAAATTATACCCACATATAATAACTAGAACAGATTGGTGGTTTACAACACCATGCAAACAGAAAGTGAGAGCAAAAAGAGTTAATAATAAAATAAGAAAGAAAACTGATTTGATAAAAGGAAGTGAAAAAATTACACAAAAGTTAGAAAATATAAAAAATACTGAAGATTCAATAGAACTAGTAGTATTTTCGATAAATAAAACAGAAATAACTATATTTTCAATAAATAAAATTGAAAAAATTAAGAAAAAATTAGAACAATTATATAGTGAAGATCCATTAAAAGGATGGAAAAAACATAAAACTACTATAAAAATTGAATTAATAGATAAAAATAGCATAATAACCCAGAAACCATTAACATATAATTTTGACAATTTAAAAGAATTTAAAATGCATATAGATGAATTATTAGAAAAACAATATATACAAAAAAGTAATAGTAAACATAATAGTCCAGCATTTATAGTAAATAAACATAGTGAACAAAAAAGAGGAAAAAGTAGGATGGTTATTGACTATAGAAATTTAAATGCAAAAATTATAACATATAATTATCCAATACCAAATAAGATATTAAAAATAAGGCAAATACAAGGATACAATTATTTTAGCAAATTCGATTGTAAATCAGGATTTTACCATCTAAAGTTAGAAGAAGAATCTAAAGAATTAACCGCATTTACGGTACCACAAGGATTTTATGAATGGAACGTATTACCATTTGGATATAAAAATGCACCAAGTAGATATCAACATTTTATGGATAGTTATTTTAAACAATTATCTAATTGTATAGTATACATAGATGATGTATTATTATATACAAAAACTAAAGAAGAACATTTGAAATTATTGGAACAGTTTACAGATATAATAGAAAAATCGGGAATAAGTCTAACCGAAAAGAAAGCTGAAATTATAAAAAATCAGATAGAATTTTTAGGAATACAAATAGATCAAAGTGGAGTAAAAATGTACATTTAGTACAAAAAATAATAAATTCAAAAGAAGAATTAGATACAAAGAAGAAATTACAATCATTTTTAGGATTAGTAAACCAAGTAAGAGAATATATTCCAAAATTAGCAGAAACTTTAAAACCACTACAGTAAAAATTAAGAAAGGATGTAGAATATAACTATAATGAAGAAGATAAAAAACAAGTTCAAAAAATAAAATTACTTTGTAAAAAATTATCAAAATTACAATTTTCAAATGAAAATAGAAAATTTATATATATAGTAGAAGCAGATGCTAGTGAATATAGTTATGGAGGAGTACTTAAATACCGATATGAAACAGAAAAAATAGAACACCATTGTAGATACTACTCAGGTACGTTCAATGAGACAGAAATAAAATGGGAAATAAATAGAAAAGAATTATGTTCATTATATAAATGTTTGTTAGCATTCGAGCCATATATTGTATATAACAAGTTTATTGTACGAACAGATAATACACAGGTACGCTGGTGGCTAACAAAGAAAATACAAAATTCAGTTACAACAAAAGAGATTCGGAGATTAGTCTTGAATATATTAAATTTCACATTTATAATTGAAGTAATCAGTACTAACAAAAATGTTATAGCTTACATATCAAGACAAAGCTACACAGACTGAAATAATAGAAGAAGATACTCTAGAAAAAATACTCAACACCCTAACTACGCTTTCAATGAAAGTGGACAGTATGGGTAATGAGATAGAAAAGCTAAAGACTAATGAAGATAAACTGAAGTTTATAGCTACAAATCAGCTAACTCAGCAGTGTGCAGAGCTATGTCGATCGGAAGACATTAAAGTTCCAGAGCTAGAAGGAGACGATGGGACACCCCATAAAACCCATAACATTTATCAATCTACTTCTGCAGGTACAAGCAAAGGAGTTAGTCGACCAAGATACCAGAACATAAATATGAATAAAATATTTGAGAAACCATTTATACCGAAAACACAAAAAGACCCCTTGTTCATACCCCCACAAATCACCACATACCGAGATAGCCTGAACCAAGATAAAAAAGTTTACAACTATACAGCCCAAAAATACATAGAAAATATCTATAGAGTACAAACTTTTCTAAACCTTAACCCCAGAGCTACAAATATCAAAAAACCAAACACAAACTATATAACCCAAAAATTACAAGGTCACAACAAGCTAATTGCACTACCCAAAACTAACTCAAGCCTAATAAAAACTTGTTTCGACTATGGATTATTAAATACCATATATACCCAAGATGGAGAAGAACTATCAGCTATGGAATAATTACAAAAAATATTCAACACCTATAAAAGAGTAACCAAAGAAAATCTATTTTATATAAAGTGTTATATTGCACCAGCAGAGATATTATACGACGAAATAAAACCAGTTATACAAGTTGTAAAAATAGGACTAACCAGAGATATGATCATACCAGAAGATATTACACAGCAACAGGAGATACCCAGAATTGAGATACCCGATTTCTACGTAAATAAACGACTCATTGGACCAGCTACGATTATACAAGAATTAGCAAATAATTATACTAATGGAAACCCAATATGGAGCTATTATTCAAGAGACCATCAAATGATTTATTCAAATTCAAAAGAGCTACGACAAGCAGATATGGAAGATGTTAGGCAATGGATAATGACATTACTTAACCCAGAAAGACAATCTACCGCAAGAGCAATTAAAAAAGGATTTATTTCAGATGGATTACTGACAAGATATTGTAAAATAATTGGACACAAATATCCAGATCATCAATGTTCAAGATGTAATGGAGAAGATAACATTATTCCAGAAGTACACCTAGAATAAAAATCTAGAAGATGAACATGCCAGCTGAAAAGATAAGATAAGAAGCAATGGAAAAGCAACAGATACGACAACAAGAAGATACCAATGGAAGAAGACAAGATATTAAATTATTTACGTAAAATTGTTAGATTCATTGTATAAACTTTTCTTTTTAACCTTTACGTAAAATTGTTAGAATTGTTAGAATTATTGTATAGACTTTTCTTTTTAGCCTCTTAGCCTTTTTGACTTTTTTAAAGGCTAATGCATTAACTTTCTAGCCTCCAGCCTTTTTGACTTATTTTAAAGGCTATGTAGTTTTAGGATTTTTTTAAACGTGTAAAGACTTTGTAAAGATTTTGATTCTATAAATGAAAGAAACCGAAGGCATTGCAAAGCAAGTCTTCATGTGTTGAAGCAATACTCTCTCCAGTCCACAACAAATATTTTGCTCAGTTAATTAAAAAACAGACATACTTTAATGGAAAAAGCTATGGAGGAACAAACTTCAGAAATATCAAAACTACCCGAACAGGTATATTTATTTATGATTATGAATAGCTAAATTCATAGTTCCCAACAATCATGATATGATAAAATAAATTCATATTAGTTACTTTATAGTAGAATTATTTGAAGAATAATATGTTAAGAAGTTTATTAGCAAAGTGGAAACGGAGAAAAATCCCTAAGAACTATGCCATCCTAAAGGTGAAACCAATGAGGCAAGAAGCCGTGGCGGGGAGTAACCAGAGTAGAGGTGCTATTTAAGGAAAAAAGTATCCAAATTACCATGCTAATAGTGACCGAAGAACATATTATTTAAGAATAATCTAGTATATAGTAATCTAAGATGACCATATTTTGTTATATACATGGTTGAAGGAAATATTTTGAAAAAAATAATTTTATAAAAATGAATAATTATTTATCTGATGTGATGGTAGATAAATTTAAAATACTTATTTTGTATGCACTTAAAGATATAAAAGTAGTAGATATAAGAAAAATCATATTAGAAAAAGCATTTGGTAAATATTACATGACTAGAGTAAATTATATACCATACCTACCCAACTACTCTTACAAATACTTACCATGATAAATTACATAAAATTTTTAGAAAAAGATATGAGAAACATATAGTTACTAGAAAAATAAGATGAAAATAAATATAGACAAATACATGGAAAATAAAGATATAAAATATATAGAATTTCTTAATAAAAATATGCAAGAACTACTAAGACTAAAACAAACAACTACAAAATATTATAATAAAATCAATTTTAAAAGATAGATCATCTAGATTATCTTAAAGTTTTAATCTTATATATACTTAGAGATATAGAAATTATAGACATTAAGAAAATAATATTAGAAAAAGTAATAGACTATGAAATTGAAACCATAGATTGGATAGAACAGTTATACCAAGAAATTTACCCAGAAGGATATTATTCAGATTAAAAGATGTTAGAATATATTAGAAAAACTAGAGAAAATCAAGATAATCTAAATAAAGAAATTAATTATAGAAACTGAATTAGAAAAATAATGGAAAATTTAAAAGAAAAATTAATATGGATAGAAGAAACCTTAGAAAATTTAGAAAAAAGTACATGTGATAGTTTATATAATTTAAAAAACTCATTACGAGAAGAACAACACAAGATAATAAATAACATAGAAAATCTAGAATTAGATATACATTATAGTACAGTTAGGATAAATTATTATAGAGAAATTTGTAACTCTGCAATTACTACAGGATAAAATAATAAACCAAACAAATTAATGAATACATCTTACGAAAAGAATAAATCATTAAAAAATATTGAAACAAAATTTAAGAAATATCCACGCACAAAGAAAAATAGATTCATTATATATATACTAAATCTATTTCATAAGTTAGTTATCCGCACTATATACGCACCCCCCTACAAATGATAATGAATCTATTTCATAAGTTAGTTATCCGCACTATATCCGCACCCCCCTCTAACATATATCTCACTGCTGTACTTTTTAAATAACTGGGCTCTGATACCATTTGTAGGGATATAGTGTGGATAACTAACTTATGAAATAGATTCAGAATTTTTGTCAATTATTCCTTATCGTTCATCTTTTTTCCTCATTTCTCAAAACCCTTTCTCTTGCTCCTCTCCCCCTTCATCCGATTTCTCTTAAAATTTCAAACTCCATTAACAAAAAAAATGGATGTTGGTTCTGATGAAGAAATAGAGTGTCTCTCAGTGAATGTTGCTTCCAACTCTTTGGGACTTTTGCCTTCAAATTTAATTGACATCATTGTTGATGTAAATTGCTACTAAATTCAGTTGTCATTTACACGTATTTTATCTTTTTTGATATGTTATTTTTGAATTGAGTATTTAAATCTCTTTATGTTATTTATGTTTAAGTTTTTAACTCATAATACAAAGTTGTTGTATTTTTGGGAATTATGTTTAGGGATTTGTCAGATTGGTGGTTGTATACGTATTTATTATCTAGTAAACTTACCGCGCCTAATCCGCACCTCCCTACAAATGATATCAAAGCCCAGTTATTTAAATAATACGGAAGTAGCATATATGTTTAAATTCAGATTAGATTAGATTTACTTGAGATTAATTTATATTGATAAATTATGAGAAGACCATTTAAAATCAGAGAAGCTTTTAGAAAAATTAAAGAATCTTTAATTAGTAATTATTCAGAATATATAAGTTTAAATAAAACAAAAGAAAACCCACAAAGATTAGCCTACCTAATTACCTTAATATCTAGTATTGAAGCAAAATTAATAATCCATTTAAAATCTAGAAGAATGAGACACATACTACCTAATTATGATAAAGTTAGATTTAGATACCCACCAAAATATTATAAATATGGTTTAAATGAATAAAGTACAAAAATACAAAGAATTAAAACAAATTATTTCTAAAAAAAAGTAAAGAATTAAAAATAAGAATAGAAAGACTACATTATAATATATTTATCGAAGTTAGTAAAAACTCAATAAATGCACAAAAAGATGAAATATCAAATTTAGAATCACAAATAGATAGTTTAGAATATATATATATATATATATATATCAACATGAACTATTTACAATAAAAAGAACAAAGAAGAATTTATAATAGATGAAAAAATATATGAAAATCACGAAGGATTAAAAATAAAAATAGTATTTTCTAATCTAGGAAGAAGATATAATAAAATAGGTGAACATTTATATCTAATGCTAGAAAAAGAAGAATTAAAATTAGAAGATAAATTGGCAGCTATGGTGAGAATAGAAAAAGAAAACGAAGAAATAGATAGAAAAAAGGAAATAGAAAAAATAAAACAACAAACTACAGAAGAAATACGAAAAATAGAAGAAACTAAAAATAGTAGGATTCCTGAATTAGAAAAAGAACTACAAATGCTAAAAGATCTGTATGAAAAAAGACAGAAAGGAAAAGAAGAAAAAGATAAAGAACAAAAATTATTAAATAAGATAAATCAATTTAAAAAAATTAGAAATAGACAATAAAGAAATAGAAACCAAGGAATTAGAAATTAATACAATAGATATTGAAGAAACAGATAATTATGATTCGGAAGATAGTGAAACATATATAGAAATCTTAACAAATACAAAAAATTTAGGAATTAGTAGAAAACAAGAAGTAATTAATGAAGAAAATTTAGAAAATATAAACACGGAAATAAACACTCTTGATTAAAAAGAAGATGAAAATATAATACCTAGAACATCAGAAATAAGAAAACATACATATTATAAGAATAAGTTTAAAAGATATAATCTAAAGAATGAATATGACAAATGGACACCAAAACAAATAGTTAATAAAAATTATAACTTTTTAGACTTAGATTGTGTAATAGATACTGAAAAAAAATACAATTATGGATAGGATATATGACAAAACAATTATTAGATAATAATATAAATGTAACAGATGCACCAGAATATATAGAAAGAACACTAATAGGAACAGTGAAATTATGGTTTTCAAATTTAACTGAAAATAGCAAGAAGATATTAAGAACTAATAAACCTATAGAAGGAACATCATCAACAATAACTAAACTAACACCTATAGAATTATTAAAAAAATACGAAACCGCTATAAAAGATGAATTTGGTAGTATGACAACAATAGAAGAAGAACAAGATGAAGAAAAAGATACAAATAGGAATTTAATGTTAAAATTAGCAATATGTAATATGTGTTATATAAATGAATATACTTGCGCATTTAAAGAATATTATTATAAAGGAGCATATAGTATAGAAGAAAGTAAAGAGATAAGAAAATTATATTTTAATAAATTACCCGAACCATTTAGTTCAAAGATAATAAAAAGTTGGGAAGAAGCAAAAATAGTAGATACTCTAGGAGGAAGAATAAAATTTTTACAACAATGGTATAGAAACTTATGTGAAAATATAGAGAAGAATTAAAAATGAAAAAAACATTAATAAGAAATTTAGCATGTTGCAAAAATAAAATAGCACCCCAATTTGGATGTGAAGAAAGATATTATAAGAAAAGAAAAAGACATAAGAAATATAAGAAATACAAAAAATCAAAATATAAGTATAAGAAACCAAGAAAAAGATATTATGTAAAAAATTATAAACATAAAAGACCATATAGGAAAAAGAAATCTATAAAGGAATGTACTTGTTATAATTGCGGAAAATTAGGACATTTAGCTAGAGATTGTAAATTATCTGAAAACCCAAAAAATAAATAAATATCAGAAATAAAAATAGAAAATACAGAATATATGCAGATAGATTATATAGATTACGAATTAGAAAGTGAAGACAGTATATATGAAATTTCAGAGAATGAAACAGATAATGAAATAGATAAATCATTAGTATTATATTGGAAAATATCCAAAATTAAAATATTTATAGCAAGATGTAAAAATCTATAGGTATTAACAACAAAATATAAAATAACAGAAAAAAAATAAAATTAATAAAATACAAATAGAAAGTCCTTTTGAACAATTCGTAAAAACAATTGATAATAATGATTATAGGTCCAGAAATATAGACATAGAAGAAGATTTAGAAATAATAAATGATAGAATAAGTACAACAAAAAGAATAGTTTATGAAAAACCAGAATCATCAAATTAATCAAAAAGAACAAGTTATGAAACAAGTTTAATAGTTAATTTAAATCAATATTACATAACAGGAACAATAAACAGAAAAGAATATTTAATACTCTTAAATACAGGACAAGAAGAAAATTATATAGCAAAATATCTAGTAAAAAATGAGGAAATAAAATCTGATAATAATATATGCCCAGATCTACCAAGAAGCTTAATAAACACTAAAAATATAGCAGAAAAAATAATAATAATAGGAGTTAGAAACATGAAAATAGAATTTGAAATAAAGGAAGAAATGCAAAAAAACAGACATAATATTAGGAATTAAATGGCTAGAACAAGTAAAACCATACAATATAGAACATACACAATTATCTATAACATATAATAGGGAAAGATTATTCCTAAGAAGAGCTCTAACATGATATGAAAATATATGTATTAATGAAAATAGTAGTAAAAGGATATTATAGTAGGTATTATACGCCTATGATAGATACAGGAACAAACGCTAATTTACGTAGATATAATTGTTTACCAGAAAGTAAATGAGATAAGTTAAAAACACCAATAATAGTTAAAGGATTTAATAACGAAGGAAGCTTAATTACTTATAAAGCTAAGAATGTAAAAACACAAGTATGAGATAAAATATTAACAATAGAAGAAATCTATAATTATGAGCTAACATCAAAAGATATACTTTTAGGAATGCCGTTTTTAGATAAATTATACCCACATATAATAACTAGAACAGATTGGTGGTTTACAACACCATGTAAACAGAAAGTAAGAGCAAAAAGAGTTATTAATAAACTAAGAAAGAAAACTGATTGGATAAAACGAAGTGAAAAAATTACACAAAAATTAGAAAATATAAAAAATACTGAAGATACAATAGAACTGATCGTATTTTCAATAAATAAAAAAGAAATAACTATATTTTCAATAAATAAGATAGAAATAATTAAGAAAAAATTAGAACAATTATATAGTGAAGATCCCTTAAAAGGATGAGAAAAACATAAAACCACTATAAAAATTGAATTAATAGATAAAAATAGCATAATAACCCAGAAACCATTAACATATAATTTTGATGATTTAAAAGAATTTAAAATGCATATAGAAGAATTATTAGAAAAACAATGATTATAATTACCCAATACCAAATAAGATATTAAAAATAAGACAAATACAAGGATATAATTATTTTAGTAAATTTGATTGTAAATCAGGATTTTACCATTTAAAGTTAGAAGAAGAATCTAAGGAATTAACCGCATTTACGGTACCACAAGGATTTTATGAATGGAATGTACTACCATTTGGATATAAAAATGCACTAGGTAGATATCAACATTTTATGGATAGTTATTTTAAACAACTACCTAATTGTATAGTATACATAGATGATATACTATTATACAAAGACCAAAGAAGAACATTTAAAATTATTAGAATAATTTACGGAGATAATAAAATAATTGGGAATAAGTTTAAGTGAAAAGAAAGCTGAAATTATGAAAAATCAGATAGAATTTTTAGGAATACAAATAGATCAAAGTGGAGTAAAAATGCACATTTAGTACAAAAAATAATAAATTCAAAAGAAGAATTAGATACAAAAAAGAAATTACAATCATTTTTAGGATTAGTAAACCAAGTAAGAGAATATATACCAAAATTAGCAGAAAATCTAAAGCCCTTACAGAAAAAAGTAAAAAAGGATGTAGAATATAATTATAACGAAGAAGATAAAAAACAAGTTTAGAAAATAAAAATACTTTGTAAAGAATTTCCAAAATTACAATTTCTAAATGAAAATGGAAAATATATATATATAGTAGAAGCAGATGCTAGTGAATGTAGTCATGGAGGAGTACTTAAATATAGATATGAAGAAGAAAATTTCGAACGCCATTGTAGATACTACTCAGGTACGTTTAATGAAACAGAAATAAAATGGAAAATAAATAGAAAAGAATTATGTTCATTATATAAATGTTTATTAGCATTTGAACCATATATTGTATATAACAAGTTTATTGTACGAACAGATAATACACAGGTACGTTGGTGGCTAACAAAGAAAATACAAAATTCGGTTACAACAAAAGAAATTCGGAGACTAGTCTTGAATATATTAAATTTCACATTTATAATGAAGTAATTAGTACTAACAAAAATGTTATTGCAGATTACATATCAAGACAAAGCTACACAGACTGATATAATAGAAGAGGATACTCTAGAAAAAATACTCAACACCCTAACTACGCTTTCAATAAAAGTGGATAGTATGGGTAAAGAAATAGAAAAGCTAAAGACTAATGAAGTTAAACTGAAGTTTATAGCTACAAATCAGCTAACTCAACAGTGTGCAGAGCTATGTCGATCGGAAGACATTAAAATTCCAGAGCTAGAAGGAGACATTGGGACACTCCGTAAAACCCATAACGTTTATCAATCTACAATTGCAGGTACAAGCAAATGAGTTATTGGACAAAGATACCAGAATATAAACTTAAATAAGACATTTGAAAAACCATTTACTCCAAAAATACAAAAAGACCTCTTGAACATACCCCCACAAATAATCATATATCGAGATAGTCTGAAACAAGATAAAAAAGTTTATAACTATACAGTCCAAAAATACATAGAAAATATCTACCGAGTACAAACTTTTCTAAACCTTAACCCCAGAGCTACAGATATCAAAGAACCCAACACAAACTATATAACCCAAAGATTACAAGGTCACAACAAGCTAATTGCACTACCCAAAACTAACTCAAGCCTAATAAAAACTTGTTTCGACTATGGATTATTAAATACCATATATACCCAAGATGGAGAAGAACTATCAGCTATGGAAGAATTACAAAAAATATTCAACACCTATAAAAGAGTAACCAAAGAAAATCTATTTTATATAAAGTGTTATATTGCACCAGAAGAGATATTATATGACGAGATAAAACCAGTTATACAAGTTGTAAAAATAGGATTAACCAGAGATATGATTATACCAGAAGATATTGTGCAGCAGCCAGAGATACCCAGAATCGAGATACCTGATTTTTATGCAAACAAACGACTTATTGGACTAGCTACAATTATTCAAGAACTAGCAAACAATTATACCAATGAAATCGAATATGGAGCTATTATTTAAGAGATCATCAGATGATTTATTCAAATTCAAAAGAACTACGACAAGCAGATATGGAAGATGTTAGACAATTGATAATGACATTACTAAACCCAGAAAAATAATCTACTACAAGAGCAATTAAGAGAGGATTTATTTCAGACGAATTATTGACAAGATATTGTAAGATAATTGGATACAAATATCCAGATCATCAATGTTTGAGATGTAATGAAGAAGATAATATTATCCCAGAAGTCCGCCTAGAATAAAAGAATCAAGAAGATAAGCATGCCAGCTAGAAAGAAGATAGAAAAACAGCAGATACCACAAGAAGAAGATATCAACATAAACAATAATAGTGATAAAAGATACGCAATTAAATTGTGAAAGCGACATGTAACAAACTTTCACAATTTTCTACATAACTTGTAAATTATTGTAAAGTTTTAGTTTTTGTCTTTTAGAAGACTTTTTTGTAAAGTATAATAATTAGGTTAGGACTTTGTAAAAAATAGTCTAGACTTTTTAGTCTAGTTTTTAGACTTTTTGAAAAGATAGAATAGGACGTAAAGTTTAAAAAAAAACGTGTAAAACATTAGTAAGGACTATGTAAATCATTCATTATAAATGAAGGCTTCGAAAGCAGAAAAGATAAGCCTTTATGAGTTGAAGCACAAATACTCTCTCTTGTCCACAACAAATATTTTGCTTATTTATTAAAAAATAGGTATATTTCAATGGAAAAATCTATGGAGGAACAAACCTTAGAATTATCAAAACTACCAGAACAAGTATATTCATTTGCTATTATGAATAGCTAAATTCATAAATTCCTAACAATCATGATATGATAAAATAAGTTCATGTTAGTTGCTTTATAGTAGAATTATTCGAAAAATAGCATGTTAAGAAGTTTATTAGCAAAGTGAAAAAGGAGAAAAATTCCTAAGAACTATGCCATCCTAAAGGTGAAACTGGTGAGGCAAGAAAGCCGTAATAGGGGAGTAACCAAAGTAGAGACGCTATTTAAGGGAAAAGTATCCAGATTACCATGCTAATAGTGACTGAAAAATATATTATTTAAGAATAATCTAGTATATAACAATCTAAAGTGATCATATTTTGTTATGTGCATGATTAAAGGGAATATTTTGAAAATAGCAATTTTATGAAAAATGGATAATTATTTATCTGACGAAATGGTAGATAAATTTAAAATACTCGTTTTATATGTACTTAAGGATATAAAAATAGTGGATATAAGAAAAATCATATTGGAAAAAATATTTGATAGATATTTTATGACTAGAATTAATTATATACCACACCTACTGAACTACTCTTATAAATACTTACATGCCAAACTCACACACTAACTATGATAAATTATGTATATTTAGAATTTTGGAAAAAAGATATGAGAAACATACAATTAGTAGAAAAACAAATAAAAGCAAATTTAGACAAATACATGGAAACTAAAGATGTAAAATATATAGAATTCTTTAATGAAAATAAGCAAGAATACTTAGACTAAAACAAACAACTGAAAAATATTATTAAAAAGCATTTAATCAAGCCTAAATGACAGAAGATATTAAAATACTTGTTTTATATATACTTAGAGATATAGAAATTATTGACATAAAGAAAATAATTTGGGAAAAATTACAAGATTATGAAGAGGAAGAATTATTGAACAGTATAGAAAACTTACACATATATTATGAACAACAATATTATTTAGATTCAGATGGATATTATACAGACTAAAAATGTCAAGATATATTAAGAAAATTAGAGCAAACCAAGAAGACCTACATAAAGAAATTAATTATAGAAAACAAATTAGAGAAATAATAGAAAATCTAATAGAAAAATTAAAATGGATAGACAAAACCTTAAAAAATCTAGAAAAAAGCAAAGATAAAAGTTTAGATAGTTTAAAAAATTCATTAAAAAGAGAACAAGAAGAAATAGTTAGTAGCATAAATAACCTCAAACAAGATATTATATATAGTACAAATAGAATAGATTATTATACATTTACTTTAGAATAAAATGATAAACTACGAATATCTAAAATATTGGAAACAAGAAAGAGAAGAAATAAGATTAACAGAAAACCTTATAAAAACAAATTTAATTGAATACTTTAAAACAAAAGATATAGAATATTTAGAATATCTTAAAAATAATATAGAAGATTTACAAAAACTAAGAGAAAAAACTAAAGAATATTATAGCAAAGCATTTAATCAACTACCATTTAATCACCCCCAAAATATGAATATCAGTAAAATTGAATATATTAATAAAATATAAGAAAATAAAAAATACAAGAACGAAGAAAAACAGTTAATGAATATTACTACAAAGAATTTAACAATTACATAAATTAATGGATACATCTTACGAAAAGAATAAATCATTGAAAGAAATAGAAACCCAACTATATAGTTTATACCTAGAATACAAAAGGTTACATAATACTAACGAGGATCCTAAAACACTAGATAATTTAATTACGATAATATCTAATCTAGAATATGAATTAATAAAACATCTTAAGTCAAGAAGATAAAAATGAAAATTATTCTAATCAATAATATTCACAAAATACATAATATAAAAATAAATAAATACGTACGCATTTATTATCTAGTAAACTTACCGCGCCTAATCCGCACCTCCCTACAAATGAAGAAGAAAAATTAGAACACCATTGTAGATACTACTCAGGTACGTTTTATGAAACAGAAATAAAATGGAAAATAAATAGAAAAGAATTATGCTCATTATATAAATGATTATTAGCATTTAAGCCATATATTGTATATAACAAGTTTTAATTTTGTTAGTTGTGTGTTACTAAGTGAATTTTGAATAATCCCACATTCTTGATTTCATGGAAAAAGTAAATCTTGATTGAAATTAAAAGTTTTATGTTACTAGAAATCTTAGTAGCTCAGTTAATTGACTATTTGAACTTTGTGCTATTGGAAAATCTCAGTAGCTTAGTACATTAAAGGAAAAGATGTATTGCCCGAACGTTTAATATTTGGCTCTTGTGTTGTGGATTCGAAGGAGTGGTTTTATTCACTTGCAATCTGTGGTTGACCTTCGAATGACACGGTATTATCACTTGTTATCCTTATCTATATTTGTAATGTTCCTTTGACTTGTCCTTTGTTTTGTTCCTCCATTTCTTTTAGTAGATAATCTATATTTGCAAGCCAACAGCTTACTCAAGGATATTCAAGACTACTTGCCCTAAAGCTTACTCATATGCTTACAATGATCCCATTAGTATTGCCACTTGCACTGGTAGCAGCTACTTGCTCACTTTCTGTCCTCACCACTAGTCTTGTCACTTGTTCTTTTCACTGTCAATTAGTATTATATTATTAGTAGTATTAAATCAAATCAAATACATAGTAGTCGTGATTTTGGACTTCACCTTATCTCCTCTCAACTAGATTCCTTGCTACGTCTAGTATATTGTGTTATCATCATCATTAGTAGTATTGTCACTAGTATTGGACTTTATTTAAGTGGCGGCAGTAATCATATTTAGTTGCACATTGCATTTGTATCGGAAGTTGTAAAATAATATTAACTGTTCATAGTAGTAGTAGTGTGTAGATTAGCTACTGTATTTCTTGAAAATTCTCTTTGTTGGGTATATACTGAAGATGACGAAAATTCGGCCTTCACCCATTTGAATGATATTGTTTCAGTAGTTGATTGGCTAAATATCTAGTTGCTACTTTGTAACTTTGGTGTAAAGCTGTAAACTTTTCTATATATTCAATTCTTAGAGTAAGTTTGAGTTGTATCATAACATGCTCGAGTGCTTCGCCAACTATATTCCACTGTTGGCAATCATCTTACTTTGGTTACTTCTTTATTTGATGAATGTGTTGTAATGCTCTTATTCAGTGTTCTTTTTATTTTGTCGCAACATTTGGACACAATATTCTACTACATAAGAAAGAAGGCAAAATATGAACCTAATATTGTTGTGAAGTTTACTACAGCTGATTTTGTATTTAGAAATAAGATTGATGCTCTTTATCACGATTTTGTGGAAAATAGGAAAGATTTTTTTGCCATCCCCGAGAAATATGAGGTTGAGGAGTATATCAGAGGCTTCTATTGTGATGCAAACGTACCATGGAACAAGGTTGACTATGTGTTATTTCCAGTTTATGTTCCAAGGGAAAAATCTGAACTTGGACATTGGATTTTGGGAGTTTTTAACTTTACTGATTGGTGCATATATGTATACGACTCCAACCGTACCAGACGTGGTGATAAAGTTGTTCAAAAAGTGATGTTACCTTACCAAACATTGATATCATATTTTCTGAAAAAGGTCAATTTTTATCTTGAGAAGGGTATTGCCAAATCTGAAAATGACACTTTGCCGATAAAAATGGTCGATGAGCTGCCACAACAAACTCAATGGTATATTATTGCATTTATTTTTTAAATGTTCATCTCACTTGTTTTTATTGTTGTTTTCCATATATTTATGCAATATATTTTTTTGAATCACAGTTATTGTGGAGCATTTGTTTGTGTGTTTGCTGAATATGTCATTCATGGTATGGAGCTTTGTTGTGGGATTATGGAAAGAGAAAACTAGAAGCTGGTATAAAAGACAACACTACAGATAAAGTAGGCAGATTATTTGGAAAGAAAAAGAGAAAGAAGACGCACCACGAGTAGTAGTTTAGTTTTGTAGTTATTAAAACTCACTGCACATGAAGGATTTTTAGCTATTTTTAGTTTTGTAGTTATTGAAACTCACTGAACATGGAGGATTTTTAGCTATTTTTATGAGATTATGTAAATTTTAAAACATCTTTTCAAATTGAATCGGCTATTTTTTATGCGATAACGTGAAATATACAATGTAGAATCACTACTGATTCGTTTGTTGGTATCTTTGTATATTTATGTTTTATAATCGAAGAATATTTTTTGCCTTTCCTTGTGGCAAGTCTTGCCCCTGAGGCAAGAGTTATTGAGTATCTTATAAATTAGTAAACAATATGGCAGGGCCAATTCATGTCCATGAGGTATAACTTGTTCCTATGGAGGCTGTCTTATCATTAATTATGTGCGACTTCTATATGAGTATTTTGATCATTGTGAACTTTTAAATCACATTTGTCCTCGATTAAATAACATAAAATAAGAAACAAGTTAGACCTTGTAATCCAAGGGTCATCTCCTATGGGATGACTAGTACATCCCTCAAATGTAAGAACTTGACACTCACACGTGGTTATAAAAAACCCATATATCAAAATATGACTTTCCTATTTTGGTCCTTCCGGCACCGCCACCTTCCACGGGTTAGCTACACACCTTGCCATTAATTCCCAATTTAAACTATGAAAAACAATCCATTTACCATTTATTAACCAAGTCTAATATGAGTGGTATCATCATACCACCCCTTACTTGCAAGTAATATCCATAGCCAAACCATTTAGGTTAAAGGGGCCTTACATGACCTTTCAATTACAATATTAAATCCACATGGGAGACTTACATGTTCTCCACAAGCATAATCATTTAACCTTCAGCCTTTCCAAATAATTTAAACCATACAAAAATCCTTTGTCTAGATAAAGCATGCAAGAGTTCCATTAAAAGAAGTAAATGCAATGAACATATCTTTATAAGCATTTTATCAAACACCTTAGGGGCATAATATAACCAAAACCAATTCCAATAAACATTAACCCATTACCAAGAAATCAAATTGTCTAAAATCACCATTAAAATATAAAAAGCATTATTAAAACCATAGGAAACCATAACCAAACATTCAGTATCAAAACCCACAATATAGTTGAAAACCATAATCATGAAATAGTAAAACCATGAAATCAATAATATAAACCATGCCTTTAGTTTAAATTGCAATAAGGGAAGGGAATAATTCCTTATACCAAAGAATTGATGGAAAGAAATCACCAAGACAAGCCCCAAAGTAATCCTCTAGATGAAACCCTAGATTTTTTGCCCAAAAAGATCTTGAGAGAATTATGAAGTGTTTAGGAATAGTTTCTAAGTGTTAATAAATATAATAATAGAGTAAATAAAAACCTAAGCGTATTAGAAGTTGTGGATCATAATTAGGGTAAGTAGGGAAATGTTCAAAATACCCTAACTTAAATACCTTAAAAACACATGACAGGGATACTTCTGACTCATACTAGTCATACTCTCCTATATGATCGGTATCCAAATCTCATATCTAAGTCTCAAACCTTTGCTCTAACATTTTCCAATATATGAATCATTTAACTACATTGTTACCATAATACGATCAGTACACATAACCCATATCCCTGATAGAATGAAATACCATGAGGATCAAACAACGCCCATCATATGAGTCCCTGATACTACTTGTACCGTGCCCTATGACTTGTACCACTAAGTCATGACCATTATATTGTTCAAAGCCATCCCACCAACTATGACCGATCAGTATAAGACAGGACCATACCTCTTGTACCCCAGCATATGACTTATATCCATGAGTCATATTGGTTCTAGAGAATAGATTTCTAAGAAATTTTCTAAGGGTTAAAACCAAGGATATTTTAGGAATATTTTGAGATTTACAATCACTACATCGAATGAGTTACACAGATAGTTTTTGAACATAATCTTCCCTCCTACAAGAATGCTATAGTTGTAAGAAGAAATTTACAATTTTAGATAATTACCTACAGAATCCATGTATGAGGTACGGTTTAGATTCAAGAAAAAGCTGAGCATGGCACCTAATCATAGAATCATAGGATCCAATCTATTAGAAATCTTCTATAGATCACTGAATATGAGTTCAAGAGAAATCACAAATACTATTTCGAGAGCAATCACGAATACTATTTCAAGAGATGCATTTATGTATTTTTCATAGTGCCTTTTGGAAGAGATGCTAGATGATATTTCTGTGACAAATCAATGTTGACATACTAGAAATGCTAAGCGTGGTGTAGGTATATATGCTATTATAACAACTCATGATTATGTAGGTGGCAACTATTTTGTTGAACCAGAGGTTGCACAATTGCAGACAGACATTGGGATACTTTTAAAATAATTTGCAACAATAAGTGTTAAAAGGTGAATGTAGTTTGGCTGCAAAGATCAACTTCTAGGACTTTTGAGACTGAATCTAAAGAAAAATCAAAGTATCTTGATTGGAAGTTAGCAAATTTCTGAGCCTAAGGGCACTGGAATCAAGGTCAAAACTATTATAATGATTTATACAGAGAAAGGAGTAGAGAATCAGATGGTAATTGTAGACACATAGATGACTACAAAGAGAAGAGTGACAGATACGTACAACCAAGAAGCTGAGATAGCGAGTCTAAAATAGAGGCAATATTGTCAAAACTGGTCAAAGGCCAAAAGAGTGAAGAGAGCTTTTTATGGAGATTAATGTAGACATATCAACGTTGAATCAGAAAGTCAAGCCATATGCCATTGCAATTAAACAACTAGAGTAGCAATATGTCCAGATGTCGGCCATATTGAATCAAAGAAAACCTGGCACTCTTCAAAGTAATATGGTGGTAAATCCAAATAATTATAGTCACTGCCATACTATTACCACTCAAAGTGGTAAAATCACCATAGATTCTCTTGTACCCACTATTGTGAACAAAAGAATAATGATTATTTTGTTTCTGTAGAGAGTAATAGTATTATGATAAAGGAAAATACACGGTCGAGGAGCCTATTTTAATGTCCATATTGAGAACTCACCCTACTTTTCCTTAAAGGCTGAAAAAACAAAAAGAAGGTAAGTATCAAATTTCTTTATCTATATTTAAGATGATATCAATCAACATCCCACTTTTAGAGGCATTAGAGGAAATTCCAGGATATGTAAAATTCATGAAAGATCTAATCTCCAGAAGAGTTCAGTCAGATATGAACCAGCCCACAATATTCATCACTGTAGCATTGTAGCTACTAGCTTATTGGTTAATAAGAAGAAGGATCCTATTGATTTTACCATACCTTGCACTATTGGATCTTTTAACTTTATTCTAGCACTATGTGATTTGGGTTATAGTATTAACCTCATGCAATTAGTATTACTTAAGAAGTTGGGGTTGAAAGATCCCACACCAATCACTATGGGACTAGTAATGGAAGATAGGATAGTGAAAAACCCAATTGGTATTCTATATGATGTATTAGAGAAGGTGGTTTCTTTAACCTTTCCAGATAACTTTGTGATATTTGATTGTGAAGTGGATTTGTAAGTCCCAATTATCTTGGGAAGGTTGTTCTTTTTTTACCATAATGACAATGATTAATTTAGAGCTAGGACATCTAATTTTGAGACTCAATGATGAATAAGTGATAGTCACTGTATGAAAATCCATGAAGCAGCCAGATGAGAGAGTGATATCCATGATTGATGTGTATGCTTAGGAGATGGATTCATATTATGATATTGATTCAGTGACTGCATCGGATGATACTTCTAATGTTGTTCCAATTGAAAAAAGTTTTTGTGTTGAAGCTTTAGCAGTCATGATCATGAACTTCAAGAATGATGGTATTGATGACTATGATAAGATAGTATGATGCTTGATTTAGATCTAAAAAATAGAACTACTCCACCAGGTCACCCATCTATTGAAGAGCCACCCGTCAAAGAGTTGAAGACCCTCCCTTCTTATTTATGATATGTATTTTTGGGGGACAATAGCACTTTGCTGGTAATATTTGTAGCTGACTTGATTGAGACTGAAGTAAAAACTTTATTATTAATGTAATAGAAATTCAAGAGGGCCATTGGTTAGTCCTATGCAGATATTATTGGTGTCTCTCATGGTTTTTATACTTAAATCAAATTATGTTCCAAGTATATAATATCCTTCTATGTAGGAGGTGGTGAAGAAAGAGATTATAAAGTTATTGGATACTGGTGTAGTATATCATATTACTGATAGTAAGATAGTCAGTCTAGTACAATATGTTCCAAAAAAAGGTGGTATTAGTGTTGTACCTAATGAGAAGAATGAGTTTGTACCGACGAGGCCAGTCATAAGATGAAGAGTATGCATGGATTACATAAAACGGAATGCATGGACTTACAAGGACCATTTTCCCATGCCCTTCATGGACCATATATTGGATAGGCTTGCGGTTAGTGAATGGTACTATTTTATTTAGCACTCTTAGCTCATTTTAGAGATTCATGATGTCAATATTCTCTAACACGGTAGAGGACACCATTGAAGTGTTTATGGACTATTTCTCAGTCGTTAGTGATTCATTTCATGACTTCTTAGTTCACTTGGTAAATGCTCTTCAAAGGTGTCAGAAATGCAACTTGGTACTTAGCTGGGAAAATTATCATTTCATGGTTAAAGAACGTATTATGGTTGGGCATAAAATTGCAAAATTAGGTATTGAGGTAGATACAATAAAAGTTGAAGTGAGCGAGAAATTACCTCAACCAATTTCTATGAAGGGTGTTCATAGCTTTTTGGTATGTTTTGGATTTTATATGCGATTCATCAAGTATTTTTCCAAGATTTCCAACCCTCTTTGTACGTTTCTTGAGAAAGAGGTGAAATTTGAGTATACTAAAGCATGCTTGAAGGCTTTTAAATGTCTGAAAGAGAAGCTGATGACTGCTCTTGTCATCGCATCTACTGATTGGACCTTGACAGTTGAGATGATGTGTGATGTAAGTGGAGTGTCCTTAGGTGTAGTAATAGGCAAAATAAAACAAAAAATCCTTCATCCCATATACTATGCTAGCAAGGCATAAACCCTACTCTAAAGAACTACACTAACATAGAGCAAGAGTTATCAGTAGTGTTGTTTTCCTTTGAGAAGTTTAGGTCGTATTTGATTAGGACAAAGGTGATTGTCACACTGATCATGTAGCATTATGGTACATAATGGAAAAAATGATGAAAAATCTAGACTGATTAGTTGCATCCTATTGTTGCTAGAATATGATTTTGGAGTCAAGGACTGAAAGGGCACCGATAATCAAGTTGCAAATTATTTGTCTGGACTTGAGGAGGAAGCTATGCAGAAAATTAAAGAAGGGCTTGAGATTGATGATAGTTTTCCAGATGAGCAGATATTGGTGGCTTTCCAAGATCCAATTCCATGGTTTATTGACTATGCTAATTATCTAGCAAGTGATCTAGTCTCAAAAGATCTTTCCTTTCAGCAAAGAAAGAAGCTTATGCATGAGGTAAGGAAATTTTTCTTGGATGAACCTTATTTATTCAGAATTTGTATATATTGGATTATTCGTAGATATATACCTGATGTCAATATGATGAACATACTTGAGGCTTGTCATTTTTCAATAGTTGGGGGTCATGATGGAGGAACCTGCGCGGCCTACAAAATCTTGCAATATGGATATTGTTGGCCACCAATTTACAAGGATGCATATGATTTTGCTTTAGGTTGTGATCAATGTAAATGCCAAGGTAACATCTCCCAATTCCATGAACTTCGTATGACTCTTATTAAAGAATTGAAATTGTTGGATTTATGGGGTGTGGATTTTATAGGACCTTTTGTGAGTTCTTTTGGCATGAACTACATTTTTTTAGCTGTGGATTATGTTTCTAAATGGGTGGAAGAGGTTGTGCTCCCAACAATGAAGCACACAGTGTCACTATATTATTGAAAAAACATATATTTTCTTGATTTGGCACTCCATGTGCTATCATTATTGACGGTGGGTCACATTTTTATTATCATCTATTTAAAATAATATTTGAGAAGTATAGAGTAAAACACAAGGTGGAAACACCTTATCATCCACTGACTAGTGGATAGGTTAAGGTGTCCAACAGAGAAATCAAGTAGATTATGGCAAAGACAGTGAATGCCAATAGGAATAATTGGTCACAAAAGTTAGATGATGCATTATGGGCTTACCAAAATGCTTTCAAGACTCCAATTTGTGCTTCTCCATATCAGTTTGTATATGGAAAGGCATGTCACTTGCCTGTGGAACTGGAATATAAAGCACCGTGGGTATTGAAAAAGCTAAACTTTGAGTGGCAGGATGCAGCAAAATAACGATTGAATAAGATGAATGAGCTAGATTAATTCCAACTTTGGACGTATGAAAGTTCTGATATTTACAAAAAAAATTTGAAATATAATCATGATCACAATATTGAGAAGAAGATATTTGAGAAAGTCAACCAGGTATTGCATTACAGCGCAAGGCTTTGCTTGTTTCAAGGTAAATTGAAGTCTAGATGGTATGGTCCATTTACTGTGTTAAGAGTGTTACAATATGGTCCTTTGGAATTGAAGCGGGATGGTGAACCCTGTTCAAGGTGAACGGGAAAAGAGTAAAGCCAAATATGAGTAACACTAAGCAAATTAATGTGATTTTTTAAATAGACCTTGTAAAGTCTGAGTAACCAAGGCAATTACGTCGGGCTGTAACACTAAATTAATCATTGCATGAGAGGCAACCCATAAGGCTAGTTGGAGAAATCTAGTATCAAACATCGCCATGTTGTTCCACGACGTTAAGTGTAGCGCTACATGGGAGGCAACCCAAGTTTTGTACTTATTTATTTATAGGATAATATATTTTCTCAGTGTGTAGGATTAAAGATTGTAGAAAAGAGACAAAATTTATAGAAGTCATATGGATTCTTCATAGGCCATACCTTAACGTGATGACTCGTGAGTAAGAGTCGTTAGAACCTGAGAGTAGATAAAGATCTAGGTAAAAATTTATGAAGTCCTTACAACTCTTAAAACTGGTAAGAAGTTCCTAGACTTCACGAAAGGAATGAAAGACTCGTAAGTCTTGGTCACAAGTTATGAACATGTCTCATAACCTGAATTACCAGGTCAAGGGTTTTGGGTCAACCCAATCCAATTTGTTAGTTTTAAACAAAAAGGGTTACAAAATTCGAGTACCCAACACTTCAAACATCCATTGTTGGCCGATTATTGATCTTTCAATGCACGATTTCACTCAAAAATACACATCTAATCATTGGATTCTCTCACATTGCATGAATTTCACAATAATTTTGGAAAGAAAAGTGAATTTTAAGAAACCTTATCTCTCAACCATTCAAGTAAGTTTTTGAAATCAATGCTTTATATTTCAAGTTGAAGTTGAAAATGCGTGAGATTTTAGACTTTCTTTCAGCTGAATATACCTCTGTATGAAAAATGTGAACTCTATTTCTTAGGATTTTTGTTCGAAGATTTGGGAAGGAACTTGAATTTGTGCAATTAAAATGTGTATTTTGGATACATGTGGTGTGATATTGTTGTGCACTAAAAGGTAGTTTGGGGATTGTATGTAGGAATCAACTCATAAGTTAAACTTTTATGTTGCCGTGTATACGAGATCCCTTATTACTCGTATCCACACGCATCGATTAGTGATCAAATTTGTAACCACTAACAACATAGAAGTCTAACTGAGTATAGATTTTTATATGGGTACAACTTACCTAAGAGTGTCGTATCCAACCCCTACGACTCATAAACACAAGTCGTACTGACCTAAGGAGGTAACATATACTCATATTTTATTTTTGGTCTACTTATGAGTGGTGGTAACGAGTTATAACCTATCATTACGATTGGTTAGGAGGACTCTTAATCTGAATAGTGAACATCCTTATCTATGTTATCGATCTTATGACTCAGACATATGAGTCGCAACCAGCTGATACAAAATTTACTCCACTATCGAAACATGAAAGGGACATGCACATTGACTATAAATTTATTTGTTTTTCTATCCTTTCCATAGGGTTTACTAATGAGTGTATGCACACAGGTACTATGGCTTCTAAAGGAAATTCTTCAAACCAAAAATGCCAAGAAGAAGCTGTCTCCTAAGGTCATATATCATTTGATAGAAGAGGAAAGAACTAAGTTGAGTAGGGATATAGTTTAATTTCCAATGAAAATGAAAGCAGGCCAATGGAAAAACACCCTCAGGGAAATAAAGTACTCACTCCATAGGACATACCTTCAAGGGACCTAGAATGAAGAACCAAAGTAGCTCTCCTCCAAACTCAACTTCAACTTATAAGGATGACGAAAATAAAGAACTTTAGGGTAATGCAGCGACAGAGAAAAATATTGAATCAAGGTCTGCATCAAGCTCACAATCAAGCTCAGAGAATAAAAATAAAACTAAGGACAATGTAACACCTATTGAGTTGCAACAACCACCACTAGCTAATATACCTGCTTCAGTGCCCACCATTAAATTTAAATGTTACCTCTTTATGCTGGAAATGCACAACAATGGGCTAAGTAGACTCCCTAGTAATCAAAAAATCAAAAGGATTCTTTATTTCAAATGGAGATTGACCACTACAGGAATGTCTGAGTTCCCTAGATTTGAGGCTTGATTCAGGATGTATGGGTTCTAGTGGATTACTACATCACCAGGGAAATACAATCCTACATTAGTGCAGGAGCTTTATGTAACATATAATGGTAAGTTGAAGAGGCAATATCCATAGGGTAACTTATGGTGGGGTGGTGACCCATTACATTATTGACCATTCAGGGAGTGTGGGTGAATATCTCTCCACTAACTATCTCATGGTTCTTGATTGGTCTGAGCTTTTATCCTCTAGAAACATAGGCAATATAGATTACCGCATGGATAAAATGCAGAAGATTACATGAAAGCAACTAGGGTTAGAAGATCAAATAAGATAGTTTTGGTGGATTGCAAATTTGATCTCGTTGAATGGTGCAGATTAAATTTAAGTTGTAGGTAGCCTAGGAATGGCATCATAAAAGATCAAAAAATATAAGCTAAATTTTTAAGGAAAGGTGTAGTGGACACTTACCAGACAAACAGATCATGTCCCACTGGTGGGGACAATGTGCTCATCCCAGTTTGTGCTGCACTGATAGCTAGGTATGAGTTTCATATGGGCAATTTTTTAGAACAAGAGATTTAAGATCGATCTATGGGCGTATAAAAGGAACTTCTAGGGATCAACTAGTTCATTAAGCCGACAAAAATTATCGATTTAGGATTAATATGTGATGTTGCAAACCCTATGGCCAGGAAAATGAATAAAGGAGATAATATGATTGTTGAGATGTTAAGACAGAGTAGAAAGGCTGAGAATGTAGGGCAGGATGAGATAGACCATACTACAAATAAAGGCATATAGATTGAGACACAGACAACCGATCACAGTTTGCACTACCTAGCCTAGCTTTCTCCAGATCTGCACCACCAGAATATGTACATATTTCCTAGTCCATTTTGATAAGATTATGCGCAGGTTAGGATTACTAGAAGCAAAGGTGTTATTGATGGATGGTGGTGTGAAACCATTGGTTAAAAACCAATTAGAATAACAAAATAGAAAGGTACAAAGTTTTTTGGATGCCTTTACAGCGTATGACTCCATAGATGGGAAGTGGACAAATCCCAGATATTATAAAGGTAAACGAAGAGGGTGGCCAAACTCAAGAAAATGGTAAATAGGTTGTACGAGAGGCCATTAATCCCAGCATCGTAGTTATGGAGGTTGAGCTTAAAATACAAGTTGAGAATATCTTGAGTATTCTAGAATGAGAAGAAGAACCTTGTGAGAGAAAGAAGAGGAAGCACTAAATCAATGAGAAGGAGAATATGAAAAACGTTAAGAAAGATAGCCTACAAAGTGAGAGGGACAGATAGGTGAGGGTCGAAGTGATAAAAGCTGGTATGGGAAACTTAAAACTATCAAGTGTTGATGTTGAGGGAATTGGTGATGTAGCCACGCTTATTGATGCACCATTGAGCGCACCGGCCACAAATAGTGCTAGTATTATTGAGATAGTCCCAGGAGCTGATGGAACTCATATTGATGATAGTGGGACTCTATCTGAGGACCCACATGATGATGCAATATAATGCGACACCTTGACTACCCAGGTATGATCCATAACCCTTTTATTACATTGTTATATGCACTGGGAATAATGCATAGGCTTTAAGTTGGGCGTAGGATTGTACCAAGTTCGCTGCATGTTATACTTTCAATGATTCAAAGATCGTGGCCACAAACTAAAAAGTCTGATAACTAGCATGTTTTGTTGTTATTTTGGTTAATTTTGTAGTGTGTGTGGGTGGAATAGCTAGAAAATGAAGAAAATTTGTACTTGTGGTAGTAAGACGTTGTTTTGACCAATTTTGATGAAATTGTCTAATTTTGAAATAATTATGCAGAAAAAGTGATGCCCCTCACAAAATTGATGACTGTGTGATGTGCGTGAGACGATTGCAAATCTAATAATGACATTAGAACTAGAAATAAGTAAACTATGGAAAACAATTGTATAACTGGAGAAGTAGTACCTAGAAGTATGACCCTGTGCGAGTAACTGGAGAAGTAGTACCTAGAAGTATGACCCTGTGCGAGTTTGTAAAGCATTACTTAGTTCTAGGTGTGTTAGAATCTAGAACTTGCCTGAATTCTCTTACCTAGGGTTTAGAATAGTTTAGTAGGAATTGATCATAGGCCATTCTTATTTTGAGTCTACTCGACCCTAAATGCCTAACCAAACATCTTATGAATCTTAATTGTCCTTATTATTTCACTTACAATGAACCTTTATTGTTCTTTGTACTCCTTGGGCACTGTACACCTTAACCCAAGAAAATTACCTAAGTTAAGGATGGCTATTATAGGGGTGCATAGGAAGAAATGAGTCTGAAGAAAGAAGTGTAGAAGAAAAAATAAAAAAGGACAGGTTCATTGGAAATAAAAGAAAAAGAGAATTGAAGATACTAAAGAGAAAAGAAAAAGAAAGTAAGAAAGTAAAACCGTACCCGGTCAAGTCTTAATATGCTTTAAAATAAAAAGAGAGACATAAGGGTAAAAATAAAATGAAGAAAAGCAAAAAATAAGTGGACTCTGAATAAACCGTAGTGTTAAGGAGACGTAGTCACTAAAAAAATCTCAAAAAGATACAATACCAAACCGAAACCTAGGTGACAAGCAAAATAAAGTCCTTTAGTTATCCTATCATGACGGTCCAAAAACACAGGAAGAGAGCATATGGGCAAGCTTATGGTATTTTCTATACACTGATAATACTTCTTTGTGAGTGAGAGTGTCTTTTGCTGCATCCTTAAATATTTTGATTAATCTAAACTGAGTGAATGAGATTTCATCGATTGTGAGCATACATGGGTCATGTTGTTAGGTTGCTTGATTGTCCAGTTAATGTGATTTGTGTCTATGCCTTGTTGCCTATCACTATTGTAATGCCATCATCGGATTCCTTTATGTTTCCCTCTATGCCAAATCGATAGAAATAGTTCAATTGGTGAAACGGTTAAAACTAGGAGGGGGAGGAAAAGTATCTCATGATCATCCCTTTTAAGCATCGTTATTGTTCTGTTAAAGTTTTGGATTTATATTTTGCCTGAGGACACATAAACTTTCTAAGTTAAGGGTGTTGATACGACATGGTAACACGACACTTTTAATGCTTAAAACAAAGAATTTATTCTTTCACTCAAGTTGTTTTAGTATATATGAAGTGGTTTTGTGGTTGTCATCGGTAAAATAGGTAAATAGTCATTTCGAAATGTAATTGGAAGGAAAAAACCTAAAAAATATGAAGTTTGTATATGAAACGAGTCAGCATACTCATCGTCAATACATGATACGGATCGTAGGCTGACCCGTAATCATAACAGTGAAAAAGGCGTAGCAGAAAAGCTAAGTGAGGAATTAATAATACTGAGAGTAAATATCATAATGTATTTATACGGGTAGTGACATGAATCTTTCAAGAGAACAAAAATTAAAGTTCGATTTAGAGATTGAAGTCACGGAAGAAGATGAGTCGAATGTCTGAGTACGACTCATATGGACTAAAATTGTAAGCTGAGCAGTGTTCAGAGGATTGAAAGATCAATTCCTAGGTGGTAACGAGTGAATACCATGATTCATATGGTCAAGATATGACTTGTAAGGATGGGTCATAGCAAGAAAACAAAAGTTGAAACTTGGCAGATCAACTACTTCAACGCATTTGACTAGTATAGTATGACTCATAAGGAGACCTTATGAGTGGACGAAGTGAGTCGTACCTTGTGCCGAAATTAATTTTCCTATTTAATTAATTTAGGATTTTGAGTTATTTTGAGATACTATAAATACCTTAGCGTTTTTACTTTATTAGGTTACATTCTCTTATGTTCTTTGACATACTTTTTCAATACTTTTACTACTTTTTATATACTTTGATCATTATGATAGAATTCTTGATTCCTTTTGGGTTTTATGTAGTTAAAGACTTTGGATTTTCTTTCTTTTATTATTGTTCAAGTAATTACATGATTTCTTGACTGATTATCTTGGACTGTTGCATGAAAATGAGTGGCCAATTTCCCTAACTAGGGTTGTGGGAACCCTGATCGATGGTTGTGGGAACCCTGATCGATTAACTATGTTAAGGAAGTGGGAGATTTATATTTTCTATTATAGTTTCATATATCTTAATATTCTTCATATTAATTGACATCAGAGCTACTGCGTTAGCTTAAGGATTGCTTGTATTAGATAACATCCTCAAAAGGTAGTTTGAGATTTGGAAACGAGGATTAAGACAGTAATTTGAGATTCACGTCCATTCTATTATTCTGCCATGTAGTTTAATCAACCCGAGACTCAAAAGGTGAAAGTTGAATTGATGTAATAAAAAAGGAATAATAAGGCGACACCCTAAGATTGACAATGTAAAGGGTGAAATTTATCAACACATTCACAAGATGATTGATAATACCTAGCTTGTTGACTTTACATGAAGAGCCAAAGAATAGGTGGATTGAACCCAAGAAATTTACCAAGTTGAGTAACCAGGGGAAACATAATCCTAGTGTTCATCTTCTATTGTTCAGAAACTCAAAACATTCAATAGTTGTCTACTATTTACTTACTAATTAAAAATTCCCCTATTACTTTTCCTCACTACTCATGAATTTTGTCAAGTTAAGCAATTGCTCAATGTGTTCCCTTTGGGTTTGACCCTAACCTAGTTGGGTTACTATATTTGGTATCGACCACAACATACTTCTTTGGAGGCTAGTTTTTGGCGACATCACCTGGCCATAGATTAGCTTAGGGTCACTTGTGAGTATAAGCACTGTGTTATGACTATGGGTAGTCTAGGGTCATGACAAACTTTGTATTAGAGTACTCTGCATAAGGTAGCCTAGGATGTCTCAAAGCAGCAAAGCATGCATAATTATAAGAGAGAGGCGATGAAACATTTTTGGAAAAGTTTTCCTTCAGTCATATTCACGTCATGCGATAAAGTATGACTTAAACCCTTTTCCAACTTGGGCTCTATGCTTTTAAAAAATGCCTCCTAGATGGTCCAATGATAGGCAAAATGGAAATTGAAACCAACAAGCATCACCAATTACAGTAGAAATATTAAATGACCATGTCTCTCATGAATAGTGCAAAGGATGCTTTCATAGTTTTAGATCATGCCATGACCACTCAAGCTAATCAACAAACTATTTCCTTAATAAATCACACTAGTACCACAACAACACCTAGAGTCCAAGACTCCATTTTGATGAATTCTCCTTAATTCAATGGTTCTAACACTGAGGAATATACCCAAGAATTCTAAATGATATTAAGAAGGTTACTGAGATCATGGGTGTCACTTTAATTAAAATGCTGATTTGCCTATTTATCATCAAAATAAGTAGTGAAAGGAGGAAAAGGTGCAGTCGGTTTAGAAGAATAGGATGAGTTGTGGCTTCCTTTATAGACAGGTTCTTCCCACTTGATTTAAGGTAAGACAAAGTCCAAGAAGTCATAAAGCGGAAATAGGTCAACATGTGTGTGAAAGAGTGCTCTCTCAAGTTTACTCAACTTTCTAAGTATGCTTTGGCTATGGTTTATGATTCTAAGGCCCGTATAAGTAAGTTTGTATTAGGTAGTTCTGAGAATATGGTTATGGACTGTAGGAATACAATATTTTTCAAGTATGATATATATCTCTACATTGATGGTTAATTCCTAAAAGATTGGGGAGAAGATTAAGGAAAGGGAAAGAGAGAATATGAATAAAGGAGATAGAATGGGAACTTTGATTATTCTCAATAATTTGGGGGGTTGTAATCGCTATAAATTTTAGCAAGATCATAAACCCCAGCACTATCATCTACCAGTGGTCCATTCAATTGGCCCAAGAAAGTATATAAAGGTAAATCTCCATGATCTAAGCCTCATTTTAGCACTTTTAGTGGTCATACTTTCCTAACTTGTAGGAAGTATGGAAAAACCAATATAGAGAATGATTGAATGGTAAGGATTGGAAATTTTTGTTGTGGGAAGCTAGGTCACAAACTTCCAGATTGTCTATATGAAAAGAAATTTGATATCAATGGATGCACTCAAGTTAACTTTTTATCAGGATAGGCAAGTCACCCAACTCAGTAGGGTGCCTCATTTAGTGCAGCTGGTAGAAATCGTCAAAATAGATTTTATGCTCTTTAAACTTTATAAGATCAGGAGCATTCTCCTAATATAGTCACTAGTTTGTTAGACGTCTTTTATATTCATGTCAATCCATTGTGTTATCCTAGAGACACACATTCTTTTGTTAGTCCCTATATAATTGTAAACATCGGTGTCAATGCCACAATTCTCTATGAAACATTCATAATTTTTACTTAGTTAGCAATTCAGTCGTAGTTAGATGAGTATACATAATTTGTCATTGACCGTGTTGAATTATATGTGATAGATTTTGTTGTTATTGTTTAGATAGGTTGGTTACATTCGTGTTATGCCTCCATTAATTGTAGAAGTAGAGAAGTCCAATTTCAGTTTATAAATGAGCCAGTCATAGAGTGGATGTGTAGTACCTCAGTGATAGCTATTATTATAGGCATACTCAATAAAAGGTAAACGAACATCTCAGCTACGCTTAAAATAAATCATGCATGCCATCCACATGTCCTCCAAAGTTTGAATGGTTTGTTTTGTGTATCAATCATCTATCTGTAGTTAAAAAGAAATGCTTAAAGGACTTGGGGGCTAAGACCCTGTCATAATCTGAAAAAGCGCACCATTACCATTTACCTAGACAACAAGAACACAACACAACTAGTAGAAGATGAATTTCGAACATATAACAAAATAGAGTTGTGTTCCGAGCATATAGAAAGATAGATAAATAAACTGAGTAGGATCTAAGAATCAACACTACCAAATTTACCTACACTTTACTGTCTAAACAAACCTCTAATAAATTGAACATGGACCAAAGGTTAGGATATTCCCCCGACCATAGTCGAATACCTAGCGAAATTGTCTAGGAACTAAGTAATGACAAGACCATGAAATGAGGGCCTTCTATAGAATGGAAGATTACCTCTTCAAAGCTGAATCCTGGACAATCTAAAAATTGTCTACCATTACGCATGGAAATAGAAGTGTCTTCAGAACCTGTATTGTATGGGGATAAGACATCTGGGGATGGTTTGCAGGGTGAGCACTTACATGTAACTCATGATAAGTGATAAAATAATGCCATTACAAAATCAATCCAAAATCAATGTATATGTTCACATACAAGCAAATATACATATATACATAGTACTGAGATAGGTAATAAGGATTAAGCATTAACTTCAAAACCATTAACCTGGACTGTGTAGCACTAACTATCGTAAAAACATCTACGGTCTATATGGGTACATCTCCCCCATCGAAAAGGCCCCAGTGTATGTTAGCCACCTGAACAGGAGAAATCCACGGAAGGGTTAGAACCACCGAGGCTCTAACCATTAAAAAATATAAATATATAAAGTGTGAATTATGCAAAATGCCACCAAGGCCTCCACGCCGGCAAACATGGTTTCTAATATCCATCTCCTTGGGATGTCCACCTTTAACGACAAGATAGAAAATTCCCTTTAAGACTAACTTAAAACCATTTACACAAAATTCCCTTTAAGACTAACTTAAAACCATTTACACATTCCAATCCATTAACCAAGAAGTCCTTCTAATAAGGCATATACTGTTGATGTGTCATACCAAGTATTAAGCTTGCAAGCCAATTCCGTTATGCCATACAAAAACCCTTTATCCAAAATGATTCTAAAGTTTTATAATTAATAACCAATCTATGGCCACCAAGGCCTTTAAAAAACAATTTTAAATTTCACTAACCTTTTATGAAATGTAAGGTTGCAAAGTGTGTTCAATAATACAAGTATCCATGTTTCTAAAACTAATTACATAAGTTTGGTTAGAGGTAAATACAATTTCAAAACCATTTAAGCTATAAATTTGGGAAAGACATTATTACCCTTTCCAATTCCCATTCCCATGCATATATTCAGTTCAAAACTATAGGATAAATCATAGATAACCAATTAAAAACCATGGGATAAGCATTTAAACAATTACCATAAAAAAACCTCAATCCATTATTTAAAATCAAACATTAAAACTATGAAAATATCAAACAACTTCATGCCATAATGAAAATAAAAGTTTAGGGAGAGATATACGCCTGAGATATCAAGAGTTATAAAGAAGAACAAATCTTAGGGCCCTAGATGATTAACCTGGAGAAACCCTAGTTGTTCTTGACTCAGGGAATTTTAAGAGAGTAGAGAGTAGTTTGTGATTGTTAAAGTAATGAAAATAACCCTCTTTAGGTGTTTAATAGTCTTGTGTTCTAATTGGGGAAAAGGGAAATGACCAATGTGCCCCGAATCAAAATATAGAAAACCTATCGACTGACATTATGGGTCACATCACGACTCGTGATGACTGGGTATGAGTCATTGTATGGACTCGTAGTTTGTGTAGTTAATTAAGGCACCCTAACTAGTTTGGTAACGAGTCACACCCTATGACTCATGACCATACCCTATGACTTATGAAGTTTTAGTTGTTACAAAGACAACAACCTTGGGTTATCTTACTGGTTTGGTCACAAGTCCCACCCAACGAGTAGTGACCTCACCTTACGACTTGTTAGGTACCATTGATATCCGTATAGAAACTTAGGGGTCCAACTATAGTTTGGCTATGGATGACACTATACGACTCGTAAACAGTGTCGTACCCCAGGCAGTGAGCTCGAAACTCAAAAACATTTTAGAGGACCAAATTTATAGTATTACATTACCCCTTCACCTGGTAGGATCATTCCTCCCCAAATGAGAAGTAAAGACATCCATTAGCACGAATATACAATAGAAATGCAACCATAATACATTTAACAAAGTCATAAAAAAGAGAGTAGGAAAACTCAAACATTAAGCATGATTATCCAACCTGGGGAACAAGAACAGCTACTTAGACTATCCGTCCTCTTGAGCTTCCGAAGTAGCTTGTTCAACCTTCTGGTTCCTCCATAGAACCTTTACCGAAGATACTCATTAGTCTTCAAATGACAGACTTGTCTATCAAAATCTTCACTGGGGATTTCTCATAAGGTAAGGAATTCAAAATACCAACACGCACTTATTCAACATTAACAAATAGAAAGAGTTGAATAGGACCAAAACTCAAAGGCAAATATAATTCATAAGCACATTGCAAAATCTTCTCAAAATTAAGTATGGGAACACATAATAGCGACTGAGTTTTACATTCTTCACAAACCTCATCACTCTCTTCATAGAAGACATCTCGAAGAACACCCAATCGCCATCATCAAACTCAAACTCTCTTTATCTCGCATCCGTGTAGGACTTTGGGTGAATCTGAGTGGTCTTAAGCCTATCCTTGATCACCTTACCTTTCCATAGCCTGATAAACCAAATCAGGACAAAACAACCTAGTCTCCCTAACTTCAAACCATGCAATAGGAAATCTATACCTCCTACCATAAAGAACTTCAAAAGAAGTCATCCTAATACTAGAGTGATAATTGTTATTAAATGCAAACTTAATGAGAGGCAAATGATATAGCTAATACCTAAAAGACTAATCACATAGGCCCTCAACATATTTAAACACCATGGGTTTTAGCCTTTGAAATTTTCTTGAGGTTTGGGCTCATTTCCTTGGATACGACTACACCCCCAGAGTTGTAGGGTGTCTTGACGACTCGTTGAGTTGAGTCGTACCTAAACCAGTAAGTTTTAGGCTTGGTTCTGCTTTGAGTAAGCTGAAGATGCTAGAATATTTCAGGAAGCATAGCTATTTGATGAGACTAGGGTAGACTAATAAGTAGCACTATCCAGGACAAGACAAGTGGCCAAGCGTCAAAATAGAGTCCATAAAGGCAGAGCTGGGATGATTCTGCCTTATTAGAATCTGCATCCATATGAAGAAGAGGAGGACATGGGATATATTGAGCTTGCTGAAATAGGAGCTATCATCACTCCTTCTCTACCACTCAATATTAAATTTACAAATACTAGTGCAATGATCCAATTGCTATACATGAAGGGTAAAAATTTAGGATCAGCAATTGATGATACAAACATGCAACTTACTTAATTTACTAGGATTTATATGACATACTCTATTTCTGGGGTTGACTAATAATCTTTGAGCTTAAGGTTGTTCCTATTTTCGTGACTGGAGAAGCATCTCTATGGTTAGGGGAACAGATATGACCCAACCCTGGGCCTTGTCATAATGGGTATCCCAAGTCCAACCAGGACCGGAGACCGCCCCCTGTTACCCGAAACCAACCACTTAAATCTAGCCCTAGATGGGATGAATTTTGAACATATAGAAAAATAGCGTTATTGTTCTCATTAAGATTCGAGGATAGGGTCACAACCGTAACTTTGTCCAACCGTACCGTACCAATTATACCAAACCAAACAATAGACCATAAACCAAAGGGAATACCAAAACATAATATGAATATTATTCCCAAAATGTAATATGATGGAACAACCAACAATATCGTCCAATGATGTCAGCTCACTGACTTATTCCAATGCCAAGACCGACACCTCTACCGATCCTACCCATACCAACTACCAAAATTACCATAAATCCTCTATCCAAAAAATTAAACAAATCCGATTGGGACATACCCCCAACCATGGACAAAACCAATATCAAAAATAAAAATGTCTAAAGAAATCCTTAACATGAAATAATGCCTTCCGATAGGATGGAGGCTCAACACTTCAGTCCAAATGTTGATACCAAATCCACATGCTAAACAGGAGGAATAGAATAGCCGATTCCTGCATAGCATGGTTATACAACCATCAGTCGATGTAGTTAGTAAATAACCACTAGCATGAATCTCAAGATCAGGATTAAATAATGCCAGTCATAAAACCAAGTGAAACCATCAAAAATGCATACAACCATACATATATAGGTGTCATTAAAAGGGACCGGGTTTAGCATACACTTAAAACCTTTTCCTAGGCTATGTAGCTTAGGCGTCCTAACCATCCACTAGAGATATCGTTCAACTCCCTTTTCTGAAATGGTCCAGTGCATGTAGTCACACAATCGGGAAATATCCCATAGGATGAATAGTTCATCCCTTCAACATAAAAATGTGACACTCACACGTGGTCATCAAGGAGCCCTCATATCGGTAAATATGAGTTTTCAGTTTTAGTACCTCTAGGACCGCTACCTTTCACAGCTTAGCTACAAACCCCACCATTAATGACAAATTAAAACAATGTCCAAACAATCCATTTAGCATTTATTAACCAAGGCCGATATTGGTGGTATTGTCATACCACCCCTTAATTGTAAGTAATATCCATAGCCAAACCATTTAGGTTAAGGGGGTGCCTTAGGTTTCCTTCCAATTACCATATTAAAGAAACTTAGGAGACTTCTATGTTCCCCACAAGCATAACCATTTAACCTTTAGCCTTTCCAAACTATTTAAACCATTTGTAAATCCTTTGTTTAGTTTAAAACATGCAGGAGTTCCACTAAAAAAAGTCAATGCAATGAACATATCATTATAATGATTTTATCAAACACCTTAGAGGCATAATATAACTAAAACCGATTCCAAAGATCATTAAATCATTACCATGCAATCCAATTATCCGAAACCACCATTAGTGAATATAAAAGAATAATTAAAAGCATAGTAAACCATAACAAGCATTCAACATCAAAACCCCCAAATAGGTGAAAGCCATAATCACGAAATAGTAAAACCAAGAAATCAATAATATAAACCATGCCTTTAGTTAAAATTATAATAAGGGATGAGAATCATGACTTATACCGAAGAATTGATGGAAAAAATCACCAAAGCAATCCTCAAGATGAAACCTTATCCTTCTTTCCCAGAAAGCTCTTGAAATAATTATGGAGTATTTTGGAATAGTTTCAAAGTGTTAATGAATAGAATAATAGGGTAAATAACCTCCCTAAGTGTATTAGAAGTCGTGGGATCCTAATTAGGATATGTAGGGAAAAGTCTGAAATACCCTCACTTAAATCTCTTACAAACCCATCACAGTGATAGAACTGGCCCATACGACTCGTACGCTTTTATACGAGCGATATCCACTACTTGTATCCAAGATTTAACCCTTGGATCAAACATAGTCCAGTATATGACTCATCCAACAAAGGTGTAACCATAGTATACGATCTGTACCCATAACCCATATCCATGGTAGAATAAAATACTAGGAAGATCAAACATGTCCATATACAAGTCCCTGATATGACTCATACCAATCTCTACATCTCGTACCCCTAAGTCGTGACCATTGGAGTGATCAAAACCATCCCACCAACTAATACTAGTCAGCATAATACGGGACCATACCACTCATACCCCAGCATACAGTTCGTAGCCATGAGTCATATTAGGTTTGGAGAATGGATTTCTAGGAAATTTTTGAAGGGTTGAAACCTATGATGTTTCAGTCTTCCCCGCCATAAACCTTCGCCCCCTAATAATGGAGAAGGTAGGGGTAACCACACACATAGTCATTTGAATTATCAAACTCTCTTTAACAAAGTTTGAAAACAAAGAGGCAATAATCTTTTCTTTAAAAAATCAAAAAATAAAGATGTGCTCAATACATATACCTTCTACACAAATCCCAGGAGAAGAAAACAAATGTTGATACTTGGACTTTATGTCCTCTACGGCTTCCCAAGTAGCTTCTTCCACCTTATGGTTCTGCTATAGAACCTTAATCAAAGCCACATCCTTGGTCCACAATCGACAAACTTGCCTATCTAATATCTCAACTGAGACCGCTTCATAAGACAGAAAATCCAAAATACCTAATGCTTCCAAAGGAACATCCAAAGAGGTATCACCAAGACACTTTCTCAACATAGAAATATAAAACACTGGATGAACCAAATTTAAGCTAGATGGCAACTCTAACTCATAAGTAGCATTGCTAACTCTTTACAAAATCACATAAGGACCAATGAACCGAGGACTAAATTTCCCCTTTTTGCCATATCGAACAACTCTTTTCGTAGGAGACACCTTTAGGAATACCCTATCCCCGATCCCAAACTCTAAGTCTCTACGCCGAATATCCAAATCGGTCTTTTGGTGAATTATGCAACTTTAAGCCTATCCTGAATACCCATGACCTTTTCCATCACCTATTAAACAAAATCCAGACCAAACATGTCCGATTCTCTAAGCTCAAATAACCCAATAGGAGCTTTACACTTCCTACCATATAATATCTCAAAAGAAGCCATACCATTCCTCGAATGATAGTTATTATTGTATGGAAACTCCACCAAAGGTAGATGCTCAACCCAATTTCCACCATAGTCAATCTTATAGGCCAGAAGCATATCTTTAAAGATCTGAATACTTCTCTCTGCTTTCCCATCCGATTGTGGCTGAAAAGTATGACTCAGACTAACCTTATTCCCTAACCTTTTATGGAAAGACCGCTAGATGTAAGACATAAACTGCGTGCCACGATCATAAATAATTGAGACAAGTACCCCATACATCTTCACAATCTCTTGAAGCTACAATCATAAATAATTATTCACCAAAAATATATTCCACACTTGCAACAAATGCGCAGACTTGGTCATCCTATCCACAATGACCCAACTCAAATCATACTAATTCTGAGACCAAGGAAAACCGCTAACAAAGTCCATATTGGTCACTTCACACTTCTATTTGGGAAAATAAATTTCATTATACCACCCTCTTGGCCTTATGTGCTTAACCTTAACCTATTGACATACCATAAACTTGGCAACAAAATCATCCACATCCCTCTTCATGTCATTCCACCAGTAGATCTCCTTGAAATCTTGATACATCTTTGTCGACCCTAGATGAACAACATAGATCGATTCATGCACCTAAGCCAAAATACTTTGTTACAACCCATCAATAATAGGAACACTCTTCCTCCCTTAAATAACTTGCTTAGAGCAATAACAACCACATTATCCTTAACTGGGTTATAGTGAAGACTCATATCATAATCTTTGAGAAGCTTAAGCCACCACTTCTACCTGAGATTGAGCTCTTTTCTAGTGAACATGTACTAAAAACTTTTGTGCTTAAAAAATATATTCATGTGAACACCATACAAATAACGCCGCCATATTTATAAAGCAAACATAACCATAAACAACTCTAAATTATGAGTAGGATAATTCCTTTCATGTACCTTCAAGTGCCTGGAAGTAAAGGAAATAACCTTCCCATATTGCATCAAGACATAACCAAGACCCACCCGAGATGTATCACAATAAACCAAAAACCCATCATTGCCTTTCGGCAAGGTCAGGATTGGAGAAAAAGTCAACTTATCCTTCAACTTCTCAAAACTCTCTTCATAAGCATCTGACCAAGAAAACATAACCTTCTTCTAAGTCAACTTAGTCAAAGGGGCAGATATTGAAGAAATGCATTCTACAAACTTCCTATAATACTCAACCAAACCCAAGAATCTTTGGATATCTGATGTAGTCATGGGCCTAGGCCATCTTTTCATCATAGCAACCTTCTGTGAATCTATTTTGATCCCTTTACTAGAAATAACATGACCCAAGAAAGTCACAACGTTCAACCAAAACTCATACTTTAAGAACTTGGCTAACAATCGTAGTTCCTTTAAGGGTTACAACACTACATAAAGGTGATTTGCATGATCCACCTCACTCCTTGAATAAACTAAAATGTCATCAATAAACACAATTATAAAGAAATCCAAATACTGACTAAACACTCTGTTCATCAAGTCCATAAATGTTGATGAGCATTAGTCAATCCAAATGACATCATAAAGAACATAAAATGCTCAAACCGAGTATGACAAGTTGTCTTAGGGATATCCACCGCCGTAATCATAAGGTAATGGTACCTAGACCGAAGATCTATCTTAGAGAAGAACTTAGCATCCTATAACTAGTCAAACAAATCATATATCTGGGGAAGGAGATACTTTTTCTTGACCATCACCTTATTCAACTGCCTGTAGTCAATGCATATCTAAACAGAACCATCCTACTTACACATAAACAACACCTGCACACCCTATAGAGAATCACTAGGATGAATAAACTCCTTATCCAAAATATCCTTAAGTTGCTCCTTGAGCTTCCTCAACTCATACGAAGCCATTCTATATAAAAGAATATAAATTGGATGAGTGTCCGTAAGCATATCAATACCAAACTCTATTTTCCTATCTTGAGGAACACCAGTAAAATCATCCGAGAAGATCTCTGGAAATTCATTAACCACAGGGACCGAAGATAAAAAAAGATCTTTTGAGCTAGAATCTTTAATCCAGACCAAGTGATAAAGGTAACCCTTAGAGATTAACCTCTGAGCTCTAAGATAAGAGATAAATCTCCCCCTTGGAGTTAAAGAATTAACTTTCCATTCTACAACCGATTCACCAGGGAACTGAAAGATAACCCTACGAGTTCGACAATCCACAAATGCATAATAAGAATGCAACCAATCCATACCTAGGATTACATCAAAATATAAAATACCCAACTCAAATAGATCCACCAAGATTTTCTGGCTAATAATATCTACCCCCTATAGAATCTCTTAGTAATAGTTGAGTCACCTTCGAAGGTCAAAACAAAAAAAAAATCCAAGATAACTTTCGGATCAAAACCAAAAGACATACCCACATATGGAGTCACATAAGAATGAGTGGATATCCCAGATCAAGAAAATAATATACATTACGAGAGAAAAGCTATAATGTACCAGTAATGACATCAGATGATATTTCAGATTTCTATCTAGATGCTAAAGCATACAACCTAGAACCAGGAGAAGTAACAAAAGAAGATGCCACACCACTAGGTGAAGGAGCAAAAAATAACACCAAAGGAATGTTTTTCCCAATATAGGAACCTTATTGATAGGAAAATCCCAGAGTTGATAGCCTACCTGGACACACTTGAAGCAATTATTGCTTTTTTCCTCGCACAAACAACGATGAGGATGACCATAAAATAAACAAGGCGTACACAAAAAAACTATCTCACCTTCACTCGCCTGAGATTGGGAAACCTATGCTCGAGAATTGTCACCACCTTGATGACACTTGTGTACCGACATATAAGGAATACTAGGAGAAAAGGAGCCTAAACTCCCCCATATTTTTTTCTTCCACTTTCTACTATTTATACCTCCGTGAGACTGCACACCTCCCTGGTGAACAAGCCTACTCTATTTTCCCTGTTTATCTCCAAACTTCTATTGCTTCCTCTTCTTATTATCAACCTCAAGATATGCATATCTTTAATCAGCAAGGCAGTCTTGTTCTCTAGAATCAAATTTCTATTAAACCTAAAAGAGAACTTCCTCATTCTCGACCTCATATCAGTCACCATATCAGGAGTATACCTTGATAGCTGATAGAACTACAAAGCATATTCCTTTATTGACATCCTGGCCAGCTTGAGGTTCACAAGGTCTTGAATCTTTGCTTCCCTCAACACTAATGAAAAGAACTAATCCAAGAAGACATTATAAAAAGCCTCCCACAACCCTTTCTCTTTCATATCACCTTTATCCCTATCCTCTTCCTAATACAACTGATCGGCAATATCCTTTAGCTAATAAGCTAAAAAGTTAACCCCCTCTACCTTAGTAGCTTGTATCACCCGAAAGATCTTTTCCATCTGAACTAAGAAGCCCTGTGGATCCTCCCCTATCTTCACCCCAATAAAAAATGGATGACCCATCTTCATAAATTGACCAACCCTTGTGGCCTCAACAGACAAAAAACCAGTTACACCACACTCATCCTGAGCAGCAACCAATTAGGCAATGTCATGAATAGATTGTTAAAATTCTTCATTCATCACGTTGCCCTAAAGGACTTGAGGGGAACTAGCCAGAACAAGAGAAACTCCAGCACCATTAGATCAAAGATGTACTCCAGACATAGGACGTACCCCTTCAGCATTATCCCTAGATGGGATGAAAGAATTTTCTTCTATTCTAGATCTAGGAGGCATGATATGAAAGGCAAACAAACTAAGATTAGAGAAGAGTCCAGGATTGAGAACTCAAGCTTGATAATAAAATACCAAAAAATTGAAACATTCCTAAATGTCTTACAACCTCTCTTTTATGTGTGTTGCGTGCTTCACACCCCTAAAAGAGACTCCAGTCGACACAACTATGTGGACTACCCATTTAACTATGAACTTAAGCTCTAGTACTAGCTTGACACAACCCAGACCTGGGCCCTGTCGCAATGGGAATCCCAAGTCCAAAAAAGTTTGGGGACCGCGCCCTATTACCCAACCCAACCACTTATATCTATCCAAAAATGGGCTAAATTTCAAACATATAACAAGATAGAATTATTGTTCTCATTAAGACTCAGGGATAGGGTCACAACCATAACCGACCAAACCAATTCCAATCGTACCATACTTACCACCCAATCGTACCAAACCAAACCATTGACCATAAACTAAAGGGAACACCAAAACATAATATAAAAATAAATCCCAAAATGTAGTATGAGGGAACAACCAACAATACTATCTAATGATGTCAGCCCGCTGGCTTATTCCAATGCCAAGCCCAACACCTCTACCGATCACATCCCTACAAACCTCCAAAAGTACCTTAAAGCCTCTATAAAAAATAGTATAATAAATTTGATTAGGATATACCTCAAACCATTTCCAAAACCAATATCTAAAATAAAAGAAAAATTTCTAAAGTAATCTATTACATGAAATGATGCCTTAAAAAAGGATGAAAGCTGACCACTTCACTCCAAATACTGATACTAAATCCACGTACTAAATAGGAAGAGTAGAATGGCCGGTTCCTACATAACGTAGGTATACAACCACCAATAGATGGGGTTAGAAAATAACCGCTAGTATGAATCTCCAGATCAGGATAAAATAATGTCAGTCATAAATTTAAGTAAACCATCTATAATTAATACAACCACACATATATAAGTTTTGGAAAAAGGGACCGGGTTTAGCCTGCAATAAAAACCTTTACTTGCGCTATGTAGCTTGGTTGTCCTAACCACCCATGGGAGATGTGGGTTTAGCTCCCCCTGCTAAAAGGGTCCTAGTACGTGTAGTTGCACAATCGGGCAATATGTTATTGGATGACTAGCACATCCCTCAAATATAAGAACTTGACACTCGCACGTGGTTATAAAAAACCCCTATATTAAACATATAAGTTTCCTATTTTAGTCCTTTCGGGACCGCCACCTTCCATGGGTTAGCTACACACCCTTCCATTAATTCTCAATTTAAACCATGAAAAAGTAATCCATTAACCATTTATTAATAAAGGATAATATGAGTGGTATCGTCATACCACCCTTTACTTGTAAATAATATGCATAGCCAAACCATTTAGGTTAAGGGGGTCTTACGTGACCTTTTAATTACAATGTTAAATCCACTTAGGATAATTACATGTTCTCCACAAGAATAATCATTTAACCTTCAGCCTTTCAAAATGATTTAAACCATACATAAATTATTTGTCTAGTTAAAACATGCAAGAGTTCCATTAAAGAAGTCAATACAATGAACATATCTTTATAAGTATTTTATCAAACACCTTAGGGGCATAATCTAACAAAAACCAATTCCAATGACCATTAAATCATTTCCAAGCAATAAAATTATCCAAAATCACCATTTAAACATAAAAAACATCATTAAAACCATAGGAAACCATAACCAAACATTCAATATCAAAACCCTCAATATAGTTGAAAACCATAATCATGAAATAGTAAAACCATGAAATCAATCATATAAACCATGCCTTTAGTTGAAATTGTACTGAGGGAAGAGAATAATGCCTTATATCAAAGAATTGATGAAAAGAAATCACCAAGACAAGCCCCTAAGCAATTCTCTAGATGAAACCCTAGCTTTATTGCCCAAAAAGATCTTGAGAGAATTATGTAGTGTTTTGGAATAGTTTCTATGTGTTAATGAATATAATAATAGAGTAAATAAACACCTAAGTGTATTAGAAGTTGTGGATCCTATTAGGGTAAGTAGGGAAATATCCAAAATACCTTAACTTAAATACCTTAAAAACCCATCACAGGGATACGACTGACTTATACTAGTCATACCCTCCTATAAGATCGGTATCCAAAACTCATATCTAAGACTCAAACCTTTGATCAAACACTGTCAAATATATGAATAATCTAACTATGTTGTGATTATAATACGATCAGTACTCATAACCCGTATCCCTAATAGAATGAAATACCAAGAGGATCAAACAACACCCATCATACGAGTCCCTGATACGACTCGTACCATGCCCTATGACTTATACCACTAAGTGTTACCATTTCATTGTTCAAAACCATCCCACCAACTATCACCAATCAATATATGATAGGACCATACCTCTTGTACCCTAGTATACGACTTATATCCATGAGTCGTATTGATTCTCGAGAATAGATTTCCAAGAAATTTTCTAAAGGTCAAAACCAAGGATATTTTAGAAATATTTTGAGATTTACAATCACTACATGGAATGAGTTGCACAGATAGTTTCTAAACATAATCTTCCCTCCTACAAGAATGTTATATTTGAAAGATGAAATTTATAATTTCAGACAATTACCTACAGATTCCATGTATGAGGTATGGTTTAGATTCAAGAAAAAGCTGAGCATGGCACCTAATCATAGAATCACAGGATCTAATCTGTTAGAAATCTTCTATAGATCACTGAATATGAGTTCAAGAGAAATCACGAATACTATTTCAAGAGCAATCACGAATACTATTTCAAGAGATGCATTTATGCATTCTTCATGGTGCACTGTGCAAGAGATGCTAGATGATATTTATATGACAAATCCAGGTTGGCATACTAGAAATGCTAAGCGTGGTGTAGGTATATATGCTATTGGAAAAACTCATGATTATGTAGCTGGTAACTATTTTATAAAACCAAAGGTTGCACAACTGCAAACAGACATTGGGATACTTATAAATAACTTACAACAATGACGGTTGAGAAAGTGAATGTAGTTGGGCTGCAAAGATCAACTTCTAGGACTTTTGAGACTGAATCTGAAGAAAAAGCAAAGTATCTTGTTTGGAAGTTAGCAAATTTCTGAGCCCAAGGGCAATGGAATCAAGGTCGAAAATATTATAATGATTTATATAGAGAAATGAGTGGAGAGTTAGATGGTGATTGGAGAAACAAAGATGACTACAAAGAGAAGAGTGACAGATACATACAACCAAGTAGCTGAGATACTAAGGTTAAAATAGAGGCAATATTGTCAAAACTGGTCAAAGGCCAAAAGAGTCAAGAGAGCTTTCTTAAGGAGATTAATATAGACCTATCAAGGTTGAATTAGAAAGTCAAGTCATATGCCACCGCAATTAAACAACTAGAGTAGCAGTATGGCCAGATGCCGTCCATATTGAATCAAAGGAAACCTGGCACTCTTCATAGTAATGTAGAGGTAAATCCAAAAAATTAAAGTCACTGCCATGCCATTACCACTAGAAGTGGTAAAACCACCATAGATTCTCTTGTACCCACTATTGATGAAGAAAAAAATAATGATTATTTTGTTGCTGTACAGAGTAGTAGTAATTAAGATAAAGGAAAATACATGATTAAGGAGCCTATTTTGAAGTCCATATTTAGAAGTTGCCCTCCTTTTCCTTAAACGTTGAAAAAAACAAAAAGAAGATAAGTATCAAATTGTTTTTACCTATATTGAAGAAGCTATCAGTCAACATCCCACTGTTAAAGGCATTAGAGTGAATTCCAGGATATGCGAAATTTATGAAAGATCTAATCTCCAGAAGAGGTCAGTCAAATATGAGTCATTCGACAATATTCATCACTGTAGCATTGTAGCTACTAGATTATTAGTTGAGAAGAAGGAGGATCCTATTGATTTTACCATACCTTGCACTATTGGATCTTTTAACTTTATTCGAGCACAATGTGATTTGGGTGCTAGTATCAAGCTCATGCCATTAGTAGTATTTAAGTAGTTGGAGTTGGGATATCCCGCACCAACCACCATGAGCCTAGTGATGGAAGATAGGATAATGAAAAACCTAATTGGTATTGTATATAATGTATTATAGAAGGTGGTTTCTTTAACTTTTCTAAATGACTTTGTGATATTAGACTGCGAAGTGGATTTGTAAGTCCCAATTATGTTTGGAAGGTTGTTCTTTTCTACCATAATAACAATGATTGATTTGGAGCTAGGATATTTAATTTTCCCACTCAATGATGAACAAGTGATAGTCAATGTATACAAATCCATGAAGTAACTAGATGAGTTGAGAGTGATATCCATAATTAATATATATACTTAGGAGATAGATTCATATTATGATGTTGATTTAGTGACTACATGGGATGATACTTCTGATGTTGTTCCAATTGAAAAAAGGTTTTGTGTTAAAGCTCTAACAGTCATAATCATGGACTTCAACAATGATGGTATTGATGAATATGATGAGATAGTATGAATCTTTATTTAGATCTAAAAAATAGAACTACTCCACCAGCTCACCCATCTATTAAAGAGCCACCTGTTAAAGAGTTGAATGACCTTTTTTCTTATTTGTGATATGGATTTTTGGGGGCCAATAACACTTTGCCGGTAATAATTGTAGCTGACTTGATTGAGACAAAAGTAGAAACTTTATTATCAATACAATAGAAATTCAAGAGGGCCATTGGTTAGTCCTATGCAGATATGATTGGTGTTTCTCTTGGTCTTTATACTCATAAGATTAAAATTAAATTGAAATATTTTCCAAGTATATAACATCCTTCTATGCAGGTGGTGGTGAAGAAAAAGATAATTAAGTTATTGGATACTAGTGTAGTATATCCTATTGCTGATAGTAAGATAGTCAGTCTAGTGTAATATGTTCAAAAGAAAGGAAGTATTAGTGTTGTACCTTATGAGAAGAATGATCTTGTACCGATGAGGCTAGTCATAGGATGAAGAGTATGCATGGATTACATAAAACGGAATACATGGACTCAAAAGGACCATCTTACCATGCATTTCATGGACCAGATATTAGATAGAGTTGCGGGTAGTGGATGGTACTATTTTATCGATGGGTACATAGGCTACAACCAAATAATGATTGTCCCTACAGAACAAGAGAAAATAACTTTCACTTGTCCTTATAGGACCTTTGTATTCAGATGTATGTCATTCATTTTATGTAGCGCTCTTGGCATTTTTCATAGATTCATGATGTCAATATTCTCTAACATGGTAAAGGACACCATCAAAGTGTTTATGGACTATTTCTCCATCATTAGCGATTCTTTTGATGACTTCTTAGTACACTTGGAAAATGCTCTTCAAAGGTGTCAGGAATGAAATGTTGTACTTAGCTGGCAAAAGTATCATTTCATGGTTAAAGAAGGTATCATGGTTGGGCATAAAATAGCAAAATTGGGTATTGAGGTAGATAAAGTAAAAATTGAAGTTATCGAGAAATTACCTTAACCAATTTCTATGAAGGGTGTTCATATCTTTTTGGTACATTGTCAATATTATAGGAGATTCAACAAGTATTTTTCTAAGATTGCCAATACTCTTTGTAGATTTATTGAGAAAGAGATGAAATTTGAGTATACTAAAGCATGCTTGAAGGCTTTTAAATGTCTGAAAGAGAAGCTGATGACTGCTCTTATCATCGCATCTACTTATTGGACCTTGACATTTTAGATTATGTGTGATGCAAGTGGAGTGGCCTTAGGTGTAGTAATAGGCAAACTAAAAGAAAAGATCTTGCATCCCATCGACTATGCTAGCAAGGAATTAAACCCTACTCAAAAGAACTACACTGTCACAAAATAAGAGTTATTGGCAGTGGTGTTTTTGTTTGAGAAGTTTAGGTCATATTAGATTAGGACAAATGTGATTGTCAAACTGATCATGTAGCACTGCGGTATATAATAGAGAAAATGATGAAAACCCTAGATTGATTAGTTTGGTCCTATTGCTGCAAGAATATGATTTTGAAGTCAAAGACGGAAATGACACCCAAAATCAAGTTGCAAATCATTTGTCTAGACTTGAGGAGGAAGCTATACAAAAAATTAATAATGGGCTCGAGATTGATGACAGTTTTCCAGATGAGCAAATATTGGTAGCTTTACAAGATCTAATTCCATGGTTTGCTGACTATGCAAATTATCTAGCAAGTGATCTAGTCTCAAAAGATCTTTTCTTTTAGCACAAAAAGAAGCTTGAATTAAGGAAATATTTTTTGGATGAACCTTATTTATTCAGAATTTGTATAGATTAGATTATTCATAGATTTATACCTGATGTCGAGATGATGAACATACATGAGGCTTGTCATTTTTCAATAGTTGGGGGTCGTCATGGAGGAACCCGCGTGGCCCACAAAATCTTGCAATATGGATATTATTGGCCAACAATTTACAAAGATGCACATGATTTTGATTCAGCTTGTGATCAATGTAAATACCAAGGTAACATCTCCCTATGCCATGAACTTCCTATGATTCCTATTTAAGAATTAGAATTGTTGGATTTATGGGGTGTGGATTTCATAGGAACTTTTGTGAGTTCTTTTGGCATGAAATACATTCTCTTAGCTATGGATTATGTTTCTAAATTGGTGCAAGAGGTTGCGCTCCTAACAATAAAGCACGCAGTGTCACCACATTATTGAAAAAGCATATATTTTCTTGATTTGGCATGCCATGTGCTATCATTATTGACGGTGGGTCACATTTTTGTAATCATCTATTTAAAATACTATTTGAGAAGTATAGAGTAAAACACAAGGTGGAAACACCTTATCATCCATTGACTAGTGGACAGGTTAAGGTGTCCAATAGAGAAATCAAGTGGATCATGGCAAAGATAGTGAATGCCAAGAAGAATAATTGGTCATAAAAGTTAGATGATGTATTATGGGCTTATCGAACTGTTTTCAAGACTCCTATTTGTGCTTCTCCATATCATTTTTTATATGGAAAGGCATGTCACTAGCCTGTGGAACTTGAATATAAAGCACTGTGGGCATTGAAAAAGCTAAACTTTGAGTGGCAGGATACAACAAAATCATGATTGAATAAGATAAATGAGTTTGATTAATTCCAACTTTGGATGTATGAAAGTTCTGATATTTGCAAAGAAAAGTTGAAATATAATCATGATCATACGATTGAGAAGAGGATATTTGAGAAAAGCAACCAGGTATTGCACTATAACTCAAGGATTTTCTTGTTTCAAGGTAAAATAAAGTCTAGATGGTATGGTACATTTACTGTGCTAAGAGTGTTCCCATATGGTCCTTTGGAATTGAAGCAGGATGGTGAACCCTGTTCAAGGTGAGTGGGAAAAGAGTAAATCCTAATATGAGTAAGAATAAGGAAATTAATATGATTTTTGAAATAGACCTTGTGAAGTCTGAGTAGCCAAGGTAATTACATCGTGATAAGACATTAAATCAAGTATTGTATGAGAAAGAACCCATGAGGCTAGTTGGAGAAATCTAGTATTAAATATCGCTATATTGTTCCACGACGTTAAGTCTACTGCTGCATGGGAGGCAACCAAAGTTTTGTACTTATTTATTTATAGGGTAATATTTTATCATTGTGCAGGATTAAAGATTGTATAAAAGAGGCAAAATTTATAGAAGTCATACAGATTCTTCATGAGTCATACCTTAACGTGACAACTCATGAGTAATAGTCGGTAGAACCTGAGAGTAGATAAAGATCTAGGTAAAAGTTTATGGAGTCTTTATGACTCTCAGAATGAGTCTTAACTTTACTGTATGACTCATCACACTGAGTCGTATTGTCTCCAAACCCTGGTAAGAAGTTCCTAGACTTCACAAAAGGAATGAATAACTCGTAAGCCTTGGTCACAAGTTATGCACGTGTCTCATAACCTCACTTACCAGGACAAGGGTCATAGGTCAACCCGACCCGATTTGTTGGCTTTAAACAAAAGGGGTTACACATTTCGGGTACCCAACACTTCAAATCTCCATTGTTGGATGATAATTGATCTTTCAATGCACGATTTCACTCCAAAACACACATCTAATCATTGGATTCTCTCATATTGCATGAATTTCACAATCATTTGGGGAAGAAAAGTGAAATTTAAGAAACCTAATCTCTCAACCATTCAAGTAAGTTTTCGAAATCAATGCTTTATATTTCAAGTTGAAGTTGAAAATGAGTGAGATTTTAGACTTTCTTTGAGCCGAATATACCTCTGTATGAAGAATGTGAACTCTAGTTCTTAGGATTTTTGTTCAAAGATTTGGGAAGAAACTTGAATTTGTGTAATTAGAATGTATATTTTAGACTGATGTGGTGTGATATTATTGTTCACTAAAAGGTAGTTTCGGGATTGTATGTAGAAATCAACTCATAAGTTAAACTTTTATGTTGCATTGTATACGAGCCCCCTTACGAATCGTACCCATACGCAACGATTCGTGATGAGATTTGTAACCACTAACAACATAGAAGTCTAACTGAGTATAGATTTTGGTATGGGTACAACTTACCTAAGAGTCTCATATCTAACCACTACGACTCATAAACAAAAATCATACTGACCTAAGAAGGTAACATATACTCATTTTTTATTTTTGGTCTACTTATGAGTAGTGGTAATGAGTCATAAACTGTCCTTACGATTGGTTAGAAGGACTCTTAATCTGACTAGTGAACATTCTTATCCATGTTATCGATCTTATGATTCAGTCATATAAGTCGCAACCATTTGATGATCTTATGACTCAATCATATGAGTCGCAACTAGTTGATACAACATTTACTCCCTAGTCGGAACATGAAAAGGATATGCACATTGATATATAAATGAAAATGAGTGCATGCACACAGGTACTATGGATTCTAAATACAATTCCTCAAATAAAAAATACCAAGAACAAGCTGGCTCCTAAGGTCAGGCATCATTTGACAGAATAGGAAAGAAGTGAGCTGAGTGGGGACCTAGTTTAATTTCCAATAAAAATGAAAGCAGGGCCAATGGAAAAACACCTTCAGGGAAAGAAAGTACTCACTCCATAGGACATACCTTCAAGGGACCTAGAATGAAGAACCAAAGTACCTCTCCTCCAAACTCAGCTTCAACTTATGAGAATGACGAAAATAAAGAACTTTAGGGTAATTAAGGGGTAGAGAAAAATATTAAATCAAGGTCAGCATCAACCTCAGAATCAAGCTCAGAGAATAAAAATAAAACTAAGGACAATGTAACAACTATTAAGGTGCAACAACCACCACTAGCCAAAACACCTGCTTCAGAGCACACCGTTAAATTGTAAGGGTACCTCATTATATAGGATATGTACAACAATGGGTTAAGTAGAATCCCTAGTAATCAAAAAATCCAAAGGAGTCTTTATCTAGAAAGCAGATTGACCACTATGGGAATGTCTGAGTTCCATAGATTTGAGGCTCGATTTAGGATGTATGGGTTGAAGTGGATTACTACATCACCTGGGAAGTACAATCCTACATTAGCGTAGGAGCTTTATGTAGCATATAATGGTGAGTTGAATAGGCAGTATCCGTAGGGTAACTTATGGTGAGGTGGTGACCCATTACATCATTGACCATTCAGAGAGTGTGGCTGAACATCTCTCCACTGACTATCTCATGGTTCTTTATTGGACTGAGCTTCTAGCCACTAGTAAGCATAGGCAATATGGATTACCGCATGGATGAAACGGAGAAGATTACATGGAATCAACTAGGGTTAGAAGATAAAATGAGACATTTTTGGTGGATTGCGAATTTGATCATGTTGAATGGTGAAGATTAAATTTAAGTTGTAGGTGGACTAGGAATGGTATCACAGAAGATCAAAAAGCATAAGCTAAATTTTTAGGGTAAGGTGTAGTGGACATTTGCTAGACAGACAAATTATGTCCCACTACTGGGGAAAACATGCTCAATCCAATTTGTGCTGCGTTGATAGCTAGGTATGAGTTTGATATGGGCAATTTTTTAGAATGAAAGATTTAAGATCGATCTATGGTCACAGAAAATAAACTTCTAGGGATCAACTAATTCATTGAGCCTACAAACATTATGGATTTAGGGTTAATATGGGATATTACAAACCTCATGGCTAGGAAAGTGAAGAATGGAGATGATATGAATGTTGAGATATTCAGACAGAGTAGAAAGGCTGAGAATATAGGGCAGGATAACATAGATCATACCACAAATAAAGGCATATAGATTGAAACACAGACAACCAGTGTAGTTAGCACTTCCAGTTCTGCTTCTACACAGTCTGTATCACCTAGCCTAGCTTTCTCCAAATTTGCACCACCAAAGTATGTACTTATTTCCTAGTCCATTTTGATGAGATTATGCGTAGGTTAGGAATACTAAAAGTAAAGGTGTCGTTGATGGATGGTGGTGTGAAACCATGGGTCAAAAACCAATTAGAATAACAAAATAGAAAGGTGCAAAGTTTGTTGGATTCCTTTTTGCAGCGTATGACTCAATAGTTTGGAAGTGGACAAATCCCAGATATTGTGGAGGTAAAAGAAGAGATGGCCAAACTTCAGAAAATGGTAAATGAGTTGTACAATAGGACATTAATCCCAGAATTCATGGTTTTGGAGGTTGAGCCTAAAATACAAATTAAGAATATATGGAGTATTCTAGCAGTATAAGAAGAACCCTGTGAAAGAAAGAAGAGGAAACACTAAATCAATGAGAAGGAGAATATGAAAAAGGCTAAGAAAGATAGCCTACAAAGTGAGAGGGACAAACAGGTGAGGGTCAAAGAGATGAAAGTTGGTGTGGGTAGCTTAAAACTAGGAAGTGTTGATGTTGAGGGAGTTGGTGATGTAGCCATGCTTATTGAAGCACCATTGAGTGCACCGGACACAACTGGTGATTGTATTGTTGAGACAGTCCCTGGAGCTGATGGGACTCATATTGTTGATAGTATGACTCCATCTGAGGACCCACATGATGATGCGGCATAATCCAGCACCTTGACTACCCTGGTATGTTCCATAACCTTTTTATTACATTGTTAGAAACACTGGGAATAGTGCATAGGCTTTATGATGGGGGTAGGGTTGTACCAAGGTTACCGTGGGTTAAACTGTCCATGATTTAAAGCTTGTGGACACAATCTGCCAAGTCTGATAATTAGCATATTTTTTTGTTATTTTGGTTAGTTTTGCTGTGTGTGTATGGGAAAGGGGGGGGGAGGAATAGCTAGAAAATGAATAAAATTGGTACTCGTGGCAGTAAGATGTTGTTTTGACCGATTTTGACGAAATTGTCTAATTATAAAATAATTATGCTGAAAAAGTGATGCCCCTCACAGAATTGATGACTGTGTGATGTGTGTGAGAAAACTGCAAATCTAATAATGACATTATAATTAGGAATAAAAAAACTATGGGAAACAATTGTATAACTAGAGAAGTAAGCCTAGAAGTATGACCCTGTGCGAGTGTGTAAACCGTTACTTAGTTCTAGGTGTGTTAGAATCTAGAACTTCCCTGATTGCTCTTACCTAGGGTTTAGAATAGTTGAATAGGAATTGATCATAGGCCATTCTTGTTTTGAGTCCACTCACCCCTAAATGCCCAACCAAATGTCAAAAGAATCCCTTGATCCAAATTTTTGAGCTTTAACTAACCCATTTTTTTACACCGATTTCACATTACTATTTCACTTACAATGAACATTTATTGTCCTTTGTCCTCCTTGGGCACTGTGCACCTCAACTCAAGAAAATCACCTAAGTTGAGGATGGCTATTATAGGGGTACGTAGGAAGAAATAGGTCTGAAATAAAAAGTGTAGAAGAACAATTAAAAAGTACAGGTTCAGTGGAAATAAAAGAAAAAGTGAATTGAAGATAAGAAAGAGAAAATAGAAATAAAGAGAAAATAAAAAGAAAGTGAGAAAAGAGAGACATAAGGGTGAAAATAAAATGAAGAAAAGTAAAAAATAAGTGGACCCTGAATAAACCGTAGTGTTAAAGAGGCGTAGTCACTAAAAAAAATCTCAAAAAGATACAATACTAGCCCTAAACCTAGGATACAAGCAAAATAAAGTCCTTTAGTTATCCTATCATGATGGTCCAAAATCTCAAGAAGAGGGAATATGGGCAAGCTTATGGTATTTTATATACACCGATAATACTTCTTTGTGAGTGAGACTGTCTTTTGCTATATTCTTAAATAATTTGATTAATCTAAACTGAGTTCATGGGATTTCATCAATTGTGAGCATACATAGGTTATGTTGTTAGGTTGCTAGATTGTCCAGTTAATGTAATTTGTGTCTATGCCTTGTTGTCTGTCACTATTGTAATGCCATTATCAAATTCCTTTATGTTTCTCTGTATGCCAACTCGATAGAAATAGTTCTATTGGTGAAAAGGTTAAAACTAGGAGGGGGAGCAAAATTTTTGAAAACTAAACTGAAAAGTCACAGCCATAAGTATCTTATGATCTTCTTTTTTAAGCATCATTATTATTCTATTAAAGTTTTTGATATATATTTTTCCTGAGGACACATAAACTTTCTAAGTTGAGGTTGTTGATGCAACGTGGTAACACGACACTTTTAATGCTTAAAATAAAGAATTTATTCTTGTACTCAAGCTGTTTTAGTAGATATGACGTGGTTTTGTGGTTTTCATAGGTAAAATAGGTAAATAGTCATTTTGGAATGTAATTGGAAGGAAAAAAACTAAAAAATATGAAGTTTGTATCTGAAACGAGTAAGCATACTCGTCGTCAATACATCATACAAATCGTAGGCCGACTCGTAAGCACAAAAGTGACAAAGGCCTAGCAGAAAATCTAAGTGAAGAATTAATAATACTGAGAGTAAAAATCATAATATGTTGATACGGGTTATGACATGAAACTTTTAGGAGAACAAAAATCAAAGTTAGATTTGAAAATTAAAGTCACGGAATAAGACGAGTCGAATGTCTGAGTACGACTCGTATGGACTAATTGTAAGCTGAGCAGTGTTCAGAGGATTGAAAGATCAAATCCTAGGTGGTAAAGAGTGAATACCATGAGTCATATGGTCAAGATATGACTTGTCAGGATAAGTCATAGCAAGAAAAGAAAGTTGAATCTTGGTAGATCAACTACTTCAATGCATATGACTAACATAGTACGACTCATAGGAGACCTTATGAGTGGACGAAGTGAGTCGTACCTTGTGCCGAAATTACTTTTCCTATTCAATTAATTTATGATTTTGAGTTATTTTTAGATACTATAAATACCTTGGGGTTTTTACTTTATTAGGTTACATTATCTTATGTTCTTTGACATACTTTTTCAATACTTTTACTACTTCTTATATACTTTTATAATTATGATAGAATTCTTGATTCCTTTTAGGTTTTACGCAGTTAAAGACTTTGGATTTTCTTTCTTTTATTATTGTTCAAGTAATTACATAATTTCTTTACTGATTATCATGGACTGTTGCATGAAAATGAGTGGCTAATTTCCCTGACTAGGGTTGTGGGAACCCTGATAGATTAACTATGTAAAGGAAGTGGGAGATCATATTTTCTATTATAGTTTCATGTATCTTGATATTCTTCATGTTAATTGACATTAGAGCTACTGCGTTAGCTTGAGGATTTCTTATATTAGATAACATTCTCAAAAGGAAGTTTGAGATTTGGAAAAGAGGATTAAGACAGTAATTTGAGATTCACGTCCATTCTATTATTCTGCCATCTAGTTTAATCAATCCGTGACTCAAAAGGTGAAAGTTGAACTGATGTAATAAACAAGGAATAATAAGGCGACACCCTAAGATTGACAATTTAAAGGGTGAAATTTATCAACACGTGCACTAGATGATTGATAATACCTAGCTTGTCGAATTTACATGAAGAGCAGAAGAATAGGTGGATTGAACCTGAAAAATTTACCGAGTTGAGTAACCAAGGGAAACACAGTCCTAGTGTTCATCTTCTATTATTTACAAACTCAAAGCATTCAATAGTTGTCTACTATTTAGTTAGTACTTCAAAATTCCCCTATTACTTTTCCTTACTACTCATGAATTTTGTCAAGTTAAGCAATTGCTCAATGTTTTCCCTTTGGGTTTTACCCCAACCTAGTTGGGTTACTATTTTTGGTATCGACCGCAACATACTTCTTTGGAGGTTAGTTTTTGGCGACATCACCTGGTCATAGATTAGGTTGGGGTCACTTGTGAGTATAAGCAATGTGTTATGACTATGGGTAGTCTCGGGTCATGACAAACTTCATATTAGAGTACCGGGCATAAGGTGTCCTAGGATGTCTCAAAGCTGCAAAGCATGCACAATTATAAGTGAGAGGCGATGAAAAATTTTTGGGAAAGTTTTCCTTCATTGATATTCATGTCATGCGGTAAAGTATGACTTAAACCCTCTTCAAACTTATGCTCTATTCTTTTAAACAATGCCTCCTAGATGGGCCAATGAAAGGCAAAATGGAAATTGAAACCAATAAGCATCACCAGTTTCAGCAGAGATATTAAATGACCATGTCTCTCATGATTAGTTCAAATGATGCTTTCATAGTCTTAGGTCATGCCATGACCACTCAAGCTAATCAACAAACTATTTCCTCAATCTATCACACTAGTACCACAACATCAGCTAGAGTCCAAGACTTTATTTTGATGAATTCTCCTTAATTCCATGGTTCTAACACTGAGGAATATACCCAAGAATTCTAGATGATATCAAGAAGTTACTGAGATCATGGGTGTCATTTCATTTAAAATGTTAATTTGCCTGCTTATCAGTCCAAAGGAGTAGGTCATACTTCATGTAAGTAGTGAAAGAAGGAAGAGGTTAACATGTGTGTGAAAGAGTGCTCTCTCAAGTTTACTCACCTTTCTAAGTATACTCTGTCTATGGTTTATGATTCTAGGTCCCGTATAAGTAAGTTTGTGTTAGGTTTTTCAGAGAATATGGTTATGGAGTGTAGCAATACAATATTTTTCAAGTAAGATATATATCTCTACATTGATGGTTAATTCATAAAAGATTGGGGAGAATATTAAGGAAAGGGAAAGAAAGAATATGAATAAGGGATATAGAATGGGAACTTTGGTTATTCTTAGCAATTTGAGTGGTTGTAATCGCTATAAATTGTAGCAAGATCATAAATCCCAGCACTATCATCTACCAGTGGTCCATCTCATTGTCCTAAGCAAGACTAGAAAGGTAAAGCTCCATGATCTAAGCCTCATTTTAGTGCTTCTAGTGGTCATACTTTTCTAACTTCTAAGAAGTATGGAAAAAACAAATATAGAGAATGCTTGAATGGTAAGGATTGGAACTTTTGGTTGTGGGAAGCTACGTCACAAAATTCCAGACTGTCTATAAGGAAAGAAATTTGATATCGATGGATGCACTCAAGTTAACTCTTCATCATCTTAGGCAAGTCTCCTAACTCAGTAGGGTGCCTCATTTAGTGCAACTGGTAGAAATCGTCAAAATAGATTTTGTACTCTTAAAATTTTACAAGATCAGGAGCATTCTCATAATATAGTCACTGGTTTTTTAGATGTCATACATATTCATGTCAATCCATTGTGTTATCCTAGAGCCACACTTTCTTTCGTTAGTCCCTATATAATTGTAAACATCGGTGTCAGTCCCATAATCCTCTTTGAAACATTAATAATTTTTACTTTGTTGCAATTCAGTCATAACTAGATGAGTAAACAGAAATTGTCATTGACCTTGTTGAATTATATGTGATAGATTTTATTGTTATTCTTTACATAGGCTAGTTACATTCTTTTTATGCCTCCATTGATTGTAGAAGTAGAGAAGTCCAATTTCATTTTCTAAATGAGCCAGTCATAGAGTGGACGTGTAGTACCTCAGTGATAGCTACTATTATAGACATACTTAATAAAAGGTAAACAAACATCTCAACTACTCTTAAAATAAATCACGCATGCCATTAACATGTCCTCAAAAATTTGAATAGTCTGTTTTGTCCACCAATCATCTATCAGTAGTTTAAAAGAAAGGCTTAAAGGACTTGGGGGATAAGACCCTATCACAATCTGAAAAAGGGCCTAGTCATGATGAGTATCTTAAGTCCACCAAGGACCGGATACCACCCCCATTAACCAAGACAACAAGAACACAAAACAACTAGTAGAAGATGAATTTCGAACATATAACAAAATAGAGTTGTGTTCCGAACATGTAGAAAGATAGATAAATAAACTTAATAGGATCTAGGAATCAACAATACCAAATTTACCTACACTTTACTGTCTAAAAAAACCTCTAATAAACTGAACATGAACCAAAGATTAGGACATGCCCCAGACCATAGTCGAATACCTAGCAAAATTGTCTAGGAACTAAGTAATGACAAGACCATGAAATGAGGGCCTTCTATAGAATGGAAGATTACCTCTTCAAAGCTGAATCATGGATAGTCTAAAAATCATCTACCATTACGCATGGAAATAGAAGTATCTTCAGACCCTGTATTGTATGGGGATACAATATCTGGGGATTTTTTGCAGGGTGAGCGCTTACATGTAACTCATGATAAGTGATAAAATAATGCCATTACAAAATCAATCCAAAATAAATATAAATGTTAACATATATGAAAATATACATATATATATAGTAATGGGATAGGTAATAAAGTTTAAGCATTAACTTCAAAGTCATTAACCTAGACTGTGTATCTCTAACTATCATAAAAACACCTACCAACTATATGGGTCCATCTCCCCTATCGAAAGGGCCTCAGTGCGTGTTAGCTGCATAAACTGGAGAAATCCACTGAAGGGTCGAGCCACCGAGGCTTCAACCATTAAAAAATATAAATATATAAAGTGTGAATTATGCAAAATGCCACTAAGGCCCCCACATCGGCAAACATACTTTCTAATATTGGTCTCCCTGGGATGTCCACCTTTTACGATAAGATAGAAAAATCCCTTTAAGACTAAATTAAAACTATTTACACATTCTAATCCATTAACCAAGGAGTCTTTCTCATAAGGCATTTGCTATTGATGTGTCATACCAAATATTAAGCTTGCAAGCCAATTCCATTATTCCATACAAAAACCATTTAGACAAAATAATTCTAAAGTTTTATAATTAAAAACCAATCTATGGCCACCAAGGCCTTTCAAAAACCATTTTAAGTTTCATTAACCATTTATGAAATGTAAGGTTGAAAAGTGTGTTCAATAATACAAGTATCCATGTTTCTAAAACTAATTACATAAGTTAGGTTAGGGGTAAATCAAATTTCAAAACCATTTAATCCATAAAGTTGGGGAAGACTATATTCCTTTTTCCAATTCCCATGCCCATGCATATAATCAGTTCAAAACTACAGGATAAATCATAGATAACCAATTAAAAACCATGGGATAACCATTTAAGGAATTACCATCCAAAAACCTCAACCCAATATTTAAAATCAAATATTAAAACTATGGAAATATCAAACAACTTTATGCCATAATGAAAATAAAAGTTTAGAGAGAGATATACGCCTGAGATATAATGAGTTATAGAGAAGAAAAAATCTTATGGCCCTAGATGATTAACCTTGAGAAACCCAAGTTTTTCTTGACTCAGGGAATTTTAAGAGAGTATTGCGTAGTTTGTGATTGTTAAAGTAATGAAAACAACCTCTGTAGGTGTTTAATGGTCTTGTGTTCTAATTGGGGAAAAGAGAAATGACCAAAGTGCCCCAAATCAAAATATAGAAAACTTGTCGACAGACGTTATAGGTCACATTACGATTCTTGATGACTGAGTATGAGGCATTCTATGGACTAGTAGTATGGGTAGCTAATTAAGGCACCTTTACAAGTTTGGTAACGAGTCACACCCTATGACTCATGACCATACCCTATGACTCATGAAGTTTTAGTGATTACAAAGACAGCAGCCACGGGCTATCTCTCTTATTTGGTCATTACCCCCCCCCCCCCCAGTAATTTATGGTGTTATATTACCCCCTCACCTGGTAGGATCATTCAACCCCCAATAAGGAGTAAAGAAATCCATTAGCACGAATGTAAAATAGAAATGCAACCATAATTCATTTAATAAAGTCAGAAAAAAAAGAGTAGGAAAACTCATACATTAAGCATGATTATCCAACCTGAGGAACGAAAATAGATACTTAGACTACCTGTCCTCTTAAGCTTCCCAAGTAGCTTGTTCAACCTTTTGATTCTTCCATAGAACCTTCACCGAAGACACTCCTTAGTCTTCAAATGACAGAGTTGTCTATCCAAAATCTTTACTGGGGATTTCTCATAAGGCAAGGAATTCAAAATACCAACATGCACTTATTCAACATTAATAAATAGAAAGAGTTGAATGGAACTAAAACTCAAAGGCAAATATTATTCATAAGCAACATTGTGAACTCTTCTCAAAATTAAGTATGGGAACACATAATAGCGACTGAGCTTCACCTTCTTCCCAAACCTCATCACTTCCTTCATGGAAGATATCTCAAAAAATACCCAATTTCTATCATCAAACTCAAACTCTCTTCATCTCACATCCGTGTAGGACTTTGGGTGAATCTGAGTGGTCTTAAGCCTATCCTTGATCACCTAACCTTTTCCATAGCCTGATCAACCAAATCAGGACCAAACAACCTAGTCTCCTAACTTCAAACTATGCAATAGAAAATCTACAACTCCTACTATAAAGAACTTCAAAAGAAGCCATCCCACCACTAGAATGATAATTATTATTATATACAAACTTAATGAGAGGAAAATGATACAGCCAATACCTAAAAGATCAATCACATAGGTCCTCAACATATTTAAACATAATGGGTTTTGGAATTTCAAAATTTCTTGAGCTTTGGACTCACTGCCTTGGATACGACTACACCGCCAGAGTCGTAGGGTGTCCAGATGACTCATTGAGTTGAGTCATACTTAAACCAGTAAGTTTTAGGCTTGGTTCTTCTTTGAGTAAGAATGGTTCAATATTATCCATAATAATATGTCAAGATTTGTAGGTTTAAATCGTAGGGTGTCTTGTGTTTAATTTATTTAGGTTCTATGTTGCTCACGCGTATGACCCTATGAGTCGTGGGGTAAGGCTATGAGTTATGGGGTTGAGTCATAAAGATAATAGTGTTGGGGTTGCTAGTTACTATCTTGGTTATGACTCATGACTCATGGTCACAGGTCCTAAAGTACGGGTATGAGTCAATTGGTTGACTCGTTACCAAAGATGATGTTTTTTTATTTTTTAAGTTGCGGGAACTTTAGACATTTCCCACTAAAAACCCTTTAGACCCAACACCCATAAAAAACTTTTGTGGTATTCATTATACACTTTAACGTATTAAACACTCCCAAATTCTCTCTCAAACTCTCTATGCAAGTTAAGGCTAGGGTTTCTAAAGGTTGATCAATTAGGGCTCTCAAGTCTAGTTTCTCACTGGACATCTTACTATTTAAGGCATATTACTCTTCCCTTATTGTTTATTTTGCAATGGAATATTATTTTAAGTATTGTTCATGAGATTATTGTTTGGTTTTGAAAATAAAGGTTGGGGGTTTTGAATTTTATGAATTAAACAATGTTTCTCATGGTTTATAAATATGATTTTCATGCTTTAAAAATGGTTTTGAACTTATAGGTTCACGGGTATAGTGAATTACTATGGAATTGTGATTTTACCAAACTTTTGTCTTTGATGTGGTTATAACCCAATCCTATAATGTGAAATCGGGTTTTAGTTATAAGAACTGTAGAAATTTGTAAAATTGAACTAGTCTTGAACTTTTGCATGATATAAAGAAGTATTTCAAATACAATGGGATAATTTAATGAAAAAAGGAGTTGGTGTTCCCCAATGTGTTTGTTTTGGTTTAATTTTGAATTTTTTAATAATCAATATTTGATAGGCCAACCCACCATACAATGAAAAATAGCCCATTCCTATTCTTAACCCGGCCCAACCCGCAATCCATTTATTAAAAAATACAAAGTGTAGGGTTTCTAAAAAGAACTAGTTCCCTAATGTGTATTATTGAATAAAGTTATCCTCCCCAAGTTAATGGAAATTCTTTTGCCATGAGTTGTTACCTTAGAAGTGTAGTAGGTATGACGATAGCAACAAAGTATTCCTTAAAGTGTAATTCAATTCATTGAATGGGAATGTGTCAAAATTGTTTTAATTGGACTCTAATAAGGGTTTTGTAGTTGATTCCTAAAAGTGGAGGTCCGAGTGACCACTAGTAGAAATTGTGTTTGCTGGTGCGAGGGTCAAAGTAACCAGGGAGGTTCGAGTCCCCCTTATTATTAGTATTTCATGATTTAAGAGGTTTCAGTCCCCCATAAATCATTATATTATTGGACTCTTAAGTCACCTTGGCATATGTTGGAGTGTTCCAGTCCCCTATGTAGATATATAAAATATTATTCTCCTATTTGTGCAGCTACATGTACTTTGGTTCGACTGGGGGTAAGAGTTGGGGTCCATATATCATGTGGGTACTATTATATACTATTGAGCTACATAATCCAGGCTAAATTTTGGAATGTATGTTAAGCCTTTTCCCTTACCCGACAAGTTATATATATATGTTTATGCATTGATTATATACACTAGCTTTGAAATTTTTTAAACTATTGATCATACCATTATGTTATCCTTATTCTCGAATTTCATGCAAAAGTTTACTTAGCTAATCATCTTCTGGTGTTGTATCCCTATGTGATGTAGGAACTTGTCATACTTCTTCTCCTTCTACACAGTGACTTGGATTCGAGATTAGTTTGCGAGATAGGTTGATGTGGTGAGATTCCATAGTTCAGAAGACTCCATTGCATGTTTATGGCTTTCTTAATATTTTGTTTATTTCATTGGATTTGGTCTTTGTTTATGGTCAGGGGCATATCCTGACTAGATATACTCTAGTTTTGATTAGAGGTTTTGTCAGACTACTGTTGGCATAGGCGGTGTTGATATGGGCACTGGTATTGGTATTGGTACTGTCATTAATACCGATATAAGTTAGTTTTGAGATGTAGAATTATTTTTATGTCTTAAAATTAATATTCTCTTATCTTGTTATATATTCCAAATTTAGCCTACTTTAGTGTGCGATTGGTTTGGTTATGTTAGGTATAGGGAGTGATCTATGGTCCACGTGGGACTTGACATACGCGTCATGGCCAGGCCTTGGTTTGGGTCATGACAAAGGTGGTGTCAACATCTTGGTTTGTGTCATTGGGCGTCCGACAAAGCCGTGTCGAGTAGAGTTATTTTTATGGGTGTGTAACACGCAACACTTATAAGGGAGAGAATATGAGACATTTAGGAGTGTTTTTCTTTCTTGTTGTTCTATTTCAAGATATATAGTCTAAGGTCTTGATTCTCTTTAATTCCTATTTTTTTACTTTTCAAATCATACCTCCCTAATAATCCTGAAGCTCATGGAAACTTCTATGCCCCACTTAAAGATAATGCTTATGAAACATGCCCAACTTATGAGGCACAGACCCGGTCTAGAGGTCAAGTTCCTGATTGCCCTCCTAGAGTTCCACTGGTCCTTTTTAGTCCTCCCCAATCTTCTTAGGCTGATGTGTTGAATGTAGAATTTTTTTAGTCTATTCATATATTGGCTAAGTTGGTATCTTCTCAATCTTATCATGTAGCTTCTGTTACTCCATCTTCTGAGGCCATAAGGTTTGGCCAGTTTATGAGGTTGATTCTTTCTATGTTCAGCGGTGTTATGGTTCAGTAGGATCCACAATGTTTTATTGATGAGAGAGAGAATATCTTTCATATTATGCATGCTACTAATGTTGAGGGTGTAGAATTTGCTTTTTATCTACTGAAAGATGTAGGATACCAATTGTATGAGGAATGGGAACAATCTAAGGGAGATGATGCCGAATCTACACTATGGGATGATTTCTCTAGAGCTTTTATGGACCGCTTCTTTCCTCAAGAGTTAAGAGTGGAAAAAAAGAGTTTGTTAATTGGAGGCAAGGTAGGATAACGATCAAAAAGTATGCCTTAAAGTTCCATTAGTTTCCATGCTTTGCTCTCGAGCTGGTGTCTAACATTAGGTCTTGTATTAGGAATTTTGCTTCTGGGTTGTCCCATTATTTGATTCTAGGGAGTAAATCTTTCTTAGGAGAGGCAGAATAAGAAGTTTAGATTTTTTTATCAGGGTGGAGGTCATAAGCAGAGTGGTAGAGATAATGGAAAGTGGTCTAAGAAGAAGTGGGGGAGTTCTAGCTCCTACTCTATGGCTAGTTCTCCTTATCTGAAGCCATCGAGTGACCTTCTTTCTCATTATGATAGAGAAATTAGGGTGCACAATGGCCAACCTTAAGCTGGTAGGGCTCAGTCCTCAAATCGTATCCTCCTTGTTTATTCTGTGGGAAGGTGCACCGTGGTTTTATGACGAAGGTATGAATAAGTGTTTTAAAAGTTTTTAGAGTGGTAACTTGCAGAGGGATTGTCTTTATAAGGTTTCTTTGAGGGAAAATAAATTTTTTGTATCTACTTCATCAACTCCACACCAATGGGTACTTTTTATGCTTCTAGTACCAACACTAGCATAAATAGCTTGTATGCTCTTGCTATCCACTAGGACTCTGAGGCTTCTCCCAATATTCTCGCTGGTATGTTACAACTCTTTTCTCTTAATGTGTATTACTTGCTTTATCTAGGGTGTACTATTTCTTATGTTACCCCATTTGTGGCTTTGCATTTTGGTTTTGGTCCTAAGTATATCCTTGATACCTTTTCTATTTTTACCATTGTGGGTAACTCTGTGGTTACTAAAAGAGTCTATAGGGGTTGTGTGATATTTGTTGGTGATAGAAAAATCTGGTAGATCTGATATAATTAGACATAGTTGGTTTTGATGTCATATTAGGGATGGATTGGTTTGATTCATGTTATTCCTCCTTATATTATCGAACCAGTATAGTTGTATTTAAATTCCCTAAAAATTGAGTTGGAAGGGGTTTCTCTTGTGCCTAAGGAAAGGTACATATCATATCTTAGAGCCCAAAAGTTGATTTCTAGGGGATGTCTCTATCAATTGGTCTGAGTTAATGATTCCACCTTGGAAGGTCCTTCATTACAATTTGTTCCCATGGTTAGTGAATTTTGTGAGGCTTTTCCTGATAATCTTTCTGATGTCCCTCCCAATGGGGAGATTGATTTAGGGATTGACCTTGATTTGAATACTCAGCCTATCTCTATCCCTCCCTTTATAATTTCTCTGGATTAGTTTAAGGTGTTTAAAGAGTAGTTAAAGACCTCCTTTACAAGGGTTTTATCCATCCTAGTGTGTCTCCGTGGGGTGCTCCCATTTTGTTCATGCATAAGAATGATGTTTCCCTTTGAATGTGCATTGATTACCATCAGTTAAATAAGGTTATGGTGAATAATAAGTATTTTATTCCTCAAATTAATAATTTATTTAGCCAACTTCAGGGTGCAAGATATTTTTCTAATATTTCTCTATGGTTCGATTATCATCAGCTAAAGATTAAGAAAGTTGATGTTCCTAAAACTACCTTCCGAATTTGGTATGGTCATTATGAGTTCTTATTTATGCCATTTGGTTTGACTAATGCCCCTGTAGCCTTCATGTACTTGATGAATAAGGTATTTTATTAGTTTTTTGGATTTGTTCATCATCGTGTTTATAGATGATATTCTAGTGTATTCTAAGAGCAAGGCAGACGATGTCAACCACCTCCATTTTGTGCTGCAAACTATTAAATATTAGGATATTTATTCTATGTTTTCAAAGTGTGAATTCTAGTTGAATGTTATTACCTTTATGGGTTATATCATTTCTAATGATGGGATCATAGGGGATCCAGAAAAAGTTGCAGTGGTTATGAACTGGCCTAGGCTCACAACTCCAATAGATATTCAGAGCTTCTTTAATTTTTTCAGCTACTATAGGAAATTTATGAAGAGTTTCTTATCTACAGCTTCCCCGATGACTAAGTTGACTAAGAAAAAGGTAAAGTTTTTATTGTCTGATACTTGTAAGAGTATTTTTGATAAGTTTAAAGATATGTTGACTTCAACTCTGATTTTGACTCTGCCTGAAGGTATTGATATTTTATTGTTTATTGTGATGCATCCCGTGTGAGACATAGTCTTGTGTCAATCCGCCATGGTACGGTGGTGGCCTATGCTTCTAGGTAGTTGAAAGGTATGAGAAGATTTATCTGACTCATGACTTGGAGTTGTTGGTTGTGGTGTTTGCATTAAAGATTTGATGTTGCTACTTTTATGGAGGCCATGTGATATCTTTTATGATCATAAGAGTCTGTAATATGTGTTCACCCAGAATAAGTTGAATCTTAGGTGGCTTGAATTGCTATAATACTATGACATGATTCTCCACTATAACCCAGGTAAAACTAATGTGGTAGTTGATGCTTTTAGCAAATTATCCATGGGAATTCTACCTCATGTAGATGAAGATAAGTGGATTTTGGTAAAAGTATTCACTATTTGGCTAATCTTAGAGTTTGTCTCTTGGACTCTGAGAAAGGTGGTATGTTTGTGCAAGAGGAAGAAAAGTCATCTCTTGTTGCCAAAATAAAGGAGAAATAGTACTTGATCACGTCTTAATGAAGATTAAGGGAGATGTGGGTAAGAAAAAGGTTGCAGCTTTTAAGATTGGTGGCAATGGTATCTTGAGATAAAAGGGTTGATTATGAGTTTTCGATGTAGATAGGTTGAAAGAAATGATCTTGGTTGAGGATCATGAGTCGCATTATTTCATTCATCCTAGTTTGATAAATATTTATCATGACCTTAAGGAGAACTATTGGTGGAACAGTTTGAAACAAAATGTGGCCAATTTTGTGGCTAAATGGATGGAGTGTTAAAAAGTGAAGATTGATCGCTTAAGGCTCAAAGAGTTGACTCAAGAGATTGATTTGTCTGTGTGGATATGGGAAGTGATTAATATGGATTTCGTTATCGATCTTCCTCAGTCTGTGTGGATGCGGGAAGTGACTCAAGAGTTTACTTATTTCTTACTAATAGGGAAAAATTATTCGGTAGAGTATTATGCGAAGCTATTACTCCAAGAGAATGTGAAGTTGCATGGGGTACATATTTATATCATGTCGGATCGCGGTACTCAGTTCTCATAAAATTTTTTGAATTTATTTCAGAGAGGTTTAGGAACTAAGGTGAGCCTTAGTACTGCTTTTCACCCACTGTTGGATAGACAGGCAGAAAGGACTATTCAGACATTGCAAGATATGCTCCGAGACTGCGTGATTAACTTTGGTGGAAATTGGCTTTATCATTTTTCTCTTATAGAGTTTGCATAAAATATTAGCTATAACTCTAGTATTGGGATGGCTCCATTTGAGCCATTGTATGGTAGTAGGTGTTGGTCTGCTATTGGGTGGTTCAAGGTTGGTGAGGCTGAGATGTTTGGTTTGTATTTGGTTCACCAAGAAATAGAGAAGGTGAAGCTGATTCGGGATAGACTTAAAGATGCCCAAAGTCGCCAAAAGTCCTAGGTGGATGTTAGGCATAGGGAGTTAGAGGTTGAGGTTGGCAATTGGGTGTTCTTGAAGGTATCTCCCATGAAGGGGGTAATGGTATGTTGGCTCATACTTGATTTTAAAGAGGGCTAGTAATGTTGCGTACGAATTGGAGTTACCTACTAGTTTTTGCTCCATTAACCCAATGTTCCATGTTTCAATGTTGAGGAAGTATACAGGTGATTCATTGTTGATTGTTCCTATCAAGGATATTGGTATTTTAAATTACTTATTGTATGAGGAGGTCCCGAATTGAGATTTTGGATCGACAAGTTCGTTGGTTATAGATGAAGGACGTAGCTTCGGTAAAGGTTCTATGGAGGAACCAAAAGGTTGAAAAGGCTACTTAGGATGCTAAAGAGGACATGAAGTCTAAGTATCCATTTTGGTTTATGACTATAGATAATCGTAGGTAAGGTATGTGTTATTCTTGACATCTTTGTTTTCTGACTTTTATAAAGGAAAGATAGATTTACTTGGCATCTTTATTTTCAGATTTTGTTAAAGGGAAGAGTAGGGGAATATAGAGTTCAATCATGCTAGTAATAACCTCATTCCATAATTCAAGGACGAATGATAAATGTGGGGGAGAATTGAAACTTCCTGGATTTTGGACCTTCAAAATTTCTTGATCTTTGGGCTCGCTGCCTTGGATAAGACTGGACGCCCAGAGTCGTAGGGTGTCCTGACGACTCATTGGATTGAGTTGTACCCAAACCACTAAGTTTTACGATAGGTTTTGCTCTGAGTACTAGTGGCTCATTATAAGTCATAATGATATGTTACAATTCGTAGGTTCAAATCATAGGGTGTCTAGTGTTTAATTCTTTTGGTTTCTGTGTTGCTCATGATTAGGATCCAAAGAGTCATGGGGTAATATTATGTGTTGGTCAGCTGAGTTGTAAGGACAACAGTGTTAGGGGTCCTAGTCATTATCTTGGTTATGACTCGTGGTCGCGAGTCATATGTTGTAGTACAAGGCAAGGGGTTGACCGTAACCAAAGATGATATTTTTTCAACTATTAAGTTTGGGGCACTATAGACATTTCCCACTTAAAACCCTTTAGAACACACAGCCATAGAACACTTTTAGGGCATTCATTCAAAACTTTAATGGATTAAACACTCCCAAATTCTCTCTCAAACTCCCTGTTAAAGTTAAGGCTAGGGTTTTAAGAGGTTGATCAATTAGGACTCTCAAGAGTTGTTTCTCTCCGTAGATCTTACTATTTTAGGCATGTTACTCTTCCCTTATTGTTAATTTTGTAAAGTCATGTGATTTAAATTATTGTTCACGAGATTATTGTTTTGTTTTGAAAACAAAGGTTGGGGATTTTGAATGTTTTGAATTGAACAATGTTTCTCATGGTTTTTACATATGATTTTCTTGCTTTTAATATGATTGTGAATGTGTCATTGCATGAGTATGGTAAACGAACTAGGGAATTTTGATTTTCCCAAACTTGTGGCTTTGAAGTGGTTATAACCCCAACCCCATAAAGTTAAATTAGTTTTTAGTTATGAGACCTGTGGGATTTCATAAAATTGACTAGTCTTGAACTATTGTATAATATACAAAATTATTTGATCACAATGAGTTTATTTAATGAGCAAAGGGAGTCAATGATCCCTAATGTGTATCAATGAACAAAGGGAGAATTTCTCCAAAAGTTAATTGAATTTGTTTTGGCATGATGTGTTACCTTGCAAGTGTAGTTGGTATGACGATACAAACAATGTATGCCTTAAAGTATATTGACGTTCATCGAATGGTAATATATAATAGTTGTTTTAATTGGGCTCTAATAAGGTTGTGTAGATGAGTCATGATAGTGGAGGTCCAAGTGACCGATACTGGAAACCGCATTTGTCTATATAAGGGTCAATCTGACTAGGGAGATTTGAGTTCCTCTTATTATTATTATGTCATGATTTAGGAGGTTAGAGTCCCCCGTAAACCATTATTTGATCTGGTGCTTAAGTCACCTTGGTTTATGTTGGAGGGTTCAAGTCCCCCGTGTGTATATATATTCTATTATTCTCTGGATCATGTAGGTACATGCACTAGGGCCCGACCAGGGGCTGAGAGCTGCGGACCATATTTTTCTGAGGGTACTATTATATGATGGTTGAGCTACACAATATAAGTTAAAGTTTTGAAAGCATGGTAAGCATTGTTCCCTACCCGGCATGTTATATATATGTTTTTAGGCACTGATTATGTGCACTAGATTTGAATGATTTTAAGCTATTGATCATATCATTATGTTATCATTATCCCTGATTGTCATTGTAGCATCACCCCACTAACCATCTTCAGACGTCATATCCCCACGCGATGCAGGAACTAGTCATACTTCTAATCCTTCTTCACAGTGACTTGGATTCGGGATCACCTGGCGAGTAAGATTGAAGTGGTGATCTTTCATACTTCAAAAGACCTCATTTAATGTTTATGGCTTCCTTAACATTTTGATTATTCATTTGGATTTGGTCTTTGGCTATGGTCGGGGGATAATCCCGACTTGATATTCTTTCGTATGATTAGAGGATTTGTCAGACTACTGTTGGCATGGGCGATCTTGATACCAGTATTGGTATTGGTACTGTTATTGCATTGATGCCTGTATCGGTTAGTTTTGGATGTTACCTTATTTAAATGTCCTTAATTAATATTCTCTTATCTTGTTATGTGTTCGAAATTCAACCTACTCTGGGGAGCGATGGTTTTGGTTTTGTTAGTTACAGGGGCTGATCTCTGGTCTATGTGGGACTTGTGACACTAGTCACGGACAGACCCTGGTTCGGGTCGTGATACATATCTTCCAAAGTTTGAATGGTCCTCTCCTCTTGTCCATCCGTCTGAGGGAGGTATGTAGTGCTAATGTTATCCCGCATGCCAATTCCATTTTGAAACAAACACCAAAGCGAGAAGAGAACTTTATACCTCAATCTGAAATAATAGAAACAAAAGCACCATGCAATCTAAGTATCTTGTCAATGAAAAACTCAACATAATCCTCCCAAGAATAGGTATCCCTCACCTGTAATAAATGAGTAGATTTTGAGTCCAAGGAAGACCAGTAATAAAATCCATAGTGATCACTTGTATTTCCAAATGGGCAACTCAATTTCTTGTGACATTCCACCCGATCTCAAGTGATGAACCTTAACTTGATGAGACACCATACAATTAGCCGTGATATTGGCCACATCTCTCTTTATATCGTTCCACCAATAGATCTCTTTCAAGTCATGGTATATTTTCGTCCAACCAAGATGAACTATGCATCTCTGCTCCTAACCCTCAGTTGAAATTCTTTCTCAAAGCACATCAGCATCTGAACAAAACCTACCTTGGTACCTCAAGATACTATCACCACCAATCTAAAAACCCATTACCTTCGTTTATCCCACATAGGCCTTAATCTGAATCAAGATAGGATCCAAAACCTTTTTATCATTCACCTCAGCACCAAGAGATGATTTAACCACTTCTTGAATAATCACCCCTTTATCCTCGTAGTCCAAAAGTCAAAATCCAAGATTAGACAACCAATGAATATCCTTCACCAAACCTCATTTCTTCTCTTGCAGATAATATAGGCTCTCCATAGATAACATGCTAAGAGCATCAACAACCACATTAACTTTACCTATATGGTAGTGAAGGCTAATATTATAGTAATTGAGTAACTCAAGCTATCTCCTTTGCCTGATATTAACTCCTTCTGGGTGAACACATACTACAAACTCTAGTGATCTGAATTAATGTCAACATAAACTCCATACAAGTAGTAATGCCAAATCTTCATTGCAAACACCACAACCACCAACTCTAGATAATCAGTTGGATAATTACTTTCTTGAACCTTTTTCTATCTAGAAGCATACACTACTACTTTACCATGTTGCATCAAGATACAACCTAGTACTACTCGAGGCACATCATAGTAAACCCCAAAACCATTAGTATCCTCGGGCACGGTTAAAACTAGCGCATAAATCAACTTATCTTTCAACTTCTCAAGACTAACCTCACAAGCATCGTACCATAGAAACTTCACCTTTTTCTGAGTCAACCTAGTCAACGGAGCAACAATAGGAAAGAAGTTCTCCACAAACCTCATATAATACCCGATCAAGCCCAAGAAGCTCCTAATGTCAGTTGGAGTCATGGGTTTAGGCCACTTCTTAATCACCTCAATTTTTTGTAGATCTACCATGATCCTCTCACTGGAAACAACATGACCAAAAATTGTCACAACATTCAACAACAACTCATACTTTGAAAACATGGCATACAATTGCTGATCCTTAAGAGTCTGTAACACTATGTGAAGTTGATTAGCATGATCCTCCTCACTCTTATAGTATTCAAAGATATCATCAATAAACACTATCACGAACAAATCCAAGAACTGCCTAAATACTCGGTTCATAAGTTCCATTAATACCACTGGAGCATTAGTTAATCCAAATAACATAACCACCTCATAATGACCATACCAGGTATAAAAAATGTTCTTAGGGATATCCACATCCCCAATTTTCAAGTGATGATAACCCGACTAATGATCAATGTTAGAGAAATATCTAGTACCCTAAAGCTTGTCAAAAATGTCATTAATCCTTGGAAGAGGGTACTTATTAAGCAAAGTCACCTTATTCGACTGTCGATTGTCTATGCACATCCGAAAGAACCCATCTTTCTTATGCATAAAAAGAATAGGAGCACCCCACTAAGAAATACTAGGACGAATGAAACCCTTGTCAAAAAGATCTTTTAACTACTCTTTCAGCTCTTTTAACTAAACTATGTCCATTCTATATGGAGGGATAGAGATAGGAAAGGTATCTGATAGAAGATCAATCCTAAAGCCTATCTCTCTATAAGGAGGAATACCAGGAAGATCCTCGGGAAACACTTCTGGAAACTCATTAACCACGAAGAGGAATTGCAGTATAAGACCCTCAGAACTGGAATCTATAACCCAAAACAGATTATAAATACATCCCTTTGAAATTAATCTTTGGGCTCTAAGATACGAAATAAATCTCCCTTTTGGCACTAAAAAACTCCCCTCCCATTTAAATACCAGTTCACTAGGGAATTAGAAGCTGACCTTATGGGTTCGACAGTCTAGAGAAGCATACCACGAATGGAGTCAATCCATCCCTGTGATAACATAAAAATTTCACCATATCCAATTTGATCAAATCTACCAATGTGTCCCTATGTATAATAGATAACACATAACCTCTATATACCTTTCTAGCCACAACCGAATCACCCATTAGGGTAGACATAGAAAAGGGATTGTAAAGGCACTCAGGACTAAAACAAAAATAAATAATAATATAAGGTGTCAAATAAGAAAGAGAACACCCTTGATCATGCAAAAAGTATACATCATGAGAGAAGATGCCTCAGATTCTTCATGGGTAGTAAGAGCATAAAGATGATTCCAACCAGTATCAGAACCAGAGGTGGCGCCCTTTGGTGTAGGAGCTGAAAATGTGGTAACTAGGAGCTTATTAGCCCTCGTAGCTATTCTACAAGCGAGATAGTTCTTCTACATATGCCCATGTTGATTGCAACCAAAACAGGGATTTCTCCCCTCATCACAATAACCATGGTGAAGCTGACCACATAATTGATAAGGAGGATAGGGTAGGGATGACTGAGATCCACAAACCTGAAACTGGGCACCTTGTTCCTTAAACCCACTGTTATTCTTAAAGTGACGATCACCAGATGGCTTAGGATAAAGGGCACTAGCTATCGATTAGGAATTACAACTCCCCTAATTCTTCTTCATGGATAACTGACTACCATCTCGACCACCATCCTGCTTCCCTCCTCCCTGCTTTGAATACCTAAACTTAATACTTTGTCTCTCTCCCATTTCTACCTACCTTTTTTTCAGATCCTCAACCTATTGTAGCATGTATACCACCATTCTAGAGATATCCATATTATTATTAAACATCACCTCCTTACACTGCAGCACAAAGTCCTAAAACAAATAAGAAATAAACTTTCTCATCATATCCCTCATGCTAGACACCAACTTTGGAGCATAACCAGTCAACTTATGGAACTTCAAAGTATATTCTTTTCAGTCATCCTTCCCTGGTTTATGTTGACAAACTCCTTAGCTTTAGCTTTCTTCAGCTATTGAGGAAAGAAATAATAAAGAAAGGTACTAGAAAACTCCTCCTACATAGCTTGCTCAGCATCATCACCCCTTGACTACTCCCACTCCTTATACAACTAATATACCACATCCTTCAATTGATATACGGCAAAATCCATACCCTTCATATCAGTAGCATGCTTAACCCTACATATCTTCTCTATTTCATCAATAAAACCTTAAAGATCCTCCTCAATGTCAGAACCAGGAAAGGTTGGAGGGCTAAACCTCATTAACTGCCAAACTCCGGTGATTCAAAAGAAGGAGCAAGAAATCCCACATGAGCAGGATGGCAGGACTGAGATGTCACCAATTGAGTCAACATATGAATAGAATGGAAAAACTCTACATTAAAGATGTCTCCCTACGGTGACTTAGCATGTGTGTCACCAACTGGAGAAGGATTAGTTGGGATTAGTGGATTCCTAGGTGAAGCAGTACAATTAAGAGATGGGACTCTAGATCAGGTTTGGACTCCATAGATAGGGTGAATCCCCTCTACATTCCCCTATGGCAGGGCAAAAGTTCCAAAAGAGTTTCCACGAACATCAGATCTTTCGGGAGGCATGATCTGAAATATGAGCAAATTTGAAGTTAGAGGAATTTAAAGACTATAGACTCTATAGCCCAAAATAGAACAAAAGAAAAGAAAACACTCCTAAATGTCTTATTGCCAGCCTCTTGTAAATGTGCCACACTACACAACAAAAAAAGAGACTCTTCTTAACACGGCTTTGTGGACACCTATGGACACTAAACCTGGATTTGATACCAAGGTTGTCACAACCTTAACTAGCGCATAGTGGAGACGGGTATCTTAAGTTTTCCAAGGACTTGAGACCATCCCTATTTACCTAGACCAAACAAATATAATGCGTCTAGCAAGTGGATTCCAAATGCATAACAAGAAAGAAAAATCAACTAAATATGATCTAAGAATCAATAATATCGAAGCCACTTATAGTTTATTGTCAACAAAAACCTCTAAGAAACAAAACATCAACCAAAGGTTGGGACATTCCCCCGACAATAACTGAAAACTTATAAATATAGCCTAGGACATAAGTAGACAAGACCATAAAATAAGGGCCTTTAGGAGAATGAAATCTCATGACTTCAAAGATGACTCACGGAAAATATAGAAATCACTTATAACTGTGTAAGGAAACAGAAGTATTTTCGTACCCAGCACCGCATAGGGATACAGCATTAGGGGACGATAAGCAGGGTGAGCACTAGCATGTAACTCAGAATAATGGATAAAATAGTGCCATTTCAAAATCAATCCAGAATCAATGTACATGTTCACATACATACAGGTCTACATATATACATAGTGCTGGGATAGGGAACAAAATTTAAGAATGACTTCAAAACCATTAACTTGGATTGTATAACTATAATAATCCTAAAAACACCCACACGCTATATGGGTCCGTGTTCCCCCATCCGAAGGGCCCAAATGCATGATAGTCTCACGAACTGTAGAATTTTATATAATGGTCAGAGACACCAAGGTTCCAACCATTCAAAAAATACAAATATATAAAGTGTGAGCTATGCATATGGCCATCGAGGCTCCATCCATTCAAAAAATATAGATATATAAAGTGTGAACTATACACATAGCTACAAAGGCAAACGAACTATGCTACCCTATCAAATTCAATGTTTCAAATTCAATGGCTCAGTCGATATTTACATATGAGATAATTTTGATGAATAGTAGGTCCCATACCCATTTACTTTCTTTTCTTGACTTTCGGTCAGTAGCTTTAAATTAGTTTTGATGCCTTGGGACTCAAACCTATGATTTACCTAGCCTAAAAGTGATGTTCCAGAGCTATTGGATCTATAAGAATTGACATATGAGGTTATTTTATAAAGGTTTTTGCTTGATTGCCCATTTGAACCTCTGAAGTCTTCAAAATAGGAAATTGGATCTAATACTAAAAGAACTACCCAGTAACCAAACTGTGAGGTGTAGCAAGTCATAAATGACATAGGAAAGCTGTAGGAAAACTCCAGTGGAAAAAATAAGTGAAAATGTAGAAAGTGACTTTGAGGATTATTACAATATCCACTACTAAAATAACTTTTGTCTGCAAAAGTAAAGGAATAGGATTTACCTAGATCTTTTAACAAGTGATGATATTGGGCGGTGCCTCCACAAAACCTTAACTACTAGAATCTCTTCAGTGCTCAATAGCCTGACATCACTAGCCAATATGAGCATTGTCTCTTCCACGAGGGTCAAGCGCTCGTACAACTAAACTAAGTCCCATCTAAGAACATGATAAAGGTCAGGAATGTACCACCGCAACATACAAACATGGAAAACTGAATGGACAATAACAAAATCTTTGGGTTAGGCTAACTCATTAGCCACATCACCAACTATGCAAAGAATTTCAAAGAGCCTAATTTATTTAGGGTTGGGGTTACGTTTCCTCTTGAACCTCATCACAAACTTCATAGGAGATACACGAACAAATACCCAGTTACCTGCTCCAAATTACAAGGCACTCTATGAGCTACATAATCCTTATTCCTATTCTAAGATGCCCTCAACCTATCCCGAATCACCCTGACTCTATTTTATGACTCCTAAAGCAAGTCAATACGTAGGTCTCTAATCTCATAAGTCTCAAACCATCCAATTAGGGAACAACATTGCCTTCCATATAAAGACTCAAAAGGTGAATACTTTGATCATAACTATTATTATATGAAAACTCTACGAAATCCAAGTGTTCCTCCAACTAACCTCTATGATTTATAACACAGCCTCAAAGCATATGCTTGAGAATCTGAATTGTCCACTCCAGTTACCCATAAGTTTGAGGATGAAAATTTGCACTAAGATCAACCTGAGTGCACAACTCTTTTTGGAAAACTCTCCAAAGACTAGAAGTGAACACTAAACCCTAATCTAAAATGATAGATATTGGCACACCATGAAAATGGACTATCTCACCAACATAGATATGAGCCAACCTCTCGGTACTTACATCTAAATTAGAAAGAAATATGTGGAATTTTTCAAACAATCCACAATGACCAAAATACCATTGGAACCACGGGAAGTATAAGGCAAACTACTATCAAAGTTCATGGTAATCTTCACCCATGTCCACTCATGAATAGGAAATCTCTGAACTAAGCCACCAAGTCTTTAATGCACGACCTTCACTTGCTAACAACATACGCAATGAGCTATAATGCCAGCCACAATTCTCTTCTTACCACTTTATCAATAACACTTCCTCAAATCTCTATAAATCTTAGTTGTACCTAGGTGAATAGAATAAATGGAGATTTGAGATTCGTGAAGAATCAACTAAATCAAACCATCACCCCTCAAAACACAAATGTATTGATAAAATATCAAGAAACCCTCAAAATCTATGGTACCCTTCTTGGACTCACCACTTAACACCTAATCACACATAATGCAAAGTATATTATTCTCAAATTGATAACCCCAAATTTTCTCAAATATTGAAGTCCTTGCCTCATCATTAGAAAGAACCCTCCAAAGTCCAAAATATCAAGTAGCACCATCAAGTTGGATAAGAACTGAATGTCCTGTGTTAATGGCCTCTATAAAACTAAAATACAAGACAAACTACCTATACTTACAGCCTTACAGCTCAAGGCATCCGTTACCATATTATTCTTGACCAGATGATAAAAAATAGAGATGTCCAAATCCTTAAGCAGCTCTATCCATGTACGTTACATAAAATTAATCTTTCTATAGGTCATAAGATTCTAAAGACTATGATTATACGTAAAGATCTCACAATTCACACCATAAAGGTGATGCCTTAAAATCATAAGCATGAAAACTACCACTGCCTACTGTAAATCATGGGTGAGGTAGTTGCGCTCGTGCACCTTTAACTTTATCGATGCATAAGCAAATAACACGACCCTACTATATCAATACAAAACCCAAAGCCACAATAGAAGCATTACAATATAAGGTGAATCCTTTATCTTCAATAAGAGGAGAAAAAAGAGAAGTTGATGTAACAGAACTCTTGAGCTTTCCCAAGCTTGACTTATACTCCTTGGGCCATTGGAAAGGAACCTCCTTTTAAGTCAATCCAGTTATCAGTGTTGCAATAGTAGTAAAATGCTTAATGAACCTGCTATAACATCTCACAAAAAATAAATCTTAGAGCCTCTGATGGGAAAGTAGGTCTGGCCCAATCACGAATTGCCTCAATCTTTGTTGGGTCAAACATAATTCCATATTTAGATACCATATGACTAAGGTATTTCACTGATTCAAGACAAAACTCACCCTAAGAGAATTTGGCAAAAAGTATATGATCTCTTAAAGTTTGGAGCACAATCCTCAAATATTTTATATACTTCTCCCTACTCCTCAAATACACAAGGATGTTATCAATGAACTCAATCACAAAGGAATCTAAAAAAGGTTTGAACACATGGTTCATCAAATCCATAAATAGAATTGGGTTATTTGTCAACCAAAAGACACTAGGAATAAATAATGACTATAACGGGTCCTAAAGGCTAACTTTGGGATATCCTCAGTCTGAATCCTTATGTGATTGTAATGGGACCTCCAATCAATCTTAGAGGACACCATGCTCCCTAAAGCTGGTAAAATAAATTATCAATGTGAGGCATAGGATATTAATTCCTTACCATCACCTTAGTAAGATTTCTATAATCAATACACTTATGCATGGAACCATCCTTCTTCTTAACAAATAATAGAGGAGCTCCCCAAGGAGACACACTCAGTCTAATGAAACTCTTAGCAAGAATATCCTAAAATAGAGAATTTAGCTCTTTAGGTTTGGCAAGATCCATATGGTAAGGTGCCACTGAAATTTGTCGGGTGCTCCAGTAAAGATAAATAAAAAACTCAATATCACTCTCATGAAGTAAGATAAATATCACCCAGGGTAGTAGATACAAATAATGAAATGGATAATGAATACAAAGATAACTCTAACTTTTGGGTCTGGATCAAATGAATCAAAAGCCAATTGATGGCACACCATGATTATACTTGTTATAACAACATCGGAAGACTTAACCTCAAATTTAGCTAGTACTATATAAACTTACCACACCCACCATCTTGTAGGGATCCTAACTGATATTCTGACCTACCCGCCAGAGAACCTCTATGAGCACCTTAGGGACCACCCCTACAACCATGAATACCATCTCTAGCTAGGGGAAAAATAATTAAATTGGTGGATCATTTTGAATTGAAAGAACCATCACTATACGACTGTGAACTCTCTAGAAATGACCAAAAATTCTACAACTATAATATGCCCTAAGAGTAGTGTTAAATCTAGAAGATCCAGGCAACTCAAAATAACCCCCATGAGTAGAATAACTAAAAGACCAACCTCGCAAAAATAGCCCACTACCCTATCCAATATAATCACCATAACTAGGCAGGCCTCCATTAGTAATCTGAATTATAGCTTAAATAAGCCTACTAGACTAACCTGGATACTAATACAACTGGCATGAAGGGTAGCTAATTTGAGAACCACTTCCTCTGAATCATGATCCACTACAACTCTTACTAAAACTACGTTGATAATACAACCTCTTAACATGATCCCTTTGGCCATGCAATGCATCTTCTTCAAAACCTAAGCTTGATCAAAAACCTCATTAAAAAACCTACCTACGTCAGCTAAACTCTATGTTCACATAAAAAGATGAAATGCCAATCCCTAAATAACGAAATGAACCCTGTCATACTCAGTATTCAAAATAGAAGTCCAAGACAACTTAAGAAATTAAGTCTCATATCCCACTTAAATCATATATCCCTGCTCTAATCTTTAGAATGGATTCCTCATATGATCTTTAAGACTGTGAGGCATGTACTTCCCTAAGAATATATTAGAGAACTGAGTTCATGTTAATGGGAAAGATCTAGCTATCCTGGAATCAAGATGACCTCTCCACCAATGTCGATCTTTCAAGTACAACTAAAAAGTAGTGTAATCCACATTATTTCTATCATTATAAGAAATCAATAACTCATATGCATCCTCACCTAGTGCATTAGAAAACCTAGGCAAAGACAATCTCAAAAACCTACCCAACATCTTATGCTCCTCTACAGACATATCAGACTGGGAAACCACTGCCTGACCAACTACAGGCTAGGCAACTATCATCTTAACAACCACCGACATAGGAGGGAACTACACTCTAGAGCCACATCTACAGGTTGTGACCCTACCTCAGTATTAGTCTGATATAAATATTGTACACCATCCAAAGTGCAGCACCAAAAATTCAAAAAATTCAACAAAATCATCCCTGAGCATTAAGAATGAAATAAATTTCAATGGATCCTGAGCTAGTCCTTGTCCTGGTACTATCTAGGGATGAAAAATCTCTAGTTTGAGAGTAGGAATATAGTGTGGTGAAGGCCCTCTATCCTAGACTTTACTTGGGACACATCCCCGAATTGTCCATGACCATACACAAATAGTGATGAGATCTCTAGGATTAGCCTATGGAATCTTAGATCGTGTAATACTACATGTGTCCTAGTCATATGTGAAAGAGTAAAACCAAAAGAATTCTTTAGAAACCAACTCAGACTCTTAGCACGAAATGAGCGAAAGAAGTGAAGAACTCCTAGAAAAGTTATATATCCACCCAATGATAAGTAATAGATGCCATTGATTTGACCAGCAGGACTATACTAGATACTTTCTATTACAAACTAATGTTGGGTGTATTTATGCATTCTAGCATCACTATTCTATCCTTTTTTGCCTTGTTTTGAGGATGATTCTATGCTATATGGGTTGATAATTAGATAAATATGTATAAGAGTGTTAAAAATGTGTTTATAATGTTCCAAGTGAATTTCAAGTGAGTTTGTACTTAAAAGAGTCAATTAGAGCTCAATGGAGAAAACTAGTCTTCCAAGCTTGAGCTAGTTGCTTTCCTAGTCTATCTAGTTGGATTCTATTGAGTTCTCTATGTTCCTTATGGTTTTAAATATGTTATTATATGTGGAACAAGTTTTTAGGACTGTACTAAGTTCATACGAGTCAAAGAAAGAGTGGGAACTTGAAGTGAAAGATCATGGAATTCAACCTAGTCTTAGCTCTTGTTTTTTATTCATCGTAATGGGTTTTGAGTTTTTTGTTATTATAATTAGTGTGGTGTGACGAAGTAGAATGCTTTTAGATCTGAATATGATTATATTTTAATTTTAAAGATTCTATAAAATCAATTGAAAGACACCATAAGACAACGGTTAGAAGGAGGAAGGCCCAACACTTAACCAAAATTTAAAGGACAAATTCCATAGAGGTCATGTGGTTAGCATGCATTGCATGCTCTATTACAACGGTATATAGGGTGTGATGCATGCCCCATTCAATAGGAATAGAGGGCGTGACACATGGTCCACTCTACACCTGGGCATTTCAAGCTAATTTTACTGCTAAATAGAGTTGGCTTACCCTTATGCTATATATACATGTTATATCATGTTTTGATATATCTTAGGACATATTTTTGAGAGAAAGGGGATGATACAATTTCATAATCAGGTTTTTATTAATTTTATCTAGTTCATACATGTTTTTAGTCATTAATTATAATATTGTGATTGCAATTATGACTATTCGTGGCTAAATGCCCTCTTTTTGGGGTTGAAGCCAAGAACATGATTATTAATGCTATGAATAATGTTTTTTTGCTTTGATTATCAATATTGGTTGTTGTTTACTCTTATTATAACTATTTTAAGGATTGGCGACCCTTAGAATACATCTATTGTCAACCCTGTGAACTAGGGTGGGGGAATAGAGTGATAGAAAATGGGAATAAGTAGAGAATGGCTCTTGATTCTTTATAAAATAAGAAACTTGAATTAGTATCTACGACATGGTGTACTTAGATACCTTACTTGATTCATATGTAGGGTGATATTTGTTAAGAACTTAAGTAAATTATTACATCCCCGTTCAACAATGCAGGTGTAAGGTTGAACTTAGGTAAAAGATAGTGGTTGGGAAACCATAATTGCAGAATTAACCCTACAAATCAATAACCAAGATAATCAAGTTAACAAACAAAATACAATACCATAATGTGATTTGTCAGAGGGCTTCAACCCTGGGTTTTCTCCTATTGATTATCTCAAGACCTTTACTTTATACTTTGTTTACTTTCCTTGAAATTATAACTTTCAAATTTTTTCATTTACTCTCGCATTAATTGAATCTAATATGTGCACTAAAATCAATTTATTGCCAAATCTAGTCTCTGTGGGATCGATAACTCAGCTTTCTTCAAGGTCAATGTATTACTTGGTAGACCATGTACACTTCTGTGTGCGCTTTAGCGCTGTCACAAACCTTATCGGTGAAAAATATGGTCTAATTTGCCAGGATTTGAGTCATGATGGCACCTACCATCCCAGTCATACTAGTCTAATTGTTATATAAAAGATTAACAACTATCCCAAGACTAAGTAATTCTAGGATAAGAGCTACTATAACTTAACTATAAGTACTGAATAGTCAAATACAATCTGTCTCAAATAGGAAAGACTAGACATGTCTAAGAAAAAAGGAAAAGGGAAACTCTAACGTTGAGATCCCTTAAATACAGCCATGCATTATCACTGTATGCTTCAAATTCAGAATCTGTGATATTTGTAGGTAATGCTCAAAGGCAGAATTATGGTAATGCCTACAATGTGAAGTGGAAAACTCAGCCACTAAATCAGCCATGGAATGCCCCACAGCTACAGGCCCAATCAAATCAGTCAACAAGCAACACAGAAAAATATTTAACCAAATCTTAGCTGGTCAAGCATAATTGGTTGTGGATCTAAAAAACCAAAAGGTAAATTTACAGAATCAGCAAGTGTCCATAAGAAGTTTAGAGTTGAAAGTGGGCCAATTATCATAGGTCCTAAATATAAGACCACAAGGTTGATTGCCATCAGATACAGAAAATCCAAAGAAGGTTATGGCAATCACCTTAAGAAGTGGTAAAGATCTTCAAGGAGAACCTCCCAAGGCAATAAAAGAGGTTGATAATTATATGGTGACCAAATAGATTCTCAAAGAAGATGCTAAAAATTCAAAGTGGTCTGAGTACTTGAGACCAAAAGTTGTTGAACAAGAAGTAAAGAAGACACTGCCATTGCCTTTCCCTCAAAGATACATAAAAGCAAAGGAGGATGCCTTGTTCAAAAAGTTCATTGATATATTCAAAAAGCTCCATATTAACTTACCTTTTCTATATTTTTTGTAGAATAAGCCTAAGTATGCCAAGTACTTGGGGGATGTGGTAGCAGAGAAGGAGAAATTGTAATATATAGGATAAATAATGCTCACTGATGAGTAGAGTGCGGTAATGACATAGAAAATCCCAAAGAAATTGAAATATCAGGAAAAGTTTTCCATCCCTATTCAAATTGGATTAATGAGGTCCATGTACTGAGTGACTTCAAGGCAATCATACATCTGATGCCCTTATTATTATTTAAAACATTAGGCTTGGGGGATCCTAAATTGACCCTCATGGTTATGTAACTCGTAAATGGATCCATTACATATATGGAAGGTGTAATAGAGGATGTCCTCATAGATCTTAGTAAATTCATTATACCTTCTGAATTTTTTTTCTTGATTGTGAGGGAGATGAGCAGGTACCAATCATCTTAGGACATCTATTCTTAGAAACTGGAGGGGCCTTGATTGATGTTAGAGAAGGCACACTCAAGATGAGGGTATATGATGAAGAGGTGTTATTTGATGTTTACAAATAACCCATTGAAAATTTCCAATGTAAAGATTCATGTATGATCAATGTTTTTGAAAGGGATGAGTGTGGGGTACTTAAGCAACCAAATACCTCTTCCGATTACCGTATTGAGCATCCTAAGATGAAACAACCATTTCCTAATATGATAAAGGATAAATAGAAGAGAGATTTTAACCTTGGGAGGGCAAACTCAAGAGGTAAGAAACAAATGAAAAATTGGCTCGCAAAAGAGAGTAAAAGGGTGAAGGAATATTGTTGAGTTTATACAGTTCGTGCCACAACACTAAATCAGGAACTGCTTGGGAGGAAACCCAAGATAATTAGGTATGTTTTATTTTAGTTTTTTTAGTTTTATTTCACATAGTTTTTGTTTTTGGTGGAGTCATAGGTTAATGGGAAGTCTAGGTACCATAAACTTGAGCTTGAAGCATGGCACAGATTAATTGTGGGGTCCCATGGATCTACTTTATATATGAAGATGCTACTAGCTAGGCCTAGAGGCCTCAGGGAGTATTTCTATCTCTTACCTTTAAATTCACTTTGGGGATAAAGTAGATTTTTAAGTATGGGTGAGGAAATTTCCAATTTTTGGCTCAATTTTAAAAAATTTAGGTTAGGAATAAGTGAGATATTCTTGTTAGCATTATTTTTTATTACATTATTCAAGTGGGTTTGTTGTTAAAAGTATGTTGATTGAGTTACTATTTTTTGAGACTCCTAGGCTCATGTTTTTTAATTATGTACTTTTTGGCTTAAATTTTAATTTGTGCTATTGTTTGGTTGGGAGTCTATGATGATCCTATTGAGTTGATCATGTGACATGTGCGTGTGATATTTAAGCATATTCCTTGTTGCATGTGATGTCTAAAACTTGCCCGGTGTGTGTGTGAAGAAAAATACAAAATGTCGATTTAGGAGATGATATAGGCATTTCTTTGATAGCCTTGTTTTTACCTTTTATTTGTCCTGCCCTTGTATTTTATCCTAGATAACCCCATTGAGCCTTTAGCTTTTTCTTTGACAACCTCATAAGTAGCCTAATCCCTTCTTTCATAGACTATTATTTGATTCAAAAAGCTCCTGAGTGCCTTAATGAAAAATTCAAATAGTAAGGATTTTGAGAAATTAAAGAAGAAAAAGGTGAAATTGATGCCCCAAGGTAATAGTTATTTGTGTATAATTGATGTCTGGTGGATGGTTTGTGATATAATTTATGCTAAAAATATTGCCATAATTATGAAAAAAAAGAAAAAATGTATTCTTGTGGTAGTAAACTATATGTCCACCAAGTGTTTATGATAATGCTTAAAAGAGATGGGGAAAAAACAAAAGTTATGGATGAATAAATAAGTGCAATTTGGTTGTTGGAGAGTCATTTTAAATTTATAATGTAGTGTCTTAAAGCGCTTAGAGAGGTTAGTCACTATTCCCAACTAGTTCCTACCCGTCCCTTAGCCTACATTACAACCTGAAAAAGTCCTAATTGATCCTAAGCTTTACATTCAACTATTAGTGGAGCATTACCCTAAGGGAAATACTATGGTTAATTGTGTGTAACTTGTGAATTCCTCGAGAGTGAGCGTAATTTTATTCTTGTACCCATCATATTATGAATTGCATTATTATGAGTGATTATAGGTAACTCTCTTGTTGTGATGGAACCTGTTTGATGAATGTGCGTGATTTTTATGATGTACTTGATTAAGAAATATGCATGAGTTTTCCACTAGGTGAGTAAATTCTTGAGGCTACGATGTTTAGAAGTATTGTTCGTAAGCTTCCTATTGGGTAAATAACATGCTTAGTGTAGTAACTTGCAGTCTATATAGCCATTGTAGTGATAGCTTGAGTGTCTTGACTTTAGGAGAAGTGTAGTGTCTAATTAGTTGATGATGATTATGGTTAAGAGTTGTTCGAGTATGAACAAGTGTTTAAGTATTGGGTAGTGATGTTGAGTGTATTTATGAATTCTAGCATCACCATTCTAGCCTTTTTATCCTTATTTTGAGGATGATTCTATGATATATGGGTTGATAATGATATGTGTATAAAAGTTTTAAATCATGTATTTCTAAGGTTCCAAGTGAATTCCAAGTGAGTTTGTACTTAAAAGAGTCAATTACAGCTCAATGGAGAAAACTAGTCTTCCAAGCTTGAGCTAGTTACTTTCCTAGTCTATCTTGTTGGATTATATTGAGTTTTATGTATTCCTTATGGTTTTAAATGTGTTATTATATGTGGAAAAAGTTTTTAGGAGTGTACAAAGTTCATATGAGTCACAAAAAGAGTGGGAACTTGAAGTGAAAGATCATGGAATTCAACCTAGTCTAAGCCCTTATTTTTTATTCATCGTAATGGGTTTAGTGTTGTTTGTGCTTCTAATTCGTGTGGTGTGATTATTTAGAATACTTTTAGAGCTGAATATAATGATATTTTGATGTTAAGTAGGCTGGAAAATCAATGTAAAGACACCACAAGACAATGGATGGAAAGAGGAAGGGCCAACACTTAGCCAAAATTCGGAGGACAAATTCTAGATAGGTCATGAGATTAGCATGCGCCACATGTTATATTACAGGGTGATATAGGGTGCAAAGTATGCCCCATTCCTTTTAAATATATGGTGTGATTCATGTTCCACTCCACACCTATTGTTTCAAGCTAATTCGACTTGTAAACGGACTTAGCTTACCCTTATGGTATATATACATGTTGTATCACGTTTTTACATATCTTGGGAAATATTTTAGAGAGCAAGGGGTTGATACAACTTCATAATTAGGTTTTTATTAATTTCATTTAGTTCATACATGTTTTTAGTCATTAATTACAATATTGTGATTTTGATTATGACTATGCGTGGCTAAACGCCCTCTTTCCGGGGTTGAAGCCAAGAACATGATTATTATTGCTATGGATTAAGTTTGTTTGATTTGCTTATAAATATTAGTTATTTTTTTTTTTTTATTATTTTAACTATTTTAAGGATTTGTGAACCTTAGAATACATCCGTTGTCAGCCTTGTCAACTCGGAAGAGAGAATAGGGCTATAGAACATGGGAATAAGAAGAGGATGGTTCTTGATTCTTTATAAAATAAGAAACTTTAATTATTATCTAGGATAGGGATACACTTAGATACCTTACTTGATTCATATGTAGGATGATATTTTTTAAGAACTTAAGTGAATTATTACATCCCCTCTCAACTATGTAAGTGTAAGGTTCAACTTAGGTAAAAGATTAGAGGTTGAGAAACCATAATCGCCCAATTAACCCTACGAATCATTAACAAAGATAGGAAAGTTAACGAAAAAAATCCAATAGCATAATGTGATTGTTCAGAGTTCTTCAACCCTGGGTTTTGTCCTATTGATTGTCTCAAGACCTTTACGCTACTCTTTGTTCACTTTCCTTGCAATTATAAGTATCAAACTCTTTATTTGATTACTCTCGCATTAATTGAATCTAAATTGTGCACTGAAATCAAATCGTTGCCAAATCTAGTCTCTGTGGGATCGATAACTTAGCTTTCTTGAAGGCCACTATATTACTTGGTAGACCACCTACACTTGCATCTACGCTTGGGGGCTATCATAGACCTTATCGGTAAAAACTATGGTCTAATTTGTCAGGATTTGAGACATGATAGCACCTACTTTATCTCGCCAGTAGGTAAGCCAAACCTAGCCTAGAGCCATAAGAAATGGGCAAACTTGGTGGAAAATGGCCTAAAATCCAGAAATCAACACTTAGAGAGTTAAAACACCAATAAAGTAAACATAACAGTCCAATAGATAGATAACAGAGCAACAACCATCCCAAGACTAACTAATTTTAGGATAAAAGCTACTATGACTTAACTATAAGTACTGAATAGTCAAATACAATCTGTCTTAAATAGGAAAGACTAGACATGGATAAGAAAAATGAAAAAGGGCAATTCCGACTCTAAGATCTCACTCTATATCCGAAATTAACTCAACATGATTGTTGAATTAATGATAGCTACTAGTAATCAAATCTAAGCCATAAGGGTTTAGAAGTGTGGCATGAGTACGAAAAGCATGCTTACTCAATATGCATCATCGACCGACTAAACTAAATCATAATATAAACACAATGAGATACAGGATAAAGTAAACTAAATAAAGGTAAAAGGGAAAACATGAAAATAAGCTCCAACACTGTTTTACATTAATAAATAAACAAATACAAAAAGGTAACACAAGGATCACAAATTTAAAACAACAAAATTTGACCACATAAGATAGTAATTACGATAATATAAATAATCTAATGCAGACCCCCATATGGTTGTAAGGTATAATCAAGGAAAGTAAATAACCCCAATAATCATAAATTACCAATTATCATGCCATGATGAAGAATCCTTCTAAACTTTATCATTTCATAAATAACTCCTAAAATGCCAGAGTTGAATCAAAATATAATCGTATCATCATCATTACAATCATTTGATGACTTAAATCGGAACTCATATTATAAACATCATCATCAGATGATAGATTTGAACCAAAACTCATATATTATTATCATCATTGATAACACTCAACTCGCACCCATGATTGAGAGGTGAGACAATCGCTATCAATAACCCAACGAGAGTCAGAATCTAATCCACAAGGAGCGAATTATAAATTTCAATTCTTATGGGAGCTCTAATTACTAAAAGGTTACCCAGAATGATAATAAGAAGACATGTAAAATAAATTGGGGAGATTATTTTGTAATGATTTTCGACTACCAATGCATGAATATGACACTTTTGATTTAAAATCAAGAATAGAGAGGATCTTGGGAATATTTCTACCTGAAGGTAAAACATTTGGGTTGATGATGGTGTAACATGAAGCTTAGTTGTTGACCAAACGATAGGCTAGGTCAAAAGTCATTGTAGATAATCTTTCAATAAAACTACAATGATTTCACCAATTGGCTCTTTCAAGCACCTAGAAAGTGTGCGATTCGTAATTACCCAAAACATCAGTCAAGCATCCTAATTTCTGGGATGATGCTCTTGACATGATTTACACTCTAAGTACCCTTATTTCTAAGACAAAAAAAGGTAGTAAACCATAGAATCAAATGTCCACCATTACCTTGTCCCCCTATAACCCTATTTCAAGGAAGTTATGGGTTACCTCAAGTTTACCTTCATCCCTTTTTCAAGAACGATTAAAGGTTTTTAGGGTTAAAGGTTTTCACACATCAACCCATTTGGAGATTTGGGGTTTTCACCTATTGAATTCCAACTCATTAACCCAAGCAACGATGCTATCCATACTCAACAACTAAAAATGATGCAAACACATCAACACCCACACACAATTATACTTTAGTTTAAAATAATCCCAAGAATAAATTACTTAGCTACTCATAAAGAAAGTAAAGAGAGATATACCATAAGAATTATCCAAAACATTTATTCTTCACAAAATTACAAAGAAATTAGGACTCCAAGAGTAGTTACACACTTGCCTAATTAGGGTTTCTTGCTTTCAAATCAAAACTATGTATGAGGTGAGCAATACAAAAAGAAGAAAGAGTTTTTTTCCTATATATGATCTGGGATTTTTCCATGAAATTTTATAAAACTACCCTAGATCATATTCCCACTAAACCGTGATCGTGTAGGTTTGACCGTGATCATGGCTACGCAACCGTGGTTGTTCTCCACAATCACACTATGCTGGCCATCTTGACTAAACACACCCGTGACCTAATGACCGCGGTCGTTGTAACTGAGGCTGAACTACTCCAGATCTTCAGCTGTACTCCCTTTTGCTTCCTTTTGATCCCTGTTTAGCTCCGATCCATATTTTTCACCTTATCAACTGTATACCTGCAAAGTGTGGTTATTATTTCATTTGAATTATGATGATTTCTCATTTTTTATACAAAACATGGTAGTGTGCACAAATGTTTTTGTGCAAATGAGTGGTGAAACATCACTCATCAACACCCCCAACTTAAAACTTTGCTTGTCCTAAAAAAACACCACCTATTTCTATGAGAAAATTTTACATGTTTACCCTCATTCTATCACCCCAATGATCATGATGACTTAAAATTTATGGCTACAAAAAAAATCTCTTTGCACATGGGCAAAATAGTTTAACAACACCCCTCAATAAAATGGAATATTTGAAAGGTAGATTACACTTTGAGGAGAAACCATGTAACAACCCCTAACACTCTAGAAATGACACACTTTATGACTACAACCAAGTTATAATTCCATTTATCTCATTGTGCAAAAGATGATAAAATCACCCACCTCAACTAGTCTACATGCCTCCTTACAAGAAAGGAAAAAATTCATGCACCTGCTTACCAATCATGAAACAATGAATTTTAAGTGTAATAAATCACTCTCTAAAGAAAATCTCTATGTTAACAAGTATCATGCCATAGGCATGCCCCAACTTTCAATCACCACTACAATGACCACACTTGGTGGGGCATCAAAAAGGGTTTTTTAAGCTTGTAATGCATGTTTAAGGTAGGGTAGGACATTAACTTAGGACGATAAGGCTAAACCCTCCTTGAAATTTTACATCATAATATTTTTATGAATTTCTATCTGGTCCACTTCTTTTTCCCTTACTATATTGCCTATTTATCCCGTTTTGCTTTACATACATGCTCTTCGCCTTTTTTTCTTCACTCTTTTTGCCTGCATTTAAAATTTATGAATTTCATTATTTTAATGGATTTTATCTTTCTTAAAAGCAAAATGCTTACTTGTTTATGAACATAGGAACTTTCTTATGAATTCGTGACTCTACTACACTTCTTTATATTTCCACCACCCCCAACTTAGGCTTTTATCCTAAATTATACTTTTAAGTTCAAGGAGGATAGGATGCAAGAGATGATGAATAGAGAGGTCATGGCTTATAATTTATTTGCCAAAGAAAAGTCTAAAGGCACAAAGAGGGTGAATAGGTGTAACTCCTAGGTATTGGTAGGATTTTTAGTCTAAAGTGCTCTTCAAAAATCATAAGATGACCTATGATCATTTTACCAACCAAAAACAATCAGAATTTATCTTTGAAAGACTAATGGTTAAAGTTCTTGAAGGTACACATGAGATGTAGACAAATAAGCTCACACATATGGCATAAGAATACTATCAACGGGGTTCAATTGTTCTACCCGCTCGAGATAAGATGGAGTATTCACTATTTTTTTGAATTCAATTTTTTGAGTCATAGAAAGAGGGGAAAGTTTTGTCTCAAGGTTGTTCACGTCCATGCTCTGGAATTTCTCAAAAGTATTTGGGCGAAGGGGGTTGCTTATTTTCCATCCACACTATGCACAATTTGCTAATCACAAAAACAACCCAAGTTGATGTCCCATATTGTGGATCTAATACAGGCAGACTACCCATATGGATACTTATACTTCGCCAATGGGTATGAGTTCCATCCCCAAATCATCAATGCCAAATGTACTTAGACTTCTCTAGCATTGACCATGATGCCACAGGTACTTAGACTTCCCTTGCATCCATGGTTAAAAACCTAATCACAATGCTTTCCCTTTAAGAATGCTATCACTCAACCTATCATAGGGAAAAGATCGTTGATTAAAAATAAACTAAAGTAGCAAACTAATAACAAAGTAACTAATCCATGCACATGTAGAAACCATCAGAGTGCCTGAATATTGCAACCCAAATAAAACTAAGAATCATACAAAAGTATGCAGAAATATCAATAATAATATAGGCTGAAATCAAATGAATAAGGAACACCACCAAATGAATGTATAGCAGTGTCCCAACTTCATAAATAATCAAGGATAAAAGATATAAGGGTTCTCACTGAAATTACATCAAGGGGTGCTTTCATTCTCAAATTCTGCATCATCACCATTCTCCTCAAGATCAGTCCACTTCGCTGAGGCTTTATCATCATTCTCCACCCAAGAAGAAGGAAGTCTATCTTGGGGTTTTAGGACCTTCAATAGACACTTCACCCCCTTTCATATCTTAATAAAGAACTCATCCCTCTTTTTCTCTCTCGTAACCATTTTTTTATGCTTAATCTGGAGGTCTCGATATGACATCACCAAAGAGGATTAGGATTTCTCAAGCTTAGAAATGGTGCCCTGTTCCTTCTTTTGGTCCTTCCTGTATTTCTCATAATCGGTATGTGATACATATGAATGATGAGTGGTAGAGGGCTCACTCGGTCCTTGAGAAAAACTAGCCATAAACTCTTTGATGGTTGTAATATTTACTCCAATCTTGTCAGAGGTATAGTGGTGCTTGGCCTATGAGACTCGGGATCACTATATGCCATCTTTTTCAAGTCAATTTTTCTTCTCCTACTTTTACTAGGCTATCCTTCTCCTCGAATTCTCAAGGGAAAGATGGGGGAACTAGGACATAACCATGCATCATTAGCATACTATTCTACCTCCACTTTCTTGCAAAGCTCATTAATCAAAGAAGGGAAGAAATTATACGTACCACCTTGGTTTTTGAAATGATCTATTTTATTGACTATGAGTTGACCAACATCGAGTGGGATGTTTTATTGAATACAAAAAACCATCCAAGCACGTAATTCTGTGATTATTGTACATGGGTGCAAGGAGAAACTCAAATACAAATAATGTACAACTATATGTGGGTATCTAAAGTGAAGTCATTCATGGATATGTTGCTTTTAGTCAAGGTTCAAGATACTACCTTTTTGGGGCATAGCCATTGCGCCAACCAACTCTCCTATTTACACCACTTTTCTTTGAATTCACCTATGTCTTCATGTTTGAGCTCATAATCATCATTGATTTGCTTAACATAAACTTTAACCGGTATACCTTAAATCTTGATAATCACATTGAATTTATCTAAATAGGACACTTCACTGATATTGGCATTAAATTTGCAGACCCATTGTTCATTTACAATGCATGGATTTGGGGTGAAACAGCTTCAAGTTTGTTATGAAATGCTTATAAGTTATCAAATATGTTCTTTATGCAAATACCTCTTTCCGGAGCAGATTTATCCTTAGAAGATCACTCTAGTAGTGAGTCTGTCACTTGGGTGACATAAATCAGATATGATCATACTTGTCCATGAGGTTGTCCTTAGAGCTCCAAAACACATTATATCAATCATTGGCATTTTAACATACAAACTGTACCACATTGTTCAGTAACTCTCATTAGAAATGGTGCTTAGTGGTGCTAGGTTAAAAATTAGAAGTATAGGATTTTTAGCATGATAGGAAACTGGACTCGGATACCACAATCACGAACCATGGCCGCATTAACATTTCTGCGATTGTGGATGTTTAACTGCAGTTACAAAATCCGAGTTTGGTTTCATACCATCTTGTCATGTTCAGATCTTTTCCAAGTTGGGTTACTAGCATGCTCTATAATATGGATGTACAGAAAAAAATAATTGATCAATGCTAATAAGTTTTTGAGTGCGGCCTTTATAATGTAGTTACCCCTACTAAAAGTTCATTTGGACAAAGTGTCAAACACTTGGTGTGCTCATCTTGTTTGTCTATATTTTTCAGACATTATTGGGTATTCAAGATGTCCCACTTGTCTGGACACCTTATCTAAGCAGCTAACATCACCCTAAACCAAGTATTAAAACATGAAAGTCCTAACAATCAAAACTTTAGACCCTTTCTTAATCATGAACTCCAAGGCCTATTTTTTAAAATAAAAACATAAATTCATGAAACTTACCTAAGCAGTAATGTAAGAGGGGTGCAAGGATGTTGTTTGAGAGCTGACAACTTGGCCAAAAAATAACCCAAATTAGAGGGTAAAATATTTATAGGAAGTGTTAGGGAAATAAAGGGAAATGAGGGGCTAAACGACTAAAATGACTGTGATCGCGATCAGGTGGCTGCAATCACGGACACCCACATCCTCGCGATCACGATCGGGGATAGCAATCGATGTAACTGAGAGTAGTTTTGATCCCCTATTTTCCCCTATTAAGTAGTTTACTAAATTTTCACATATTTTTCCCCTGTTCAGTTTTCAATGTAAAGTGACACACTTTCCCCTTTTCAAGCTCATCCAATGCACTCCATAGTGCCATAAATTCATAGGTTATTCATATGCAAAAGTTGAAATCTATCCTATAAAAATATAACAAAAAGGCTATGAGCCACTCTCATGGCATTTGTGGGTTGCCTACCACCTAGAACCTTAGCTATTATCGTCGCACGATGTCTTTTCTCCTTCATTCTCAAATTGGGTCTTCAAACCCCTCTTCATTCACCTTTTTATTTTCAATATCCACCACAAATATTACTTGAAGCTCCGCAATTTATTTCTTTGAATTGCAAATGTTTAAACAGACTTCATCCTCTTACATCTTAAATTTCATCTCCCCATCTCTAGATCGACAATGGCTCTCCCATTGGCCAAGAAAGGATAACCAAGTATGAAAGATTCCTCTTGGTCAATTTTACAATCCAACACCATAAAATTCACTGGGAATAGAACTTGTGAAGTTTAACAAGGACATCAAACAAGATTCCCACTAGCCTTATGATGGACCGGTCCATCATAAGAAGTCACATAGAGGTCGGTGTAGGGGCATACAATTCGAGCTTCTTCTAGATGAAAAAAGGCATTAAGTTGATGCTCGCAACAAGGTAACATGGAGCTTTTACAAACTCATGTGTACCAATCATACAATGAATGGAGAATACTTTGGGCTCATCTTTTATTTCTACAACCTTACTATCCATGATAGCACTACACCGATGAGTGCCTCAATCGTCTTACCTCAATATGTTTCTTTTTAGACATCAAATTTTTCATCACCTTAGCATGTCTTGGGATCTCTTGGATTGCCTCAAGAAGTGAGACATTTATCGATAGGTTGCTAAGTTTTGCCAAGAACTTCCTCAATTTATCACCTTTCTCCTTTTTATACAATCGTTGAGATAATAGGGAAAGAACTTGGATTGTAGGCCTTGCTTCACTTTGTGGATTTTTAATCTCAACCACTTCTTTATCATTTTCATCAGTTTCTTTTCCATCACTTCTTTCTTGACTTTGAGGTAACACATCCATTACCTTCACTTTGGGAATTTTCTCAATCAAGTATCCTTTAGAGGGTTTATCAAGGGTCTTTAAACTCCTTACGAAAATTGCTTGAACGTGCAAATCATTCTAGGTATTAGAAATTATGTCACTAGGGAGTCCACCTCTAGGCCTAACATTTAGTTGCATGGATATTTGCCTGACTTGGCTCTCTAATTTCTTAATAAAGGCGGAGTGAGACACCACGGTTTGGGAAAGTTGAGAAAAGTCACCTTTCAACTCACGGACCATTTCGTCTGTACCTTTCACTCTATTTAACATTTTCGCTAACACATCATCGATCTTGAATTTTTTGGTATAAATTGCACTTGACTCCTTTGCCTTAGCTTAATCATAGGGGGAACATAATGGTCATAATTTTGTTCCCAATCTGTTTAATCTCTATCCCTCTCGCGGTCCATCCAACCTTTGTTCCTACCTTTCCTTTGATAGGTGGGGCGGGAACACCCATAGTGTTAGCCAAATACCGGATTTCATCATCTAAATTCTTTGCTTCTTCATCATCTTCATAAGATTTTGATGTTACGGTGTTTACCACTTTCACGGGTGCACCCATAAAATGCTTTGTTAAGAGTTCTAGTTGGGTCAGCATTTTTTCCATGTTCTCCTCCTTTTCTTTATTCTGCATTTTTTGTTCATTATTGACCATGGAAGTAGTAGTAGGGATCTTGGGATCTTTGGTTTCTCGGGTACGCCAACCCCAATTTTGCTTTGAAACTTCTGCAATCAATAGAAAGGCCGCGTAGTGGTGCAACTTCACTAGGGAACCGCACGCTGCATTATCCACCACTATTTTCTTAATGGATCAAGGGCCCAGTAGAAGATTTAGAGAAGCATCATCTCTAAGACTTCATGATTTGGGAATTGAGCTAGCTTACCATTAATCCTCTCATAATCTTCGAAAAATGGCTCTCCACTCATTTGTGAAAACTTAAAATTTTTTCCCCTCTTTTGAAGCATTTTTTATCATGGCAAATATCTATCAAGAAATACCATAGTAAGCTCGTCCCAAGAGCTAATTAAGCCGGGTGGAAGTGAGTGGGACCATAAAACCGCCTCGCCCATTAGTGAAAATGGGAAGAAGCAAAGGTGAATTGATTCTTGAGTAATGTGTACTATATTGAACAGTGCACACACTTCCATGAAATTATTCAAATAGACATTTGGGTCCTCAAATGCTTAACCCCCATAGAATCCTTTCATTTGCAATATATGAAGGATAGAACTAGCCACATGGAAGACTCCATTCCCATTAGTTGGTGGGATTTGGATTGCACTTGTTTTTCCCCTTTTATTTAGTGGTCCCTTATTATCTACAGGGGCATCAAAGGGGCCCATATTGTTTGCGCTATCACTCATTGTTCCGTTGGCACTTCGATGGTCTACAAAAGATCAAGAATAGGAAATACAAAAAATTATACCACCCTGCATATTTCCAAGTAAAAATCACACTGCATAAGTGAAATCTATATTCCACTCCCCAGCAATGAAGCTATTTTGATAACACTCAAATCGCTTCTATGATTGACGGATAAGGAAGTCATTGTCAATAACTCAACTAGAGTTAGGGTCGAATCCAAATGGAGTGAATTATAAATTTCTATTCTTATGGGTGATCTAATTACTAAAAGGGTACCCAAAATGATAATAAGAAAGACATGTAATATAAATTGGGGGGATTGGTTTGTAATGATTTTTGACTACCAATGCATGAATATGACACTTTTGATTTAAAATCAAGAATAAAGAGGATCTTGGGATTATTTCTACCTAAAGGTAAAACATGTGGGTTGATGATAGTTTAAAATGAAGTTTAGTTGTTCACCAAAGGATAGGCTAGGTCAAAAGTCATTATAGTAAATATTTTAATAAAACTATATTAGTTTGACCTATTGGCTCTTTCGAGCACCTAAGAAGTATGTGATTCGTAATCACCCAAAACCTAAATCAAGCTTCCCTACTTCTAGGATAAAACTCTTGACATAATTTACACTCCAAATACAGTTATTTCTAAGATTGTAAAAGGTAGTAAACCATAGGCTCAATTGTCCACCATTACCTTGTCACCCTATAACCCTCTTTCAAGAATGTTATAGGTTACCTCAAGTTCAGCTACATCCCTCTTTCAAAGATGATAAAGGGTTTTTTGAGTTTGAGGTTTTCCACCCATTAAACTTATTTAGAGATTTGGGATTTTCACCCATCAAATTCCAACTCATTAACCCAAGCAATGGTGAATCCACACTCAACAACTAAAAATCATGTAAATACATCACCACCCACACATAATTATGCTTTAGTTCAACATAATCCCAAGATTAAATTACTTAGCTACTCATGAAGAAAGTAAAGAGAGATATACTATAAGAATTATCCAAAACATTTATTCTTCACAAAATTACTAAGAAATTAAGCCTCCAAGAGTAGGTACACACTTGCCTAATTAAGGTTTCCTGCTTTCAAATCAAAAATATCTATGAGGTGAGCATTACCCAAAGAATAAAGAGTTTTTCCCTATATATGATTTGGGATTCTTCTAGAAATTTTACAAAAACTGCCTTAGGTTATATTACCACTGAACTGCAATTGCGGCTACGAGACCGTGGTTGTGCTCCGCGATTGCATTATATGAATCATATTGACCGACCACGATCTTGGCATGAGGTCTGCGGTTGCAGTAATTAAGGCTGATCTGCTCCAGGTCTCTAGCTATACTCCTTTTTGCTTTTATTTGACCTCTTTTTAGCTCCTATACATATCTTTTCACCATCTCAATGATACACCTACAAAGTGTTGTTATTAGTTCATTTAAATAATGATTATGTATCATTTTACTATACAAAGTATGGTAGTGTGAACAAATATTTCATGCAAATGAGTGGTTCGATCACCACTCATCAATCATCAATTGTAGAACTAGAATCGTAACTCATATATCATTATAAAAATCAATTGCCAGAATCGAACCAAAACTCATATATCATTAAAACATATCAATGGACCATGTAAATAAACCAAAATCATAAGCCATATCACTAAACGACAAAATTTGTTCTCCAGAACTTACCCAAATTAGTACCTACTCTCTACTACCAAACTAGAAAAATCATTAAGCATCTAATCTCATTGTAGTCAAAAAATAAGCATTAATAAGGGTATATCATGTGTAAATAATTTTGCAAAATCTAACACAAGTCTTGACTTAAGGAGGGCAAGAGGCACCCACTATTAATAGTTGAAGTCCATGTTAGGCAAATTCTATTCCAGACTAGGCTAAGATATCCAAATTCATTTCTAGATGCTAAAAGGGCCATAATTAGCCCTAAGGTAGCAATTCTACCTAAAGCATAAGCAACTAAATCAATTATGCCTAAATTATAGCTTCAAGATAGCATAAACAATCCAACTAACCCAATTTTTTTCAATCACACCTCCAACACCTAAATACTATCACATATCTAGTATATTATCATAATCATACTACAAAATAGCTCAATATATTAAGTGTGTTAGCCCAGCTTACATGGATGCTGAAGAAAAGCCCAAAGTATTTGTAAACCACTGATTTTCCTAGTTGAGAATCTTTCAAAAGGTGAAATGCTATCAAAATCACAATTTACTCATCAAAATAAGAATAATGATACCTATAATGCACTATTGTTCTTCAAGTTCAAAATCACATATGGGGCCCATTTATGGAATCACACTTTTGAGCAAGGAACATTTATCATTAAAAAATGGGTGTTTTTGGAGCTCTAATGGTGCTATCATCATGCGACCAACATTTTAAAGATCTTTGAAAAAGATAAAGGATTATATCAATAATTTAATGGAAGCTTTCCATAAATTCATAAAAGAAACACAAAAAATAATTATATCAAAGCTCCACAATCACACACAATTGATTCTCCCAAGTTTTGCAATAATTTAGGGTTCACAATTCTAGAGAATGGGCAAAAATTTGTGAATATCTAGCTAAGTGGGGTATTTATACCTTTCCCAAGAATACAGATGTTGCTTAAGAATACAAATACCATTTCCAAGAACATAGGTGTCGCTTAAGAATACACCAAGTCACTTAAACAATTAGGTATTGCTTTTTCAATACAAGCTACCTTAACATATGTCATGTAAGCGATAATTGCTTCGCGTACGCAATACTCAACTCTGCCACGCCTATCACTTAAGAAAACTTTCACCGCTTATGAGATGATTGCTTAAGAGCCCAGGGAATCATTTATGTGATACCTGATGGGCCTTGGTAGATTTCTGAGGTGACTTTCTAGTCGTTTTAATGGCGCACCAGCACTAGCGGAGACATTGATCTAAGTGTCCGCCAACCATTCAGAATTCATCAAGAATCCCTTATATGCAAATGAGATATGCTACCCTATATTATTTAATATTTTAGACTTAATGGAATATTTGAAATTTCCGTTTGAGGTTGTTTTGATGAAATGTGGGTCACACACTGACTTACCATTTTTCTTGACTTTTAGCCAATAGCTCAAAATGAGACCATAAGCGTTGAGACTCAAACCAAGGGTCTACCTAGGCTAAAATCAATATTCCAGAGCTATTGGAACTGTCAGAATTTATATACAAAGTCGTTTGGGTAAAGTTCTTGGTCGGTATACAATTTGAACCAGCAAAGACTTTAAAACAAGGAATTGGCTCTAAAAACTAAATGAACTGCCTGATAAGCAAACTATTAGTTCCAATAACTCATGACTGACTTAGGTAAGATACAGGAAAGATCTAAATAAATAAAATAAGTGGAAATATTGGAAAAGAGATAGAGGATCATTACAAAAGAACCTATCAAGAAATGCACCTACACACTAATCCCAATCTACTAGGCCTACATCCAGACCCTATCATCCCTTTACCACTAAGTTTGAGAAACTCCTTTCAACTGGTAAGTTGCAAAATTTGCACTCTTGGTTGGTATGATGCACATAATCTGGGTTTCCTTCTAAATATAATCGACTAACATTTATGGATCCATCTCTGTTTTAGATTCATGAAATTAGAGAGGATTCATCCGGGTAAAATCCTACACTATAGCCATTTCTATACAATAATTTTTATTGACCTATGGAACTATTTATTGGTTCTCCTGGTTATTCATTACTTGCGATAGCACCTAAAAGGTAACCTTAATTTCAGTGTGTAAGAGTTGTTTATTCAAATTTTCTGTTGGAGCTGGTGGTAATTGTTGGTTTCTATTCCCATTACCATTTGTATTTCCATTTCTCCTTCTATGTGCTCTTTTGGGAGGAATTTTCTATAAACACATAGGGAATGGGTTAGAAGGAGTTTAAAAAGAGTGCACAAACTATTGCATGATATAGCCATCAATGCAGTGAAACTTTTTCTAAAATATTTCATAGCCTCATATCCTTAAGTGTGGCACGCTTTACACCAATGAATAAGAATCTACTTAACACAAACATAAGAAACCTTAATACACTTTAATCCTGGTCGTGATACCATGTTTTTCATAATCCAAGGCTATGCACGGGCCATAACACGGTGCTTAGAGTCAATAGTGACCTTAAGTTAACCTATGACCTATCATGACACAAAGAATATTGAAAAACCATGTAAATACAGAGTGGAAACTTAAGTTTGAATAAGATAATAATAATAAAAACCAAATGGCAATATTCAAATCAAAATTAAAATCATCCAACATGGACATATAGTTGAAAATCTACTGTCTATCTAAAAGCCTCTACTATGATGAGTTTCTAGGACAAGCCCCCATCTAACTCTAATTATTTAAAATTAAATGATTAAAATAAGAAAGGAATCATAAATATCATCCTTCTAAGATAAGGACTCTCAAAAATCAGTTATTTAGATGATACAAGATTGTACTAACCATGTGCTGGATATTGATAGTCAGAACCAATATTATAAAATAATATAGGACAAAATAAAGTATGTGGTAAGAACATTAAATTTACTAATCATATGAGAAATGAACTATTCTATATAGAACTGAAAATTCTAAACATAAGATAGTAAACTGAACATAAAAATAAGAAATGTGAACTAATGCAATAAGAGAGTAAATAAACATGTAATTGATTAACATTATACTGAGTAAACTGAATACATAGTCATGAAATATCTTAGTATGAACTATGGGAGCTATTGTTAATAGACATACCCCATTGAGTAAAATGGGGCCTAACCCGTAACTACAACTTGATGGGTGCTCTGTACTTTGACTAGGGTACAAATATTGACTGATGTTGATCCATTAAACTTTTGTTCAAAATGAAGATGGTATTAATGTTGGTCTGATGAGTGATACTATTGAACCTATGGTATATGCGTAGTTCTATGACTTAAGGACATCAACTAAGGGTCTCAACCTAACTCAGGTAAGCCTTAATCTATGCACCTGCATGATGATAAGTACTTCTCCCGACTAAAATATATTGATAACTGATAGGATCATTTATACTAAATTCTATAACTAATATATAGAAACATTTCTTACAATCATCCTAAAACAATATTAAATTAAAGGACAAAACATTCAATTATCAATGCATAAGAACCTAACTCTCTGTCCATTCATAACCCGCCATCTATTAAGAAAGCAGCTATTCATGAAAATTTTCATACTCTGTATGGGACAACAAATTACATAGCATAAGTATAAAATCATGAATTTATCAATATAATGAGGAATAATTAATTATACGCATGTAAAGTACTGAATTTTCATAGGGAACATACGTACAAGGATCACCCTTAAGAGAAATTGAAATCTGAATGAATTCATACTTTTTATTAAATCTAAACTTTAAAAGATGAATTAAACTAAGGAATTTGGTTTTCTTAAGGACTATGGGTTATAGGGAAACCATTGATGAAATTCCATTAGGATTTGAAAACCTTGGTCAAATTTTTATGTTTAAAGCTTGAAGATAAAAAGCCCAAATGCTTGCTTTGGGGAAGATAGTCACCTCATTGCTCTAAATATCCTAAGTATTATTTGATTTTTTGAATTAATGAGGGATTTATAAAGTTTAGTCATAATTTTCATCCTTAGGATTGCTTAAACGATAGAGTTTGGGAGTTTAAATAATAAGAAAAAACTGAAAAACCCCTTTCAAAACATAGCTGAAAAAACTGCATCTCAAGATGGATGAACCAACCAATGATCGTCCTTTTATCCAATGATTGTTTTTTAGTTCATCGTTTCTCATTTCTTGACAGTGCTTAGCTAAAATTTCCATAACTCCTTTCTCCAAAAGTGGATAAATGAGATATTAGAAGCATTGAAAAGATAACTCAATGATCTTTCATTTGGTGGATATTTAGCACCAAAACACTTCCAAATCTTGGATGTATACTTATTTGAAATTGACTGTAGTAAGATCTTCTACAAGAATTTGATCGGTATGTGTGTTTTTAACTTAATAATGCATAGGGAGTTATTTATGGTTGTAATTTATATCTAAAGCACTTCTCATACTAGTAAATCATTAGTTTTGGTTCTAAATATACTTGATGTATTATTTTTATCATTTCATGGATTCTTAGGGTGTTAAACCACCCCTACACAAAATAAGGAGCCCTATTGAGTAGGTTGACCTATTAGTGTTAATGATGAAGTGGGTTGAGTCAATTGGTGAACATCTCTAATATTCTATGAGACTAATGGGCAATCCCTCATATTTTTATCTTGCTTGATACAACAAAAAATCCATCGTTGTCTCCCATGCACTCCTCTAAGTGGTTCCTACCACACTTCTTACACCTTAAAAAGTGTATTCACTGGTAGCACTACCCTGAGATTTAGATCCTAGTGCTCTATCTCACTGCTCTTATTTGAAATTGGTTGTTGGGGAACTACTATGGGATGGGGCTGCAACCTAAGACCTTTGTTGAAACTGGGAGCGGTTTTTACCTCATGTCTTATAATAAGAATAGTCAAAGTTTCTTATTCTTACTCTATTAGTCTCCCTCTCCTACTCTTTTATCTTCTATTTGTCTATCTATTGAATATGGGTCATAAGTATTTTCATGTCTATTTCTATAATCAGTGTAGCAGTCCTACACTCATTGATCACTAACTTAGAGAATACTCTTTCACTAATATGTTGCCCAACATCAGATTGATAAACTCCTCAGTCGTATATTCCCTCAACTTATGTGGAATGAATTTATCCTAAATAGAAATCTTGAACTTATCCTAATCCACTTGAACAATTTTGTCCTTGTTTTTAATTAGTATATTTAGCTCTTACTCACACTTTAAATCTCGATTAGGTTGTAATTATGCTCAAACTCCAATTATCTCCATCCTACACATCAAAATACTCTACATAAGTGTAATTTACATCAAATAAGATGAAGATAATATAAAAAAACCAATGTGAGGCAAGTGATGGTAGAAAAGCATAATTATTAGCCTCACATCAACACCCTACACTTAATTTCTTGCTTATTCTCGAGCTAGCTATAAAGTCATGACTTAGAATCTAAAACAAACTACACAAATTGAAAGAATTTTACTCAATATAAAATTAAATGACTACATATAACAAACTTTTAATATGCATGCTTCCTAAATTCACCTCATTTAAAATCTCATAAGAAACTAGTTTAAGATCACCTAGACTTAGATCAAACACTCTATCTATCTTTTGTATTCTATGTGTCATCACCATAAGAGAGTAAACCATAATCACTCACAATATATAACATCAAATACATGGTTATAAGAATAACATAACACTCACTCTCTATAACACCTCAAAAGCCCAGGATACGATTAAAATCATGCTTCAAGTACATGTAACATCTAACATCATTTTCGTTACTATGGGAAGTGTTTTATACATATATGAAAAATCATGCTAGCTCATAGCCAAGTTGAAAACTTCCATACCGATTGTTTTCTTGTAAACAATATTCTTTTAGTCAACTTTAACTAGCCATAACTCCTATATTATGAAGTATTTTGTTTAGCTTAAGGCCCACCAAATGTAAGGACATTGAGCATTCTTTCCAACTCATGCAATTTATTGTTAATAAAATTCAAGAACTAAGAGTTATGGGTCTTATAGTAAAACATAATATAGCAGTGAGACAGTACGATAAAACCACAACCTTTGTTAGGTTGTATAATTGTATGAACTCTGATAATGAAAATTACATAATCATGATTAAAAAATCTCCTAAGGAACATAAATTCATGATTTTGGGATTGAGTTATGAAATTTCTTACTACACTAAGTTTAAATTATTTTCCTGATTAGTTGCATTCCTCTTAGATGGCGGGTTATGAAACCCAATGACCTAGGATGTTATGAATTGTCTATTGAATACTCATTGTTTAAGTTTTTATGATTTAGGATGCATTTAGATAGTACATTTATCTTTTAGTTTCAAAATATTTTTACTGTTAAGCATTTTAAAGTATCAATTTAGTTTTAGTTGGGAGTAGTTCTTAGCACAGAGAGTACATGGGTTCAAATAACTCATGAACCAAACTATGAGTCATTGTAGGTTAAAGGGTCCCTCAGTGGTTTAGAGTATCTCCCTTTCCCTTAATGGGATAATCAGATAATTCACAATAATCATGGTCCATAACCTTCTCAAGGTATAGAAATGTAATACCCCGTACTTCTACCTAGCTTAAAATCATCCCAAAAATATTGAAGACTTATTTTAAAGATAAATCCACTTTTATACATGTGGTATTTTTAAGATTTTCACTTTTTGTCATGTGGAAAATTCTATAAGGTTTTCATCGATACTAAATTTTCCCAAATCCGACACCCGAATAAAGACTTAGAGCCTTTTTAGTGAGCCAGTGTATCACCTGAGCCATCAGCGCCTCGCGGAGCCAGCTTAAATGCCATTTGTCAATTTCCAGTATTTTTCTGCGATAAAGGCATATCGCGCCAAATTTCTAGGTTGCAAACAGAGTGGCAATACGATAGCTTTGCATCATGCCACTGCGCAATTTCCCATTTGTCACTTTCCATTGACTTGGAGAGATAGTGACGCGTCGCACCAAGGATGAAAATTGAGAAATAGTCACAAAATTAAAATACGCATCCAAGGGTTAAAAAGGTCAATTTTCCAACCTTATATAAACCCAATAACACGTGATTCAACCATATTTAACACAGAATTTATTGTTTCTCTCAAGTTTCTCTCAAGAACAAGCTAGGGTTTTTAATTGGAAATTCAAATCTAAGACTCAAATTGAAGAATCTCTCTGCCAATCTTCATAGAATCAAGAACTAAGGTATGTAAAGAATTGATTCATGGACTTCTTTCATCCACAAAGCTCAAGAACCCTATTTTAAACTATATGTGATGATGTTCTTGTTTTAAATTTATTATGCTCATGTTGTTATTATTGTACGATTTCCAAGATTGTATCTTTATCATGTTTTTATGAAACTCTGTTATTATAGGGTTAAAATTCGTGCAATTGAGTTAAATTGTGGAACCATGTGGTATTAAATTGATTATCATACCTATTCTCTATGTGTGCATGCAAGGTGTTTGATAATATTCCCCAATGAATAAATAATGATCAAGTACCTAGTTTCCATGTGTCAAGATTATGTCATCTCTCTTACATTTTGCTATACCTATTTAATTAAGATGATTCCCACGCTAAACCTATGAATTGTGATTACTTGATGGGGTTGTTCGTAAGATTTGAAGCTTGAAATTATGCCATATTTATATGCATTACTATCAAGACATCATTAGAATAGATCTTTTGCTCTTCAGACTCGACAAGATCGTAAGCATTGTCCAGACGTGTCACTAATATATTAGAGCTCTTTCATATTCATGTCTATGCATTGTAAGATCCTGAAGACACACATTCTTTGATGACTCCCTATGTTGTAGTAAACTTTGAATGTTAGTCCCAAAACCTTCTAAGAACCTTTCTATTTCATTACTCTAGTCAGTAATTCAATCATAGAAAGACGAGTATATAGAAATTGCCCAGTCAAAATTTCCTAAAAAGACACTGTAGTCGATCTTGTTGAGTTAGACATGATAGATTTTGATGTTATTCTTTGAATAGATTGGTTACATTCTTTGCATCCATTCATTTATTTTCAAAGTAGAGTAGTCTAGTTTCAGTTTCAAACATGCCTGTCATAGAGAGGCTAGGTCGGTTTGTCTATTACCTTAAGTATTGAAAAATAATTTCTAAATGGTGCATCTATAAACTTGTTTGGGTTAAGGATTAAAATTTGAGACCTAACTCTTAAGTCGGTTCTAGTGGTTAATGAATTCTCAAAAGCATTTCTCGGAGATCTGCTAAAAGTTTCTCAGTAGTGGTAATTGACTTTTGAAAAGATATCCTTCTAGAAACCCAGAATATTTCAATTCCACTCTACATAATGGCACTAGTCAAGCTTAAAGAACTAAAGAAATAGATTGAGCTTAATGAATTAAAGAAATAGTTTAAAAATTTCCTAAACAAGGGTTTTATTAGACCAAACAACTCTAAATATGATGAGTTAGTTCTTTTCTTTTTTAAGAAAGAGGTTCCTTTAGAATATACATTCCCTACTATCAGTTGAACAACATCATAGTCAAGAATATGTAACCTATTTAGAGGATTGATAGTCTCTTAGAAGAACTTTAGGGTGTCAGTATCTTCTCTAAGATAGACCTCAGATCCGGCTACCCTCACCTTAGAGTAAGAGAACGTAACATTATGAAGTCAACCATCAGAACTCATAATTATAACTTTGAAGTTGTTATTTATTTTAGAATACCGAATGCTGCTATAAATTTTCTAGACTTAATTAATAGGGTGTTCAAGTAGTACTTTGGACAAGTTCATCAATTTTTGTATTGATGACATCCTCATTTATTCTTGGAGTGAGGATGAATATCAAGAGCATTTGAAGACTTTCTCATAATCTATCAAAGATCACCAATTATTTGCAAAGTTCAGTAAGTGTGAATTTTGGTTTAAATTAGTAACATTTCTTGTTCATATCATTTTGGATAAGGGAATTTAGGTTGATACTCAAAAGACCAAAATAGTTAGAATTGGCCTAGACTCGTCACTCTATCTGATATTAGGAGTTTCTTAGAGTTAGCTAGATACTAAAGATATTTTTTGAGGAATTTTTATCTGTTTATTCCCTTATATACATATTGATACAGAAGAAATTCAAGTTCCATTTGTTTGATTCTTGTGGGAAGAGTTTTTAGGAGTTGTGGACTCAAATCACATCCTTTCTAACTTTGACTCAGGTAGAGGGTGATGCTTCTTGAGTTTACGTCGATTGTGCATTGATGGAGCATGGCAAGGTCATAACATATGCCTCTATACAACTCAAGTCTAATGAAAAAAATTAGTCAAATCATGATATTGAGTTGGAAACATTGGTTTTTTCCTTAAGGATTTAGTGGTATTATATTTATAGCGTTCATGTAGATGTGACCATGAATCATAAGAACCTTCAATATGTGTTTATTTAGAGAGATCTAAATCATCATCAGTGGAGATGTCTATAGTTATTAAAGTATTATGATATGAGTATCTTGTACCATCCTAGTAAAGCTAATGTTGTGGTTAATGATATTAGTAGATTATATATAAGATGTGTTACTCATATAGAGGATGAGAAGAAAGATTTAGTTTTGAGGTTTACCAGTGCTAGATTATGAGTTCAATTGGTTGATTTATCCAAAAGAAATATCATTGTTTTGAATAATTTTAAATCTTCCTTACTAAAAGTAAAGTTAGATACTAATCCTAATTTTCTTAAGAAGAAACAAGTGACCGAATTTTATAAAGTTCAGGTTTTCTCCTAAGAGGGAGATAGAGTTGTTCTTTGTTAAGGAAGACTATGTGTTCTAGACCTAGATGACTTGAGATATCAGATGCTAATAGAAGCTCATAGTTATTGGTATTCTATTCATCGACCCACTAAGATATATCTATGATCTATGTGAAGTCTTTTGGTGGAATGGCATGGAGAAGGATATCACAAAATTTATGGGTAAGAGTCTTAATTACCAATAGGTAAAGGTTGAGCACAAAAGACCTCGAAGTATGGTTTAAGGTATCAGTATTCCTACGTAGAATTGAGAAATGGTAAACATATACTTCACAAGGTTTCCTTATACTTGCTAACAACATGATTCTATCTAGATTATAGTAGATCTAATAACTAAGTCATCCTATTTCCTGCTAATTAAAACCTCAGATTCAGTTAACGACTATGCTAGAGTATATGTTAGTGTTTATATTAAATTTCATATAGCCCCTTTCATTATTATTTTAGAGAGTGTTGAATTTACCTCTCAATTCTCAAAAACTTTTCAGAAGGATCTCGACACCCAAGTTTATTTCAGTACGACTTTTAATTTGCACATAAATGGCCAGGAAGAATAGACTATTTAAACTTTAGAGGGTATCTTGAGAGATTATGTAATTAATTTTTAGGGTTATTTGGATGATCGTTTGACTTTGATTGAGCATATGTATAATAATTGCTATCACTCTAGTATTTGAATAGCCTGATTTGAAGTAATTTATAGTAGGTGTAGATCTTCTATAGGTTGGTTTGAAGTTAGTAAAGCTACCTTGATAGGTCTAGATTCAATCATGAGGCTATGGAGAAAGTTTAGTTATTTAAAGAAAGGCTGAAAATAACTCAAATCATCAAAAGTCCTATGTAGATGTAAGGAGAAGGGAGCTTGAGTTTGATATTGGTGATTTGGTTTACTTGAATGTTTCACCCATGGGAGTGGTGAAGAGATCTAGAAAGAAAGAGAAGATTCATGTCGTTGTGTTGGTCCTTATAATATTATCGGTCACTTTGGTAATATAGCCTATGAGTTAGATTAACCTGCAGCCATAACATTAGTCCATATGATTTTCCATGTGTTTTTGTTAAGGAAATGCATTTGGCATACAGGATCAGTTGTGCCTTTAGGCAGAATAGGTGTAAAAGGCAGTCTCTCTTATAAGGTGGTCCCAGTTCAGATCCTTGATTATCAGGTAATAAGTTGTGAAATAAGGATCTCACACCAGTAAATATTATTTGGAAAAATAAGTCAGTTGAGGGAGTTACTTGGGAAGAAGAGGAATATATTATTACCAAGTACCCCCATCTTTTATCTTTGAACTCAGTTCTAGCTTGAGGTAATTATTTTCTCTTAATTAAATCATTTATCTCATGTCACTTTGTTATTCTTATGTCATGGCATGTATTCCTGTGTTCAATTTAATTCATGTTTCAGTTATGGACTTAGTTTTCATGTTGGTATTTAACTTTGAGAAATTTAGTGATGGGATTGCAATCATTTGATAACTCTTCAGCATAGTTAGTTTTTATTTTGGGATGAATGACACCATGGGAGAGATATTGTAAAAGCCTTAAAATCAAAGCTAAGATAATAACCATGCTTCAAGTACATGTATAATCAAAGATCATGTTTTGGTAGTGTGTGGTGTTATTTAGACATTTATTGATGCCACAAGTAAATCCTAGCTCCTAGCCAAGTTGAAAACTTCCTTATTAGTTTTTTTCTTGAAAAGAATCTTCTTATAGTAAACTTACAACAATCATAAATCCAAGATTTTGAAGAATTTTTCAGCATAAGATCAATCAAATAAAATTTATTTGTGTCTCCATTCCAACAAATCCAATTGTTCATTATTCTGATTCTGGAGCTTAGAGTTATGGCATTTTTATTGAAGTACTATCAAACAATGGGATATTACAAATGAAACCATGATCTTGGTTAAATCGTACAATTTTACAATGCTCTCGTCTACCAAAAAAAGCCCAAAAATTGTTATTTAATAAGGATACCTCTATCCATAAGGGTCTCCCATGATCTTTATCTGAAACTCTTTGATACAATCATAAGTCCCAAGCTTGATTCGGTTTGGACTTTCAACCTACAAACAAAGGTAAAATCATGGATGCGTCCCACAAGTCATACCATGAGCCTTCTTAATAAGTCCTTAAAATCCTCAGTATAACCACCCAACACCGAGAACCAACCATAATCATAGGCGGGTCCCACGATTATGGGATAGCTCGTACATCATATTGGTAGCTCTTTTAGTTACATTTTAAAAGGGGCATTCCAGTGCTTTCCCACTATTTAAACCCCAAAAATATACCATTTAAGTTATCCCAAAGCTAATTATTAAGTCTAATACTACCCTAAGTTCCTCAATACTTAAATTTAGTATGTACTTGGCATTAAAAGAGTAAAAGAGGTGATTTCCCTTCTCGAGGGCATAACTATGGTTCATCTTCTTCAATCTCCAAACTCAAGCAATCCAATAATGTTTTCCTATCCAAGTAGGTGGGATTCCATCATTGGGTTTCCATTCACTCATTGAGTCAAAATTTACTCAAAATCTAAGTTTAATTTGCCCTTCAAGCTTAGGATTTTTATAAAAAGTGTGAATTTGATTAGTTTTCTGTTTTTTACCTTGACTTAACAAGGATTATATGTTTTCCCATAAATTTGAGCATCTTCACATACTTACTACTTTGAACTCTCATTATAAACATAAATTCCAAATTATAGTCTTGAGTTATGAAATTTCTTAATACACAGTTTATATAATTATCATGATTAGTTGTATTCCTCAGAGATGGAAGGTTATGAACACCCGATGACCTAGGGTATCATTCATTGCTAGTTGAATACTCATTCTTTTAGTTAACTGATTATGGATGCTATAAAATAAAGCATTTATCTTTTGATTTCAGAATATCATTATTGTTCAGAATTTTAGTATATCATTTTAGTTTCAATTGGGAGCAGTACTTAGCACCAAGAGCATATTAGTTTAGAAAACCATGTCCCAAACTATGTGTCACCTTAGGTTAAAGGTGACCTCACCAGTTAAGAATGTCTTTCTTGCCCTTCGTTGGCTAATGAGTGAATCACGCCAATCATGGTTTATACCCTTGGTAAGGTATATAAAACCTTCCCGACTTAGCTTACAGGATGGATTTCATGTTGCTCTCATAGTCTATGTCGGTTGTAATAACCTTTCATAGTTTAATCTAACACCACGTTTGATCTTGTATTCAGTCTATTCATCATCTTAAGTGTTACAAGTTTAGTAATTGATTATTTCATAGTGTTACAGACTCCTTTCCCATGTTCAGTTTATCATGTAACTATCATCATGTTAATATTACAAAGTGTAGTGCATATCTCACATACTCAGTACATTCAAAGTACTAACTGCCTACTTTCCTTTGCACTATAATTTTTTTATAATATAGGTTTGGAAGTTCAGCATTCCGATCGTGGTTAACTTGATTTAGCATCAATCAAAAAATAGTGTTTAGTGAGTTGTCATTATTCGAGGACTAATTATTAGTAGTTTATTTTTCTCTATTTTAGCTTCTGACAAGTTAGCTGAGGTATTTTCCTAGTAACTTATCTTAGTATAGGATTTTAGACTGACAATAGATGTTCAACGTTACCTTAAATTAAGTGATTTCCATTTTATTTTAAACATTGACATTTGGTATATTATTCATACATCATTCTTACTTTAACTTCTGCATCAGCATTTCATCAATCATTTCAATATTCTCTGTAATACCCCGGGAAATTTTTCGTTGAAATTTTGTGCGTAAACGTGTTGTGTTCTATCTTCTAGAATGAATTATAAATTTTTCATATGAAATATCTTAGATTATGACCCAAAATTATGTAGAGTATCGAATTATCTTTCCAACGATATCTGCATCATCCAAAACGGACACTCGAGCGACGAGTTATGAACATTCCAATCGAACCATGAATAGTAGTGAACAGTAAAATGTTCAGGAAAAAGTACTGAGGCCTGGCATATTTTTGCTCCAACTTTAAATGATCAAAACTCCTTGTACATAACAATCTGGGTGATCTACTATATATCAATGGAAAGCTCTGCGAGTCCTCTTTCCAATGAAATTGGTTTCATCCAATTTTCCTATCAAAGCAAAAAGTTTTGGTCGATCAACTTCATCCTATCAAAAGCAAATTTTTGTGTGAACTTCATATGATCATAACTCCTTGTACATAATAATCTGGGTGATATACTATATATCAACGGAAAGATATGAGAGTCCTCTTTCTAATGAAATTGGTTTCATCCAATTTGGATATCGAAGTGAAATGTTATGGTTGATCTACTTCAGACTATCAAAACAGTCCACCAAAGGACAGATTCGAGAATTATTTAATTTTTAGGGGCATTTTGGTTATTTCACCTCACCCAAAATCCGTCCAAACCCTATATTAAAGCTTATTAGAAGCATTATATGTTATATTTCATCAAATTCCCTCAAAAAGAAAACCCTAAGCTCCTACATCCAACTTTAAGAACCTCCAAAGTTCACTATTAATTCTCCAAATTTATTCAAGATTCCAAGTTCCTAGTTCAAGAACGCCAAGAACCATCATTCAAAGGCACTATTAACATCTAAAAAATGAGTATCGATCTAAAGTTCATCATTCAAGGTATGTGGGGTTTTTCAACAAGAACTCTCTTTCATTCTTGTGCCCAAAAGTAATTTTCTTTACAAAGGCATGATTTTTATTTGATTTTTATGAATTTGAAGCATGAACCCATATCTTATGATGATTATTATGAAATCTTGATTTTATGATTTTGAAAAATGAATTTACATGTGTGGTGATATAAAGCATGAATCTTGAATGATATTTATCATGATTTTGATATTTGGGTCGTGAATCCCTATTGAAAATTGTATTTGTTCTTGAAAAAGTGTGTGTTATAAGCACGTTGATGTTGAATATTTGAGATATTTTGAATGATTTGACCTTTTGGTCCTAATGGAGTTGTTTTAAACTCGAGTGTGAAAGAAATCCACAACGTGGTTGATTTTCATAGACAGGAAGCATGATGGCTCCCGATGTATATTTATATATTACTGAAATTGTTTTATTGTGGATTGTCTTTGAAATGATCTGATCTAAGTCCGGGAGAAATATTTAGCATCGAGTGGGAGGTATAAAGTGACCTTATTTCCCTAGAACTACATGCCCCCATAGGAGTGAGCCTGAGGCTGATTTATATAGTGATCACTAGTTTGTGTGGATTTGATATCTATAGTCCTACTACGATGCCAAGGACAGGATGGATCTCCCCAACGTGGGTTGTACGTGGGACTCCATGTAGCTCACATGGTTTATGTCGGTTATAGGATCTCCCAATGTGTGTGTGTTTCCTTGTGTCTATGGTGAATGGTGAAGTGATTTGAAAGTGGAATTTTGAAAGTTATTCTTTCGAAAGATTTAAATAATATTTACATTATGAGAATTGATATTCTTAATGAACTTAAAGTGATTGACAAATTATAAGATGACTCACTTGTGTTATTGTACTTATTTCATCCTCTCATGATTATGATGATTTTCTTCGGGCTATATGAGTCTTTCATACATCCTACATATTTCTTATAAATATTTATGATGATGATGTTTATACAACTGCATACACCCCTATATACTCGGTTTCTTTCCATGGTACTGACCCACATTTTTGGATGTGTGTTGTATTTTCTTGGAATGTAGGTTCAGGTGCTCAGTTCCAGGTTCGACAATAATTCTTCGAGCATGCTGTTCTATATCCTCTATTATGGTGAGTCCTTATGTTTTGAGGATGTGATGTCTGATGTTGGTTTCATGGAATTGTTTACATTTGATAACTAAGTATGAGTCAGTTGGGGCATGTCTCAATGGCTCGCTGGTTTTATTAATTTTCATAGAGGCTTTTTAGACTAGTATAGATGTTCGGAGTTGACTAATAAGTCATATTTTGTTATCTTTCTGAAATTTTTTTTATTCTTGGATGATAATTACTCTGTTGATATTTGAGGGTTATTTATGAAAACCCCATTAATTTGTGTTGAACTAAATAAAAATGGCTCAAAGGGTTAGCTTGGGGCTACTCATAGCCTCAAGCACCGTGTGATGCTTCGGGACCTATTTTCTGGGGCCTTACAAACTTAGTATCAGAGCCTTAAGTAAAGTTCTATGGGTAGTGTTTCGCATGTGGTAGAAGGTAAAAAAGAGTTGTCTCGTGATGTACATCGTTTGGCTAGATTAGGGGTTAGGTTGTTTGACTCTGCTGTAGGTAGTATAGGGGTTCAGAGTAGTTCTGAATCCTTCTTGGTTTCGAAAGTGAAGGAAAAGCAATACTTAGATACTAGTTTGGTCAGACTGAAGGAGTCAGTCAAGGAACAAAAAGTAGAGGTTTTCTCCCAAGGAGGAGATGGTGTGTTGAGATTACAGGGTAGATTGTGTGTCCCAAATGTTAATGATCTTAGACAGAGGATTATGGCTGAAGCGCACGGGGCGCGATATTCTATTCATCCGAGTGCCACCAAGATGTACCAAGACTTGCGGAAAATCTATTGGTGGAGTGGCATGAAGAAAGATATAGCAGCGTTTGTAGCTAAGTATGCAACATGCCAACAGGTTAAGGTTGAACACCAAAGACCTGGTGGTATGATGCAAGAGTTTAGTATTCCCACCTGGAAGTGGGAAGACATAAATATGGACTTCGTGATTGGCTTACCTTCTTCCCGATGCCATCGTGATTCTATTTGGGTTGTGGTTGATAGGTTGACTAAGTCTGCCCATTTTTTGCCTGTTCATACTTTATATATTTCTAAGGATTACGCTAGATTGTATATCCGAGAGCTGGTCAGACTGCATGGAGTTCCCTTGTCTATCATTTCAGATAGGGGTACTCAGTTCACTTCGCAATTTTGGAAAGCTTTTCAAAAGGGTCTTGGTACCCAAGTGCTTTTGAGTTCTACTTTTCATCCACAGACCGATGGTCAGGCTGAGCGGACCATCCAGACCTTAGAGGATATATTGAGTTCTTGTGCACTTGACTTTAAGGGAAGTTGGGATGACCACTTACCGTTGATAGGGTTTTCTTATAATAACAGTTTCCACTCTAGTATTGGCATGGGTCCATTTGAATCCTTATATGAGAGGAAGTATAGATCACCCATAGGTTGGTTCGAGGTGGGTGAAGCGGTTGTGAGTGATCCTGATTTGGTATTTGAGGCTATGGAAAAAGTTAAGTTGATTAGAGAAAGGTTGAAAACTACGTAGAGTCGTCAGAACTCATATGCGAATGTTAAAAGGAGAGACCTTGAGTTTGAAGTTGGTGACCTAGTGTATCTAAAAATTCCACCAATGAGGGGGGTGAAGAGATTCGGAAAGAAGAGAAAGCTTAGTCCCCATTATGTTGGTCCTTACAAAATTCTTAGCCCTATTGGTAAGGTAGCTTATGAGGTCGAGTTGCCTTCCGAGTTGTCCTTTGTTCATCCAATATTCCATGTCTCCATGATTAGAAAGCATATTAGCGATGCTGTGGTAATGGATTCCTCTGTGAGTCCTGACATTCAAGAAAATCATTCTTTTGATGAGATTCCTGTTGAGATTCTTGATTTTAGTGTCCAAAGACTAAGGAACAAAGAAGTTCCCTTGGTCAAGGTGTCGTGGCGAAAATAATCTGTTGAGGGTGTAACTTGGGAAGCTGAGGCGGATATGCAATCTAAGTACCCCCACCTATTTTTCGTGAACTCCGATCAAGCTGAAGGTGCTGTTCTTTCCTAAATCATGCACTTTTGATAAAAGTTGTTGCAGTTTAGCTGTCATTTATTATGTGTTCAGCTGTAGTTTCTTGAATTTGTGCATTCTATGTTGCATTCGGAGTGAGAAACGATGTGGTGATGAGTCTAACGAATGGTTTCAGCTGTATGCTCTACTCCCTATCTAATCTTGGCATGTCTAGCATCATTTGAGTCCTCTTTCCAATGAAATTGGTTTCATCCAATTGTCTATCGGAGCAAAAAGTTATGGTCGATCTACTTCAGCTTATCAAAAAAGAATTTTTGGGTCAACTTCAAATAATTATAACTCCTTATACACAATGATCTGGGTGAGATACTATAGATCAATGAAAAGATATGAGAGTGCTCTTTCTAATGAAATTAGTTTCGTCCAATTTGGATATTGGAGTAAAACGTTATGGTTGATCTACTTCAGACTATCAAAACAGTCCATCAAATGACAAATTCGAGAATTATTTGATTTTTAGGGGCATTTTGGTCATTCCACCTCACCTAAAATCCATCCAAACCCTATATTAAAGCCTATTAAAAGCATTCTATGTTATATTTCATCAAATTCCCTCAAAAAGAAAACCCTAAGATCCTACATCCAACTTCAAGAACCTCCAAAGTTCACCATTAATTCTGCAAATTTATTCAAGATTCCAAGTTCCTAATTCAAGAACTCCAAGAACTATCATTCAAAGGCACGATTAACATCTAAAAAATAGGTATCGATCTAAAGTTCATCATTCAAGGTATGTGGGGATTTTCAACAAGAACTCTCTTTCGTTCTTGTGCCCAAAAGAAATTTTCTTTACAAAGGCATGATTTTTATTTGATTTCTATGAATTTGAAGAATGAACCCATATCTTATGATGATTATTATGAAATCTTGATGTTTATGATTTTGAAAGATGAATTTACATGTGTAGTGATATAAAGCTTGAATCTTGAACGATATTTATCATGATTTTAATATTTGGGTCGTGAATCCCCGTTGGAAATTGTGTTGTTTTAGAAAGTGTGTGTTATAAGCACGTTGATGTTGAATATTTGAGATATTTTGAATGATTTGACTATTTGGTCTTAATGGAGTTGTTTTGAACTCGAGTGTGAAAGAAATCCGCAATGTGGTTGATTTTGATAGATGGGAAGCATGATGGATCCCGATGTATATTTATATATTACCGAAATTGTTTTGTTATAGATTGTCTTTGAAATGATCTGAGCTAAGTCTGGGAGAAATCTTTAGCACCGAGTAGGAGGTATAAAGCGACCTTACTTCCCTAGAACTACGGTCCCCCGTAGGAGTGAGCCTGAGGCTGATTTATATAGTGATCACTAGTTTTTGTGGATTTGATATCGATAGTCCTAATCCAATGGCAAGAATAGGACGGCTCTCCCTAACGTGGGTTGTACGTTGGAAACCATGCAGATCATATGGTTTATGTAGGTTATAGGATCTCCCAGTGTGTGTGTGTTTCCTTGTGTCTATGGTGAATGGTGAATTGATTTGAAAGTGGAATTATGAAAGTTATTCTTTCGAAAGATTTAAAT